>NC_053393.1:496219012-496535391 GCF_905171765.1 Bufo bufo | reverse complement strand
TTTCGGCATGCTTTATGCAAGCGTTTCCATGAGGTGAGTGGGAACATTTCTCCAAGTGGTGAAGACGGCCGCACGAAGGCCATCTACTGTCTGGAACTGTTGTCCATTTTTGTAAACTTCCCTCGCCATCCATCCTCAAAGGTTCTTAATTGGATTTAGATCAGGGGAACACGCAGGATGGGCCAAAAGAGTGATGGTATTCTCCTGGAAGAAGTCCCTTCATTGTGTACTGTAGCGTTGTCCTGTTGAAAAACCCAGTCATTACCACACAGACGAGGGCCCTCAGTCATGAGGAATGCTCTCTGCAACATCTGGACATAGCCAGCGGCCGTTTGAGCCCCTGCACTTCCTGAAGCTCCATTGTTCCACTAAAGGAAAAGCACCCCAGACCATTATGGCGCCCCCTCCACTGTGGCACGTAGAAAACATCTCAGGTGGGATCTGCTTGTCATGCCAGTAACGTTGGAAACCATCAGGACCATCAAGGTTAAATTCTTTCTCATCAGAGAATAAAACTTTCTTCCACCTTTGAATGTCCCATGTTTGGTGCTGTCTTGCAAAGTCCAAATGAGCAGTTCTGTGGCGTTCAAGGAGACGAGGTCTTTGAAGACGTTTTTTGTTTTTGAAGCCCTTCAGTCTCAGATGCCGTCTGATGGTTATGGGGCTGCAGTCAGCACCAGTAAGAGCCTTAATTTGGGATGAACAGCCAATTGGATCCTCCGGCTCAGTGCTGATGAAATTTTTTTGGGTCTTCCACTTGACTTTTTTGTTCCATAACCCTCAGGATCATTTAAGAAACTCCAAATGACTGTCTTACTGCGTCCCACCTCAGCAGCGATGGCGCGCTGTGAGAGACCCTGCTTATGCAGTTCAACAACCCGACCACGTTCAAAAAGGGAGAGTTTTTTTGCCTTTGCCATCGCAACGTGTGACTACCTGACAGAAAATGATAATGAATCCACATCTTTGCACAGATTTGGCCTTTTAAAGGCATGTGATCCTAAAATTTCGATCAGCTGAAAAACAGCCCGTTTCAGTTTAATCGTTATTTTCAATTAATTGAATGCTCAAAAAATGTTTTGTCTCACTCTCATTTCTTCTTGTTGCATGTTTAAGCTCTACTTGGAACCTTGTTAAGATCCAACAATGTAAAATATGATTTTTTGCCATTTTTCAAGTGGTCTTAAACTTTTGATCAGGACTGTATTTACCAATGCTAATAATTAATTTTTCAGGCATATTTGCATTAAAAAATGGCATTAAAGGGGTTGTCTTAGAATAATACTAGCCATGTAAAACGCATGGGCAGATTTGCTATTTCTGGGGCCCCAAGTGAATTTATGTCAAAGGGCATACTTCTTGCTGCTACACTCCATTAGGTTGCACAGGTAAGTTCTGCTCCATCATAATCAGCTCCTCCCCATTATCTTTCCTACGCTCTATCCCATCAGCCCACTGTACTTTGTCCCATCTGCCCGCAAAGCCTCACTCTCAGTTTAGATGTGCAGCCTGGATGCTTCTGCTGTTGTATGGAACTTGGAAGTGCCTCCCCTCCCCTGTTCTCCTATGTTGCTGAACTGGGGGTGATTTGTCCGTCATCAACTTGTGGCCAGCAGTGGGTCCATGATCTCTAGGGCCCCAAGCATTTGCACTGGTAATACTTTGATACTACTGTATATTTTATAATAGTATAATACTGGCCATGCAGTATGCATTTTTTGCTGGTGATTGCCGCTAACAACGGATCACATGCGGAGGAATTGCTCCCCCGGTTATAAACACGCTACAGGCGACTTTATTTTAGTGATTTTTTTAATATGTATGGAATGTGCCATTGCGTACTGCTGGTAGCATTCTGTTGCACCTGGTAGCCTGTGTCACATGGCCTGTTATAGGTGGGGCTTCATCCTTCTCCCTTCTCCCACTGCATGAGTGATCTCACTATGGAGGTATGTGGGAGCTTGGCTGTGAGTTAGATCTTAGCACCATTCAGAACGTGTTCACACACCGTAGGTAGTCTAGTGATAAGAACCCATGCCACACTGACATACCTTGACGGTGGTGCAAAAGGGCTCCGTTGTGTGCCTGACTGGAATACATTGGCTAAAGTCTCAGTTTTTAACATCAGCCTGAGGGATTAGCCAGTGTTGTCAGTTGCATATCATTGTTGTGCACCTTTTGCAGTGATCCATGCAATATGAAGTTCCCCTGGAAAAAAAAACTGGGTATCAGTCACCATCCCAATGACAATGAGATACTGCAGGAATGCTGTAGTATTACAAGATGGCAATTCAGATGAAAGTCTCTCTATATAATATACCATTGAGTAAATCAATTTTAAACAAACTGGCTTCCTTAAGAATTCCATAAAAATGAATCTGTCAAACTAAACAAAAGTTTTTGCAATTCACTTTGGATAAATTGCATAAAAATAGCACCCCGTGTAATTTTATTGTAAAAATTGTCAGGGAAACCATGAAGCTGAAAGAGGGGCCCTTAAAGGAAACCTCTCATCACTTTCTAAGCCTATTTATCCACTCACTTTTCTAAATTGTTTACATTAATAATGATATTAAAATCAATTCTGAATGAACTATCAGTTCAGAGAAAAACCTAAAATAAATGTTCCCGCCATATATGTAAATGGACCTTAGATGAGTCCTGTCTCCTCCATGCTTCAGAGATGAGTCCAGCATTCTCTGACTCTGAAGGAGCCCAGCACCGCTTCGCATCCTCCGACTCTCCTCCTTTATCCCGAATCTCGTCCTTGCTCCCCGACGTGACAAAGCTAGAGCACCGTAATCTCGCGATGCGCAGTTCGTTCCCTGAGGCTGGCACAGGGAAGGAACACTATGCCGACACTGCGCATGTGCTAGCTCGCGCATCGCGAGATTATGGCGCTCTACCTTTGTGACGTCGGGAAGCAAGGAGGAGATTCGGAGGATGCGGGGCGGTGCTGGGCTCCTTCACAGTGGGTGTGGCTGGGCTCCGGAAACGTTAGTAACAGCTCCTTGGGCTCCTTACTTGCCTCATTTACATATCTATAAAATCTTTTTTTGACACAATAAAAGCACACAGAGCTATGGGGACTGGGTATTGCGGATGTGCTAGCGGCCCTCTAGCAACTCATGTCCTCAGCTCTATACACAAAATCCAGGTGACAGGTTCCTGGTAGTGTCTGAGAAAAAGCTATTACAGACACAAGCCACTCATTTTCTGTATCTGAAAAAACAGCATGCTTTTTTAAAACCTCTCTAGTTTATACAGTTCACAGGGTTTTTACCAGAACCACAATAGCACAAATTCTGCTCGAAATGCTGAGCTATTGCACAATTTTTTCCTTCTAAAAACCAGTTTAAATTTCCCATTTGTAATTGGGCATATGAGTGCATTATACTTGTGTTCCTGAATGTGTTTAATATTACTATAAGATAATGGGAAGTTACTGCAATAATACAATTTTTATACCCCTGTTATTAAACATGTTGTATATTGCTATAAGATAATGGGTAGTTACAGCAAAAGCCAAGCTGCAGTAAAGACATTTTTAAACCTATGTCCTTGATCACATTTTATTTTTACTGTAAAAAATGTATTGTAATAGTGCATCACACCGGGTAGTTCAAAGACATTTTACTGCAAAAAATGCATTCTTATACCCATGTTAAGGCTTGTTCACATCACCGTTATGGATGATAACATGGTTATAACGTAAAATAACGGAATCCATAAGACGGAAGTCAAAACGGAAGCCTTTAAGAGGCATTCTGTTTTGATCCTTCATAATACAACTCTATGGGCAGCGGATCCGTTCTGGTTTCCATTATACAGGAGTCCAGTCCTGCATGACGGAAACCAGAACTGATCTGTTTTGCTGCCCATAGAGTTGTATTATGAAGGAATGCAAAACGGAAGCCTTTAAAAGGCATTCCGTTTTGCTTTCCATCATAACAGAAGTCTATGGGCAAGCATAACGGATCTGTCTGGTTTCCGTTATGCAGAACGGAAAAAAAGTCCTGTCGACAGGACTTTGTTTTCCGTCTTGCACAACTGATCCGTTATGATTGCCCATATACTACTATTATGACAGATAAAAACAGAATGCCTCTTAAAGGGACAATTGGAGCTTGGTTTGTAAATTCATTTGGACGCAAATGTAAATTTTTTAATGCCTAGTTAAAGGGGTATTCCCATCACAGACAATGGGGGCATATCGCTAGGATATGCCACAACTGTCTGATAGGTGCAGGACCCATGCCTACACCGAGAACGGAGAAGGGAGAGTAGCCGCTGAAGGACCCCAGGTTTCCCGGGGTCCATCCACCACCAAGCTCTCTCCCCAGACAAGTGAATTGGAGCGCACAGCACTTAAGTGGCCCCCACTCCCATTCATTTCTATGGGGCCAATGGAAATAGCTGAGCCACCTGCTGTAGCTTACTAGCTGTGCCATATTTCTCAATCAACATGCACTGTCTTATCTCCTCCCCTGGTCTTTTGTAACACATTTAAAGGCTGAGTTCACACTTCCATCAGTTATTGTGAGCCAAAACCAGTAGTGATGAAGTCTACTCAGAGATAAAGCATAATGGAAAGATTTGCTCCTGTTCTGTGTTTTTGACCCGCACCTGGTTTTGGCTCACAATCACTGATGACAATAACTGACCAAATAAGTGAAGTGGGAACTTGGTCTAACATGAATAAATATGTCTTTATTTTATTTTTTTTGGGATCTCCAATAAAGGCTCATTATCTGCAGATATCAGGAGCTGTTGATGTAGATGTAGGAGCTGTTCCGAATAAAAATGGCACACAAGCAAACCCAGACTCTCTGCTTAATTATATTGTTTATTCCATTCAATTACTGCTCTTGGGTAGTGCATTATCTAGTTTTTTTCCCAGACATGTCTTGGATCAAACTGATTTTCTCATACTCTGTTCAGCATATACAGAACTGAAACATGTCCGACCTTATTTGGCCAAACTCGGTACCAGAGGATTAGTCCTTTCTGGCTTTTATTCTGATGTTCCAGAATTCTTACATGCATTTTAACTTCCCTCTTCATGATTATTTTATCTCTGCTAATCAGAAACATCTTTCATCTTCTTCCATACAAGCAAGGATACTGCACGGCTTTTTCAAATCAGTTTTTTTATACACATATCAAGGACACATCAGAATTTTGTCTATTTTCATCTCTTTCCGGCTAATGGCTTATATATTCATGAGTTAAAATATTCATACAGAGCAATTAGTCATGTTACTAAGATAATATACTTGGAATATTTATCTTTAATGAATCAGAGCAACCCCCAACAGAGAAGACTCCTGTAGGTTATAGTTACAGGATTTCGGTAGAATTAATTTGGACCTTGGTTATGGAAATGATAAATCAGTCATACTTTGTCTTCCTAGTTTTTAAGTAATTTTGAGGCTTAAAGGGGATGTCCCACAAAAAAAAATATTCTACATGGAGAGACTTCATTTAAAAAAAAAAATTACATTGAGTAGTCACATATAGGTTGTTAATATGTTGTAAAAAAGTTTGATGAAGTGTCTCTTTAAGGCTGCGTTCACACGAGCGTGTCCGGATTAGTTCCGGATGCGTCCCGGCGTGTTGCGGCAAACCCGCGCGAGTAGGAATGCAATTGCAGTCAGTTTTGACTGCGATTGCGTTCCGATGTTCAGTTTTTATCGCGCGGGTGCAATGTGTTTTGCACGCGTATTCTGAATCGGCTGCAAAGGCTATGAATGTATTTTTCAGTAACACATGGAGCTCATTGCCCTGAAGAGATTATTCATCCCAAATCACCTTTCCAGATAGCTTACTCAGTCACAACTCACATGAAAGAAGATCTGGCGATGTTTATTCGTCGTATGATCCGTAGAATGCAAGTTACAACAGGTAAAAGAACGATTCTTCCATGCAGGTATAGAGAATAGACACAGGTCAGATGAATTACAGCAATAAAATGGCTGATACAGCAAAGAGGGGGAGGAGACTGAGCAGCATGCAAACTAAGGAATGCCACAAGAGACAAACTAGATAGGCATTAAAGAGACAGTACATAATAAAAATAATATCATGTAACATGACACTCCCCGCCTGAAATCTTTAGATTTCAAAGTCTATCACATATATAAAGATAAGTCCAACTTGAACCTGTAGGGGAAGAAACGTTAAAGGTAAAACTGGTGTATAAACCATAGATACGAGATACCCGCAAACACAAGAAGGTATGCAGTAAATGAACAATGAAACATGACGTCCAAAAAACAGATGGCTTGAGTCCTGCGGTCTATCGTTTGTAATCGTGGGACTTCAACAGTAGCACAGTCAATAGTGATAGTGATATTCTCCCCGCCATAACAGGTATAGCCGGTACTCCTGCCTAAGTCACTCACTTGGGAGAAGAAGCACCAATTCCGTGATTGGTCGTGAGAAAGTCCGAGCAGAACCTCCTTTAGTTATCTTAATTTCAACCTTTCGAACCTTTCCGTCATCGCTGGGCATTACGCTTGTTACAAGACCCATAGGCCACTCATTGCGACAGACTTCTCTATCTTTCAGAAGAACAAGGTCTCCTACTTTGAGGTTAGGCTTGGGTGTTTGCCATTTGGAACGGCTTTGAAGGGTATGCAGGTACTCCTTTCTCCAGCGGTGCCAAAACACATTGGCTAGGTGTTGCACCCGTTTCCATTGACGCCTATAGATATCCTTCGGGTCAATCTCGGCAGAAGATATCACGGTAGTTCCAACCTTCTGAGTAAGGAGTGTGGCTGGGGTAAGGATCATTGGAGCATCAGGATCGGAAGATACTGGTACTAGAGGCCTTGCATTAATGATGGCGGATACTTCTGAGAGAAAGGTACTCAAAGTCTCGTGAGTAAATAGTGAAGACTTGTGGTCCTGCAACATGGAATCGAGAATTCTTCGAGCGATTCCAATCATTCGCTCCCAGGATCCTCCCATATGCGAAGAATGTGGTGAATTAAACAGCCAAGTACATCCATTGTTTGCTAAGAAATTGTCTAGTTGAAGTTCTTTACAGGCTCCAACAAAGTTGGTACCACAGTCGGATCTTAGCTGTTTGACAGGTCCTCGGATGGAGAAGAATCTTCGTAAAGCGTTGATGAAACAAGACGAATCCATTGACTCGATCACCTAGATATGTACAGCTCGTACGCTGAGACAGGTAAACAACACGGCCCACCTCTTGCTATTGGCTGCTCCACCGCGAGTCCTACGAGTTACCACAGTCCACGGACCAAATACATCAACTCCAACGTAGGTGAAGGGTGGATCTGTACTTAGGCGATCAAATGGCAAGCTTGCCATTTGTTGTAGTTGGTGTCTACCTCTTAACTTGCGACACTTGACACATTTAAAAAGCAGGGAAGAAACACATCTCTTCATTCCAACAATCCACAAGCCAGCTGACCTGATAGCGCCTTCTGTAAATTGTCGGCCTTGGTGCTGTATTAGTTCGTGATGGTGCCGTATTAGAAGAGTGGCAATGTGGTGCTGACCTGGTATGATGACGGGGTTTTGTTCCTTGCTGCACAGGTCAGATTTCTCTATTCGACCTCCAACTCGTAGCAACTGATTGTCATCGACTACAGGGTTCAGATTAAATAGTGAACTACCCTTTGATAGAGGTATTCCACCTTTGAATCTGTGCAACTCTTCCATGTACACTTCTTGTTGTACACAGCGAATGATAACCCTTTCCGCCTGCTCAATTTCCGTTGCAGTAGGAAGGTTGGTACAGATATGCCAGCCATGACATTCTGAAGTTGAGCTCCTTTTAAAACAATGGGCAATGTGTATCAAATAAGCAACGGTCCTAACAGCTGATGACCAGGTTGAGAAACGTTCAAAACGATGCGACTTTAGTTTTTGTTCTGAACTCGCAGAGGTACACAGTGTGGTGTACATAGACCTGATTTCTTTATCATCGTCAGGATGTACCAGTTCATAGGTAGTGTCCGTGGGAATTGAGTAGGAGTTTTCAGAAAGAAATCTTGGAGGCGACAGCCACAAGCAGTCGAGGAGAGCTACTGGAGATATAGCTCTTGTCCCACAATCGGCAGGATTAAGGTCAGTGGGAATATGGTGCCATTGCTTTGGCAAGGAGAACCTTCTGATACGTTCTACTCTATTGCTGACGTACACGTAAAACTGTTTAGTTTGGTTGTAAATGTAACCAAGCACTATCTTGCTGTCTGTGTAAAATGTGAAGGAATCAATGTTAATGTCCATCTCACTCTTTATGACTTCAGCTATTTCCACTGCTAGCACAGCTGCACAAAGTTCAAGTCTGGGTATGGTATGTGCGGGTTTTGGTGTTAGCTTTGTCTTGCCTAGAACAAAGTTGCAGTGTATGACTCCATTAACTCCTGAGGTCTTCAAATAGGCCACTGCAGCTATAGCTTCAACTGATGCATCAGAGAAAATATGGATTTCCCTCTGGACAGCGGCTGAGATGGAAACTGGGGCATAGCAACGTGGAATTTGAAGCTGTTCTAATGTCTTCAGAGAACCTCTCCATTTCTCCCATCTTTGTTGTTTCTCAATAGGTAACGGAGTGTCCCAATCTATGTTATCAGTAGTAAGCTGTCTTAATAACATCTTACCTTGGATGGTGACTGGGGCTATAAATCCCAGTGGGTCGTAGATGCTGTTCACTACGGACAAGACTCCTCTCTTGGTGAAGGGTTTGTCACAGGTTGACACCTGGAAGGTGAATGTGTCTACTTTGATGTTCCACAGCAGACCTAGACTTCTCTGCATAGGGGGTGTGTCTGACCCAAGGTCAAGGTCTTTCACACTGGCAGCATAGTCCTCAGGGTGAAATGCATTCATTAGCTCTTGGCTGTTAGATATAATTTTGTGAAGTCTCAAGTTTGCTACAGCTAGCATCTCTTTTGTTCTGGTAAGAAGATTAATTGCTTCTTTAGCAGTAGGAAAGGATTTGAGCCCGTCATCTACGTAAAAGTTCCTTTCAACAAATTGACGAGCATCGGATCCATACTCAGCTTCTCCAAGCTGAGCTGTCTTTTTTAGTCCATAGATTGCTACAGCTGGGGAAGGGCTGTTCCCAAAGACATGTACCCTCATTCGGTAATCAATTACCTCTTTGTTGATGTCGTTGTCCTTGTGCCATAGAAACCTGAGGTAATTCCTGTTATCTTCCTTGACGATGAAGCAGTGGAACATTTGTTGAATGTCGGCCATCACCGCTACAGGTTCTTGACGAAAGCGAATTAGGACTCCAATGAGGTTGTTGTTCAAGTTGGGCCCTGTGAGGAGCATGTCGTTAAGTGAGAAGCCTTCATGTTGGGCACTGGAGTCAAAGACAACTCTGATTTGGTCTGGCTTTCGTGGGTGATACACACCGAAGGAAGGGAGGTACCAGCATTCTTCTCCTTCTTTCAATGGGGGTGCGGGTTCGGCATGACCTCTGTCAAAGATATTCTGTATGAAGTCCACAAAATGTCTTTCCATCTCTGGCTTCCTGCTTAAGGTACGCTTTAAGGAGGAGAATCTTTTGACTGCTTGATGTAGATTGTTTGGTAGCTTCTCTCTCGGGAGGCGAAAGGGTAGGGGTGCTACCCAGCCATTGGAATCTTCCTGAAAGAACTCATTGTCCATTACTTTAAGGAATTCTTTGTCTTCTGCCGAAGGAGCCAACTTGTCATCTTCACTGCTTACATTGAAAACTGTAGAACCAAAGCTGTCATCGTAGGTGCGGGAAAGGTTTGTGTTGCGATGTTGCAACTTGCAGCTAGTTACCTTCTCCTTCACCCAGTAGTGATGTGGGCATGGCTCAAAGTGAGTATTACGACCATTTGGCAATACATTTGTCTTGAATGAAGAAATGTTAGTAGGCCTTTTCATTTTGCCTATACAGACGTTGCCTATGATGACCCAGCCTAAGTCCAGGTAACTGGGCGAATGGGGCCTCTGGAGGTCCGCTGACCTGCCTGTGTACCTTGTGGATCCTTAGAATATCTCTTCCCAGCAGAAGAAGGATTTTAGCATCTTTGTCAAGTGGTGGGATTTCACTGGCTATTGACCTTAGATGAGGGTGGTAGAAGGCAACTTCTGGTGTAGGTATTTCTTCTTTGTTGGCTGGTATCTGGTTACACTCTACAAGTGTAGGTAAGGGTAATTGTAGGTTATTTTCTAGGGAGGACACAATAAATCCATGAGCCCTTCTTCCAAAAACCTCTGTAGTTCCACTACAAGTGCCTAAGGTGTAAGGGTGAACCTCTCGTTTTGTGCAAAATAGATCGAACAGTTCGGATCGTGCAAGCGATCGATTGCTTTGATCGTCTAAGATAGCATACACCCTTAAAGTCTTTTCTGGCTGATCCTTGTGATGAATATTCACTAGGCATATTTTAGCGCAAGATTTGTCACAGTGGTCTTCCCCACAGACTACAGTGCACGAAGAAAATACCATGGTGGAATTAGGTACGTGATCTGTACTCTTCCCGCTGTGGTTCTGCCCAGGAGGAAGGTCTGCATGTTGTGAAGGATTGGACTCAAGGGGATGGAGTGCTTGCACATGGTCCTCGGAACCGCACTCTATGCACTTGATAGGAGTTTTACATTCCTTGGCAAAGTGATCGGTGGAAGCACAGCATCTATAACATACCCCAAAAGTCTTTAGGAGTTCCTTTCGTTCTTGTAGGGGCTTCTTTCTGAAACCGATACATTTTTTGAGGGGATGAGGCTTCTTGTGGATGGGACATAATCGGTTTGGGTTTTCGATCTTGCCGCTCTTGTTTGGGGCGGGAGTGGGAATAATGTCTGTCTTCCTAACGGACACGGGACCTCTGCGGTTCCTGTAGCTAGTATGTAGGTTGTCACCTTTAGGTGAGGGAGTATTGAACTCGCTGAATGCAAAACTAGGATCGTTCTTGGTGTCAGCAATGTTCCTGACGAAATTGCAGAAGTAGGAGAACGGGGGAAAGGAAACCTTGTTTTCCCGTTTGTATGATGACCCAACTTGGATCCACTTTTCTTGTAGGCCATGCGGAAGCTTGCAAACGATAGGGTTAACTCCTCGAGCAGTGTCCAGGTAACTGAGGCCAGGTAGCTTAGGGTCAGTTTTGGCAAGCTGGACTTCGAGAAGAAGGTCGCTGAGTCTCTGGAACTCTATATTGTCCTTACCAGATATCCTTGGGAAATTTTCCAATCGTTTGAGCAATGCATTCTCTATGGCTTCAGGACTACCGTAAGTCTGTTCTAGACGCTCCCATGCTGCGGTGAGACCTGCAGTTGGATTGTCGATGTAAACTGACCTGAGGCTCTTGACACGTTCTGTTGACTGTGGGCCAAGCAACCCGATCAGCAGATCCAGCTCACGATCGGCAGTAAAACCGATACCGCCTAATGTAGTTTTGAAAGCGGCTTTCCAGCTTCTATAATTTTCAGGATGGTCGTCGAAGTTTACTAGGCCTGACTTGGCGAGCTCATGTCGAAGTAAGTACTTTACTACCTCTGTTGTATCGGTTGCCTCTGACTTTACATAGGAGGTTGCTGGTTGATTGTTGTGGATTGCATTGTTTATGGTATCGTTGCAAAGAGACGTGGGAAGATATGGTGCAGCAAGGGCATTCAGCTGAATTGTTGGGTGAAGGTCTGGAACAGTACTGTTAGCAGGAGGCTGGCGACTTGCTTGCGGATTAGTGTGCCGTTTTGTGACATATGCGGGATCAGCATGACAGTCGGGAGCTGCACTGGGGTGGGTTTGCATGTAGGAAGTGGCTGGAACGGCTTTTACCTGATGATGTGGTGAAGTCCTTGCGTTGCCGTGAAACGTGGAGGTAATTGAGTGTTCACTGCTGTGGTTTAGAACATAGTTCTTAGTGCGTTCAAAAGGATCTTCTACATCTGCCTTGACGCTGACCCTTTCGCTAGCATTTTCATCTGCACCGATAGCTTGTTCCAAAACCTTTAGTTTTGCTGCAGCTGCCTCGTAGTTGCTCTGTTCCTTTAAAGCTTCAATTGCTGCCCTTTGACGTGCCGTTTGAGCTTCTATTGCTGCCTTTTGATGCGCTGCCTCGGCTTCCATTACTGCCTTTCGATGCGCTGCCTCGGCTTCCATTACTGCAACCTCGGCCTCCATGTCTGCTCTCTTTTTTGCATATGCGGCCCGTATCTTGATAGCCTCTGCTTCGGCGCGGGCATTCATTAGCTGTTCACTAAGCGTTGAGTGCCTTGAACTTCGGGATCTAGAGGAACCTTTAGAACGTCTGGTGGATACAGATTTGTGGGATACAGTGTCCCGTGGCAGCAATAATTTTGCTTCTGCCTTTGCTTTAGTTCGCTGGATAAAGCTTTCTCTTTCCTCATTAAGAAGCTGGGCATTGTTAAGTTGCTCTAAGGACTCCTCAGTGTTGATGCTTTGCAGAATAGTTTTATATTTGTTGCTTGTAGTCTGGTACAGTTCGTATGAAGCAGAGAGATGCTTTATGGCGCCCTCTAGTTGCAGTACCTCATGGCTGGGACATGAAATCACATCAATGTGGGTGAGGATTTTATCCCAAATCTGCTTCAAACTGGTTGCTAGTTCAGTTCTCATGGATTCATAGTTCTCTTTAACCTTCCAAGTGGGTTTCACAGAGCGTTTGGTCAATGCAGTGAACTCTGGGTCCTCATCCTGACTTTCTCTGTGTGAAGCATGCTGTGGTGTTTCATCACACACTGAGCCCTTTCCACTCATGATGGCCTGCAGTACACAGGCTTGACTGTAGCAGTGAAGAGTGTCTGTGTACTGTGAGGAGCTGTAACAAGCTGTGCTGGGGTTGTATGCAGAATTCTCATGCAATACACACAGTTACACTTCACTATGATCTGTCCTGTGACGCAGTTATCTCTGTGCAGGCTGCTGGATACGTTCTTTTACTATTCTGAATCGGCTGCAAAGGCTATGAATGTATTTTTCAGTAACACATGGAGCTCATTGCCCTGAAGAGATTATTCATCCCAAATCACCTTTCCAGATAGCTTACTCAATCACAACTCACATGAAAGAAGATCTGGCGATGTTTATTCGTCGTATGATCCGTAGAATGCAAGTTACAACAGGTAAAAGAACGATTCTTCCATGCAGGTATAGAGAATAGACACAGGTCAGATGAATTACAGCAATAAAATGGCTGATACAGCAAAGAGGGGGAGGAGACTGAGCAGCATGCAAACTAAGGAATGCCACAAGAGACAAACTAGATAGGCATTAAAGAGACAGTACATAATAAAAATAATATCATGTAACATGACAACGCGCGTGATAAAAAAACGACTGTGGTACCCAGACCCGAACTTCTTCACTGAAGTTCAGGTTTGGGTTCGGTGTTGTGTAGATGTTATTATTTTCCCTTATAACATGGTTATAAGGGAAAATAATAGCATTCTTAATACAGAATGCTTAGTAGGTGATCAATTGAGGGTTAAAAAATAAAAAAAATTAACTCACCTTGTCCTCTTGTTCGCGTAGTTCTCCCGGTCTTTAGTTCTTTAAAAAGATGAACTATGGGCTAAAGGACCTTTGGTGACGTCAGATCACATGCTCCAATCACATGGTACATCACCGCGGTGATGCTGCGATTTTCACGCAACGCATAAGTGATGCGTGAAAATCATCGCTCATCTGAACAGCCCCATTGAAATGAATGGGTCCAGATTCAGTGCGGGTGCAATGCGTTCACCTACCGCATTGCACCCGCGCGGAAATCTCGCCCGTGTGAACGCAGCCTAAGGATTAATTCACACACAACAGATTTTGTAGAAAAATTTCTACAACTACAAAGTAGGTCCGCACATGTTAGTAGGGTTGTTAATAGGGCAGCATAGTAACATTGGGGTCATTTACTAATCTGAAATACGCCTAAATTAGGCGTATTTCAGGTGCAGATGGCTGTGAAACTTTTCCCTGTTCATGCCATGTCTAAAAATGTGGGCGTGGTGTGGGTGAGGAAGATGACAGGCCTGCGACTCATCATAACTCTGAAAGATCCACCACCAGCTATGGGCCTTTATTAAGGACCGGCGTCTTAATAAATGTGCCCCTTAGTTTGTAAGGCTGAACAAAAGACATCTGTCCATCCAGTTCAGCTAGTTTTTTTTCCCTGCAAGTTGATCCAGAGGAAGGCAAAAAAGACCCATGAGGTATAAACAAATTTTCCTCATTTTAGGGGGAAAAAAAATTCCTTCCCGACTCCAATCAGGCAATCAGAATAACTCTCTGGATCAATGACTCTTCTCCCGAAATCTAACTATAACCTGTAATATTATTACACTCCAGAAATACATCCAGGCCCCTCTTGAATTCCTTTATTGTACTCACCATCACCACCTCCTCAGGCAGAGAGTTCCATAGTCTCACTGCTCTTACCGTAAAGAATCCTCTTCTATGTTTGTGTACAAACCTTCTTTCCTCCAGACGCAGAGGATGTCCCCTCGTCACAGTCACAGTCCTGGGGATAAATAGATGACAGGAGAGATCTCTGTACTGACCCCTGATATATTTATACATAGTTATTAGATCTCCCCTTAGTGGTATTTTTTCTAAACTAAATAAACAAAAATTTGCCAATCTTTTTAGGTGGTTTGATGTGGATGGATTTCTGTAAGTGCCATTCAGATGAATGGGTCAGTCACAGAAATGTCTTAAATAGATCTGCCATGTGTGAATGTAGCATTACTTCTATGCTAAATCCATCTCATTGTCATTTCCTAGAAGCTAAATATTGTAGATAGCCTAATCCAAATCCAGTATGTTATATGGGGAATTCAACTATAGCAAAAAAGCTGAATTGTGACCTTAATACAACATTGCCAACCGTTTTGTTGCCTAGGAGTTTACAGGCTTTGACCAGGTGCTATTCATTACTCTCTATAGAAAAATTACTATGATCAATTACAGAAAATGAAGATGCTTTTAAAAAATGTTATATACATGGGTAATTTGCACTGGAAATTAATACTAGCATTTTTCACAATTTTACTCCCACTTTGGTCACTGTTAATTTTCTTTTTGCGACAGACAAATTGACAAGGTAACAGTGCTATGTTCACAATTTACCGTGAAAAATATGAACCTACAGATTTAAAAGAAAAATCTAAAAAATACCCCAAACAAGAAATAGGACAAGAAATAGCTGCGTTCCGAAAAAATGTACAAACAGATATGAGGAAATTGAAAACGAATACAGTATTCATTAATTTAACAAGAAAAGAGGTAGAAGCGATAAAACAATTACAATCTTTACAGAATATTACAATTAGACCAGCAGACAAAGGAGGAGCAATTTTTAATTTTAGATACTGACCAGTATGATTAAAGAGGACCTTTCACCGATTCTTACCCTATGAACTATCTATACAGACATGTGGAGCGGCGCCCGGGGATCTCACTGCACTTACTATTATCCCTGGGCGCCTCTCCGTTCTGCCGCTATGCCCTCCGGTATCTCCGCTCACTAAGTTATAGTAGGCGGAGATACCAGTCCCTAAGTTATGGTAGGCGGAGTCTGCCCTAGCGCTGGCCAATCGCAGCGCAGAGCTCACAGCCTGGGAGGTTATTTTCTCCCAGGCTGTGAGCTCTGCAATGCGATTGGCCAGCGCTAGGGCAGACTCCGCCTACCATAAATTAGGGAACGGAGATACCGGAGGGCATAGCAGGAGAACGGAGCGGCGCCCGGGGATAATAGTAAGTGCAGAGAGATCCCCGGGCGCCGCTCCACATGTCTGTATACTTAGTTCATAGGGTAAGAATCGGTGAAAGGTCCTCTTTAAGAATGTAAAAGACAACTATCTGATCAATCGACTTACAACAATTCGAAACACTATCCCACTAATGAATACCACAAAGAACTAGTAAAATATTGTGATATAGGACACAATAAAGGAATTCTTCTAGAACGCGAATATAAATATATAGTTAGAACACAAAAAAGACTACCCATCTCTTACTGTATCCCTAAAATTCATAAAAATTATAATAATTCGAAACACGATCCCACTAATGAATACCACAAAGAACTAGTAAAATATTGCGATATAGGACGCAATAAAGGAATTCTTCTAGAACGCGAATATAAATATATAGTTAGAACACAAAAAAGACTACCCATCTTTTACTGTATCCCTAAAATTCATAAAAATTATAATAATCTGCCAGGAAGACCCATTATCTCTGGTATTGGCTCTGTGTCATTAAATTTATCACAATACATAGACAAGATATTACAGCCTGTTGTCAAGCGAATACCATCATATATAAAAGATACGACCGATATTATATCAATACTTGAAAAATTTGATTTCCAGGATCACTGGATTCTTGGTACAATGGATGTTAATTCCCTATATACTATCTTAGAGCATAATCAGGGAATAGAAGCATTAAGAAAACAACTGGAGTCTAATGGTCAATTACACAAGGATCAAATCAGATTTGTATTAGAGGGGGTCAAATACATACTTACCCGTAATTATTTTACATATGAATCAGAATTTTATGTTCAGGAAAGGGGAACAGCCATGGTTACCAGATTTGCCCCAAGTTACGCCAACATCTTCATGGCGCAATGGGAGAAGGATGTTGTCATATCTAAATTTGGGGAAACTGGTACTCTGGCGTCGTTACATTGACGACATCATTTTCGTTTGGCAAAATACAGAGGACAATTTAAATATATTCCTACAGGAAATTAATACAAATGCGATAAATCTGAGTTTTACAACTAGTATAAGTAGAACACAAATAGAGTTTCTCGATCTAATCATTAAAATTGATAATCATAGACTGGTATGTAGCACATACCAAAAAACAGTTATGAAAAATAGTTATATTTTTTATTCAAGCTGCCACCTTCCTATGTGGTTATTAAATATTCCAACTAGTCAATTCAGAAGAATCAAACGCAATTGTACAAATAATGAACAATTTGAGAATGAGGCAACAACAGTTCTTAGAGAAGAATTATCTGAATAGGGCATTAGAAACGTCTTTGGAAAAAGTCATGAACAGAAATAGTTTTTTTTACAGCCACTAAAAGGGAAATTAAGCAGGATGATAATCTTCCTGTTATATTGCCATTTCATGCACAATATAGGTTGAAAAAATATTCAATAAACATTGGCATCATCTTTTAAGAGACAAAGTCGTAGGATCTGTACTAGAAACTCCTTCCCAAATAACATACACCAAAGCTCCAAACTTAGGTTTAAAAATGGCACCAAGTAGAAAGACAAAAACAGCGGGGATAAAGTCTAATTGGCTATCCTTAAAAGGTTTCTACAGATGCGGTAGATGAAGTAATTGTAAAATTACAAATTTCCCTAAGAAAACCATAGAAATACGCTCAACACATAATTCTTTTCATTATGAGGTTAAGGATAGTCTGACCTGTGACTCAACTGATGTAATATACATATTGGAATGTCCATGTCATAAACAATATATAGGAAGAAAAGAGTAGCAGAACATATCACAAACATCAAAAACAGATTTGAACAACACTCCTTCTCAAAATATTTTAAGTGCCATCATAATAAAGATCCAACCAAACTCACCTTTGTGGCCTTTGAAAAGATTAAAAGACAATGGAGAGGAGGCAATCACATAGCTAATATGTCAAGACTAGAGATCAAGAAGAATTTTTGAATTAGACACCATAATTCCTGCAGGCTTAAAAACGCAGAGATGGAACTGTTCGGATTCTTGTAGATTTGGGATGGGTGCCAGTCAGGGACGGGACATCGAAGTCCAGCTGTTTTACCAGCACATTGATCTCCCCTCCTTGGAAGGCCCCCATCCCCACTTACATCTATATCCTAACAAAGTCCTGCGTATTTGGGAAGTATACCTGTAAAAGTAAAAAAAAAAAAAAGATAGAAGAAAGGAAAAAGAAAACAAAAGAGGATAGAGGAGGGAAAATATAGTCACATAACATAATAACATACAAAGAGATTCCATATTTTATAACTTGTTGCAGAATAAGATATCATTATACAAGTAATAAGCTTTTTAGATTTATAACTCATCTAGGAAGCTACAAATACCTTTAATGGTAAAAACGCACAAAAAATGCATCAATAACACTGGTGCGTTAGTTTGATGATTATACCCTTTTATGGGCTCTAGAGATATATAGGTCATATACTAATCTTTACATTTACCTTTGTCTTATTTATGTAAAGTCACAGTTTCTGTATATGTAAGATTATATGTTCATGTTTCCTCTCAATCTGAAGATACGAGGCATTAAATTATCATCTATACAACTAAGAAAATACAGTCCACACTTTCTTATGAACATGGACTACAACAAATACCTCCCCCCAATTAAGGAATCACCTTTAAAAATGACCCATTAGGATGTCCACTTCTGACCACTAAAGAAGGAGCACGCGGCTCCGAAACGTGTTTGGTGTATATTGCGCTGACAGTGAACATGAGAGCGGCTATAACTTGCTTGTAGACTATTATATCATGGAGATGGACTGGTTGTCCTTTTACAACTGAACTTTTTACAATTAAACTTTCCATAGTAAGAGGAGCGATCCACGTCAACTACTTACTTGCTGGTTACTTGCGGCCGATCAAACTAACAGCTTACAAACACGTGGGACGCCACGTGGGACGCCGATAGACCCGAGCCGGCACAGCTTAGCGGCCGTAGCATTACAGCTTCACTCAGGGTGCAGAGTCTCCTCGCTATACAAAGGATTGGTAACGTAACTGCAAGTTTATGTTACACTAACCACAATTAACAATTAATAATTTTATCAAATGACAGTTATCCAAAGAACATAAAGAACAAAAAGCTGCTTCCGTAGAGGGGACATCAATTACCCCTAATACAATACTAATATACTGATGTCAGCAAAATTGAGAATTATACAAGGGGAGTTATGAGACACACTGGACATTTACATATTACTACTTTCATATTTCAATACCAGCTGGCCAATTGTATGAAAACCAACTAAAACTTATCACATAGTCAGTCATTTATGTTTATAGCGTTGTTTGAATAATCATTGTAACTTGATTTATAAAAAAAAAATATTTGAGAATATCACTGGTTTGCTTTTGCAGATATTACTTACATCACGTAATAATATGAATTATTAATTATACCATGGAATCATGAAATTGCAAATCATGGGATTTATGAGCACTCACAAGTGCCAAGGGGCGTCGTTCACTGTGTTGGAGCCCAGCCTTTTTTCATTGTTTCCCTGCCCCAGTCTCTGCATATGCCCGCCCTCCTATTCCCTTGCGTCATCCTTCGGTCTGGCCGAGATCCCGCGCCTGTGCACTGCCTCGCTGGGACGGAGCATGGGCTCTGCAATACCCATTGTGGGCACGGCATCGCTTTAACTACTGCGCATGCGCCGGCAAACGCCACATTGCCGCTGGTTTCGTGCCATTCGCTGACACATGCGCATTAGTTAAAGCGATGCCGTGCCAACAATGGGCATCGCAGTGTGCATGCCCTGGCCCGGCGAGGCAGTGTGCGCAGGTGCAGGATCTCGGCTGGACCGAAGGATGACGCAAGGGAATAGGAGGGCGGGCATATGCAGAGGCTGGGGCGGGGAAACAAAGAAAAAAGGCAGTACAGCCTGGGCTCCAACACAGTGAACACGGCCCCTGGGCACTTGCGAGTGCTCATTTGTATATGAATCAAAGTTTGTTTTTCCATCTTCTGCAAGTCTAAAGAAAAAGACAAAGGTACCATTACATTCATGTATAGGTGTGCTATAGGGCAATGTAAGCACTGTATATGGCCTTATGGCGGTGACAGACTCCCTTTAAAGGTCATCAAAGAGTTTTTCTAAGTAAGTCATCTCTTTTCCATAACTTGTTAAGGCATATGAACATCCTAGAAGGTCAATTCTCATTTGTTCTGTGGTGGACCCAGCTTAGTTGTGTATTTAAATGGATGCCACTTATGCCTCATTCACACGTCAATGTTCGGTCAGTGATTTCCATCAGTGATTTTGAGCCAAAACTAGATGCGGCTCTAAACAAAGAACAGGTACAAAACTTTCCTTTATACCTTACCTCTCTGTAGGCTTCACTCCTGGTTTTTGCTCACAATCAGTGACGGAAATCACTGATGTGTGAATAAGGCTTTAGGTGCCCATTCGGGTAATTCAGCTGCTTGCTAAGGATTGAAGCAGGAACTTGTCAAAGGATCACTGGGGTGGCTTTTTTTTAAGAAAAGGATTTTTTTTTGTCCAGATGAGACCCTTTGAAGAGAAAAAATTCTGTTTAGCTATTTCATAATCATTCTTGCTTCTGTAAAAATTGATCTATGACCAATGTGGCTGCCACTTTAGCTACTTCAAGAATTGTCAACTAGCCCCACTAGACTCCTATGTAGCCAGACAACATCATTTGGAGCTGACTTTAAATCCAATCACTTGTCACTAGGCCCTCAGAATAATTTTCTCTCATAGACTCAAGAAACGCTATTACGTGTCTATGACAAATGTTCAAATTTTTCCTGTATTGGAAGTCACTTTGTATTCAGAGCAGTCATAAATTCCATTTCTGATTACAGTAAGTTGTTGTATGGTACATGTTATATGCATTATGCTAAGTGTTACAGCAACGGCCCAAGGCAGCTGTTGCTTAACTCACTATTCCTTGAGTTCTGTATCCTAGCGGTGCAGACTGCCCACATGCAACAGAAGAGAGGCGAGGCCTCTCTTCCTGTAACCATAGGGTATATGAACTCTGTCCCTTAATGTGCCCTCACGATGGCACCCAAATCTGCTTCAGCCTATTGCTGGATACCTTGGGTTACATAAGGTACCTTCCCCAATGGAAGTGTGCCTGAGCAATTGGTTCCATAACTTGTTAAGTTCTTGTGAAGGTGTGCTGTCTCTGTTGTCTGCCTGTGCACAGAATATCTACCCTACTGGATTCTGACCCTCCACTGCCTGACCTGCTCTGTGCTTGACCTCCGTATTGACCCTCTGCTGCCTGCCCTGACCTTGGCCTGTCCCTGACTATGATTTTGCCCGACCTCTCGGTGATGTGCACTGGTTTCTCTGACCCCATTGTGTCAGCTATCATTCACACAGAGACTGCTCCAACAGATAGTGGCCTGGTGGTTCCCCTGCAGCAAAGTCCAAATCCCTGTACAGGGGTTAAAGGGTAAATACTAGGGGACTGCCAGGATAATGCCAAAGTCAAATCTCTTGGTTGACACTGTAGTTCTACACCCACTGCTGTAATACTTGATTAATTACTAGTTACTGAAACTCCTTTAAAGTCTGTCATCTCCAAAATTAGTTTCAAAGTAAGGACACCACCATGTAGAGTAGGTGCCCAGAAGCATAATACCACCTTTCTTGTGAATAGCTGGTCCTCTAATTCTGAGAATTATTTTTTTATGCAAATAAGATTTTCAGTGAACTGTGGGTGGGGCAGTTCAGTTCCATTTAGTACATCTGCCTTTCCCTGTGTCATCTCCATCAGCTCTAAAATCTCAAGGACTGTCAAATAAACATGAGGGAGATGCACTGGAAGCTATTATGGTTGAACAATGGTACACTACATGGAGCAGAAGTGCTCTTGGTGCACCAAAAACCTTATTTGCATAAAAATAAAAATAAATAATTCTCAGAATTAGAGGACCGTAATTTCAAAAGAAAGGTATGGTTATGTTTCACGGCACCTACTCTACATAGCTATATACTTTGAAAACATTCTTGGAGGTGATTGACTCCCTTTAATTCAGCCTGTTAGAAAGTATGATAATCCAGCAACTGTTTACAATATGATGTGGGATTTCAGACCATAAGCAGAAAACTAAAAAGAGATTCCTCCCATTAAAAAACATCAGATATTATTTAGTTTCAACCCTCGCAAGTGAGTTTTCTATACTTTCTATGGAATCCATATATATCAGAATATTTGATTATCTACCACCTGTCCAGTTCAATCAATGTCTGATTAATGTACTTTTTACTGTATAAAAATAGTATAGTACCTTTTTATATATTTAGACTTCCTGTATATGGACCACGGTAGACCACGGTTAAATATGGATGGAACCATATGAAAAAGACCCTATGCTTTATAGTAAAGTTACCATAGAGATGTTCTGCTCCCAGGCTGGAGAACAGGTGGTTTACTATGCTGTCATAGCATTTTTGTTGCTGGAGTTGTTTTATTGTTTATTATGCATGAATACATTTATGAGCAAGAAGATGTCAGTGAGATTTAAAGGACGCTGCATATCTTTCAGAACATGCTGTTTTTGACACACCATAATTACAGAACAGCTGCTTGATGCCCCGCTATGAATGCTTTATCATAACGAAATAATAATCTATTAATTAGTATCTTCTTATTGTTTTCTTAGGAATAAATTAGTCACCAAGCCAAATAAATAATGCCTTGAATCCGTGTGAGACGGAGGGAAGCAGCGGCCTCTCGTCACATGGAAACACATTTTTCAAGTCAGTTTCTAAACAAACAACAGGAGCAAATCTTTGCATTTAGTTTGATATTACTTCCAAAGAGCAAACGAACAATGAAGTGTGATGCGAGAAAGTTCATCCAGTGTTTCAAGCATTATTAAAGAAGAAATCAACTCAGAAGGCAAACAGCCTGCACCAAGTTCCTGCAAATGTCACTATGCTTTTATGTACTCAGAATATTTTTCTAAGTTTCTTATTGAGGACCAATATATCCCTGTAAAAGTTTGTTTCATATCTGTTGTATTTCAGGTAAGTTTCTATATCGCCGGCTCCCGATCCAGCATTGTGAGAGCTGCGAGGGAACTTGTAGCAAAGATGCAGGCAAAGTCTCAAAAGAGGTTGCATGAGGTCATCTGTGATGTCCTAGGATGCCAACGGTCTTTACTTATTTCTCTGATTTCCTATCACTTACATGTGCCTGACTTGACCTTGACCTTGGTCATGTCAAAAAAGTTCACTCAAGCTGCCTGTACATGCCAGCTAGATTTGGTAAACTAGCTATACACATGAGATGAAATTTGTCCAAAATTGGTCATCATTTGAACATCATTTGGAAAAGTAGGAATGGTCAATTGGGTCTGACATGTTGCTGGTGGGATTGTTTATATGAATGTGGCAGTTCCTTGTTTTATTTTTATGGCTGGGTTTAGTTGCAAGCGACACTCCAGAGTGCCAGCCTCTGCTGTCTGCCATACACTGCTCAATGCGTCTCTAGGCTTTAGTTGTTAGGCCTTAGCATTCTGTAAGAATCGCTCCAGAGTACTAGACATCGCAATCTAGCATACTCTGCTCTAGCTGCCTCTATGCATTGATACACATCACAGTCTGTGAGTGCCTCTTCAGAGAGCCCACCACTGCTGTCCTTCATATTCTGTTCCAGGTATATCTGGCCATTGGCCACCAGCAATTTCATTAGCTCCTGGCATATTGTCCTAATCGCTGAGCTCCTGTCTCTTCTCTATCCTGAAGACCACTTTACATGGCCAATGATCGGGGCAAATATAGGGAAGTATCGTTCACAAGAATGCTTGTTCCTGATAATATATAAAATTTTATGTCAGCGGCTCACCTATTTCAGACCGTTGGATATAGGTGCTCAATCCTGGGCATACCCGTCGCCTATGTAATTGGTAAATAATAAAAGTTAAAATAATGGATGGCACACTAATATCTGGTGTCGCATGGACTACATTAGAATGAGGAGTTATAAACAAATTTATTCACACCTTGTGTTACAACTGAAAAAAAATGGCGTGGTGTTAAACAGGCAGGAAGTGCTCAAACCCATATGTAGTTGTGCATATACAGGGAGTGCAGAATTATTAGGCAAGTTGTATTTTTGAGGATTAATTTTATTATTGAACAACAACCATGTTCTCAATGAACCCAAAAAACTCATTAATATCAAAGCTGAATATTTTTGGAAGTAGTTTTTAGTTTGTTTTTAGTTTTAGCTATTTTAGGGGGATATCTGTGTGTGCAGGTGACTATTACTGTGCATAATTATTAGGCAACTTAACAAAAAACAAATATATACCCATTTCAATTATTTATTTTTACCAGTGAAACCAATATAACATCTCAACATTCACAAATATACATTTCTGACATTCAAAAACAAAACAAAAACAAATCTGTGACCAATATAGCCACCTTTCCTTGCAAGGACACTCAAAAGCCTGCCATCCATGGATTCTGTCAGTGTTTTGATCTGTTCACCATCAACATTGCGTGCAGCAGCAACCACAGCCTCCCAGACACTGTTCAGAGAGGTGTACTGTTTTCCCTCCTTGTAAATCTCACATTTGATGATGGACCACGGGTTCTCAATGGGGTTCAGATCAGGTGAACAAGGAGGCCATGTCATTAGATTTTCTTCTTTTATACCCTTTCTTGCCAGCCACGCTGTGGAGTACTTGGACGCGTGTGATGGAGCATTGTCCTGCATGAAAATCATGTTTTTCTTGAAGGATGCAGACTTCTTCCTGTACCACTGCTTGAAGAAGGTGTCTTCCAGAAACTGGCAGTAGGACTGGGAGTTGAGCTTGACTCCATCCTCAACCCGAAAAGGCCCCACAAGCTCATCTTTGATGATACCAGCCCAAACCAGTACTCCACCTCCACCTTGCTGGTGTCTGAGTCGGACTGGAGCTCTCTGCCCTTTACCAATCCAGCCACGGGCCCATCCATCTGGCCCATCAAGACTCACTCTCATTTCATCAGTCCATAAAACCTTAGAAAAATCAGTCTTGACGTTTCAGCTTGTGTGTCTTGTTCAGTGGTGGTCGTCTTTCAGCCTTTCTTACCTTGGCCATGTCTCTGAGTATTGCACACCTTGTGCTTTTGGGCACTCCAGTGATGTTGCAGCTCTGAAATATGGCCAAACTGGTGGCAAGTGGCATCTTGGCAGCTGCACGCTTGACTTTTCTCAGTTCATGGGCAGTTATTTTGCGCCTTGGTTTTTCCACACGCTTCTTGCGACCCTGTTGACTATTTTGAATGAAACTCTTGATTGTTCGATGATCACGCTTCAGAAGCTTTGCAATTTTAAGAGTGCTGCATCCCTCTGCAAGATATCTCACTATTTTTGACTTTTCTGAGCCTGTAAAGTCCTTCTTTTGACCCATTTTGCCAAAGGAAAGGAAGTTGCCTAATAATTATGCACACCTAATATAGGGTGTTGATGTCATTAGACCACACCCCTTCTCATTACAGAGATGCACATCACCTAATATGCTTAATTGGTAGTAGGCTTTCGAGCCTATACAGCTTGGAGTAAGACAACATGCATAAAGAGGATGATGTTGTCAAAATACTCATTTGCCTAATAATTCTGCACGCAGTGTACAGTATATACAGGGGAGCAAATCCTGCACTTGTGGCCCGTTGCTACTGGCGTTCCCCAGCAAAAATGCATACAGTAGACGATGCTCGCAGCGGACCACAAGTACCACAATAGACATCCTACACAAGATAGCAATTATGTGGATGTGAAAATCAATATAACAATATAATAATAGCAAAGACAGGTGCACTCTCCAGACTTACTAAACCCTCAAACTGATGATAAAATTTAGAGATTAGCCAACATGTCCTACTAGGAGGACATGTCTGAGCCCGAGCACCGCGCCAAGGTTTCTCAAGTAGCTCGGGTCCTAACACTCACCTACCTGAGCCGTATGGGCAATACCAGGAGCCAGTGGGCAAATTACAGGAGCATGAGGTCGACTCACAGACAACTCACCAGTTACCTCCAGCATGTAACCATGCTTGCAATGGGAGGAGGGAGGAGTCTGCGAGTCTCACTCAAGACTGGCTGATATGGCCCAGGCCTCGCAGGTGCACCTAAATGTAGCCTGTGGATGGAAAACAGGCTCATTTAAATTGGAGTTTATACACCTCCAGGTATCTCTATATGCAAACAATCTGAAAAAAATGGTGTGGTATACTTTATAACAGTAATATGGGAGGTAGAGGTAGCCCTCACTCCACAACAATGTATATTCCAATATATTCCAAGAAACCAAGATGAGGCCACAGGAATGGAGGTAGCAGAGAAAGGCATTCACGTGCTACTTATGGCAGTACTTGTGGTACGCTGCCAGCATCGTCCACTGTATGCATTTTTGCTGGGGATTGCCATTAGTAACGGGCCACAAGTGCAGGATTTGCTCCCCTGTTTATATATGCACAACTGCATATGGGTTTGAGCACTTCCTGCCTGTTTAACACCACACCATTTTTTTCAGTTTGTTTGTAATTTGCCCACTGGCTCCTGGTATTGCCCATATGGCTCAGGTAGGTGAGTGTTAGGACCCGAGCTACTTGAGAAACCTTGGCGTGGTGCTCGGGCTCAGACATGTCCTCCTAGTAGGACATGTTGGCTAATCTCTCAATTTTATCATCAGTTTGAGGGTTTAGTAAGTGCACCTGTCTTTGCTATTATTATATTGTTACAAGAAAAAATAAAATAAAATACAGGATTAAAAATAAAGATTAAAAATCGTACATATAAAATCAGGAAAAAATAATACTAACTGATTGTAGAACCTAACAGCTATAGACAATATTGGCGACAGCTATAGCCAGCATGCCATACATGACTAAGAGACATCGAACATATAGTGCATGCACCGACTATTAGCCGGTCGTCGAATCGATACACCGACGCTCACTCTACCTATCTACAACCTTTCATAGAGAAGGCAGAGATCCACTGCAAGCCGGGCATAATTTTGAGTTATCAATTATGTGGGACGTCACGTGGGACGCCAGGGATAGCGGGACCCACGATCCAGCCGCACTGCCGATAGGAGAGGAGCCGTTATAGAAGATGGTGATTACAAACATATCGTGGAATGGTAGCGTATGATTTACAATGTTACAATCTGCTACATTATCAAGGGAAATATCACAGTGATAACATATTCTAAGACTTTGTTTTTCAAAGATCAAACAGCGTATTAAGCAACAGCTTGCCTACAAATGAGTGATCTGAACTACGGATCATTCATAGGATAAAATATACAAGCGCATGATTCTAATTCTTGTAACATTTACAGTTTCCATATATCGTGAATTCAGTAGGATATACCCTGTGACCTTAGTTATTTTTCCATGTACAATTTTGTGTCATATACTTCAAAGTCATATTTCCCTCCCTCTCCCTAAGGCCTCATGCACACGACCGTATTTTTTCACGGTCCGCAAAACGGGGTTCCGTTGGTCCGTGATCCGTGACCGTTTTTTCGTCCGTGGGTCTTCCTTGATTTTCGTTTTGGTGTCCGCCTGGCCGTACGGAGCCAAACGGATCCGTCCTGAATTACAATGCAAGTCAATGGGGACAGATCCGTTTGACGTTGACACAATATGGTGCAATTTCAAACAGATCCGTCCCCCATTGACTTTCAATGTAAAGTCAGGAGTTAATATACCATAGGATCTGAGTTTTCTCCAATCCGATGGTATATTTTAACTTGAAGCGTCCCCATCACCATGGGAACGCCTCTATGTTAGAATACTGTCGGATATGAGTTAGATTGTGAAACTCATATCCGACAGTATATTCTAACACAGAGGCGTTCCCATAGTGATGGGGACGCTTCTAGTTAGAATATACTACGAACTGTGTACATGACTGCCCCCTGCTGCCTGGCAGCACCCGATCTCTTACAGGGGGATGTGATCCGCACAATTAACCCCTCAGGTGCTGCACCTGAGGAGTTAATTGTGCATATCATAGCCCCCTGTAAGAGATCAGGGGCTGCCAGGCAGCAGGGGGCAGACCCCCCTCCCTCCCCAGTTTGAATATCATTGGTGGCCAGTGTGCGGCCCCCACCCCCGGCCCCCCCTCCCTCCCTCTATTGTATTATCATTGGTGGCCAGTGTGCAGCCCCCCTCCCTCCTCTATTGTATTATCATTGGTGGCCAGTGTGCGGCCCCCCCAGCCGCCCCTCCCTCCCTCTATTGTAATATCATTGGTGGCCAGTGTGCGGCCCCCACCCCCGGCCCCCCCTCCCTCCCTCTATTGTAATATCATTGGTGGCCAGTGTGGGGCCTCCCCCGGCCCCCCTCCCTCCCTTTATTGTATTATCATTGGTGGCCAGTGTGCGCCCCCCCCAGCCGCCCCTCCCTCCCTCTATTGTAATATCATTGGTGGCCAGTGTGCGGCCTCCCCTCTCCCCCCCGATCATTGGTGGCAGCGGAGAGTTACGATCGGAGTCCCAGTTTAATCGCTGGGGCTCCGATCGGTAACCATGGCAACCAGGACACTACTGCAGGCCTGGTTGCCATGGTTACTTAGCAATATTACAATATTAGAAGCATCATACTTACCTGCTGCGCTGTCTGTGACCGGCCGGGAGCTCCTCCTATGGTAAGTGACAGGTCTGTGCGGCGCATGCTTAATGATCTGTCACTTACCAGTAGGAGGAGCTCCCGGCTGGTCACAGACAGCGCAGCAGGTAAGTATGATGCTTTAATATTGTAATATTGCTAAGTAACCATGGCAACCAGGCCTGCAGTAGCATCCTGGTTGCCATGGTTACCGATCGGAGCCCCAGAGCGATTAAACTGGGACTCCGATCGGAACTCTCCGCTGCCACAATGATCGGGGGCGGAGGGGGAGAGGGGAGGCCGCACACTGGCCACCAATGATATTATACAATAGAGGGGGGCGGGGGGGGCGCACACTGGCCACCGATGATAATACAATAGAGGGAGGGGGGGCCGGGGGGGGCGCACACTGGCCACCAATGATAATACAATCAGAGGGAGGGAGGGGGGGCCGCACACTGGCACCAATGATAATACAATAAAGGGAGGGAAGGGGGGCAAGGGGGGGCGGGGGGGGCCGCACTGGCCACCAATGAAATTAAAACTGGGGAGGGAGGGGGGTCTGCCCCCTCCTGCCTGGCAGCCCCTGATCTCTTATAGGGGGCTATGATATGCACAATTAACCCCTCAGGTGCAGCACCTGAGGGGTTAATTGTGCGGATCACAGCTCCCTGTAAGAGATCGGGTGCTGCCAGGCAGCAGTCATGTACACAGTTCGTAGTATATTCTAACTAGAAGCGTCCCCATCACTATGGGTACGCCTCAGTGTTAGAATATACTGTCGGATTTGAGTTTTCACGAAGTGAAAACTCATCTCTGAAAAAGCTTTTATGCAGACGGATCTTTGGATCCGTCTGTATGAAAGTAACCTAGGGCCACGGATCACGGACACGGATGCAATCTTGTGTGCATCCGTGTTCTTTCACGGACCCATTGACTTGAATTGGGTCCGTTAACATTGTCCGCCAAAAAAATAGGACAGGTCATATTTTTTTAGATGGACAGGAAACACGGATCACGGATGCGGCTGCAAAACGGTGCATTTTCCGATTTTTCCACGGACCCATTGAAAGTCAATGGGTCCGCGAAAAAGAAAGGAAAACGCACAACGGCCATGGATGCACACAACGGTCGTGTGCATGAGGCCTTACCCTAACCCAACTCACCACCCCAATTTAATCTATTGTCTACGATTGAATCTATTTCGAGAGATGTTAACCCCACATAGAGAAGTCTAGATTTCTAATTTACCCAGACTCCCACTCACTTCATTACCACTTCAATACCATTTGGTATGTAGAAAGGGGGAGGATTAATTTGCGATTCTTTGGAACGGACAGGGCGAATTCAATAAACTTTCTCCATTTTTTTATGAATTTGGCTGTCGCCTTCTCTTTATTTCTTTCCACCTCCAACCTCTCCATATACACCACTTGTTTTACTGGACCTACCACTTCTTCCCAAGTTGGGACTGACGTATGCAGCCAGCGTCTTAATATACATTTTTTAACTGCCATAAGTAGCACGTGAATGCCTTTCTCTGCTACCGCCATTCCTATGGCCTCATCTTGGTTTCTTGGAATATATTGGAATATACATACCTCTACCTCCCATATTACTGTTATAAAGTGTACCACTTGTTCCCAGAGTGGTTTCAAGCTAGGACAGCACCACAGTCCATGCATAAGATCTGCCTTCGGCAGAGTACATTTAGGACACTGTCTAAGATATTGAGCAGGTGCATCTTTGAAGGAAAGATCAAATGCATATGTGGCCTTGTGCATAATTCTTAACTGTGTTTCACGCGATTGTTCAATGTATACTGCTCGTCTGATATAGTCTAATCCTTCCCTCATTTTGCGTGTCAGATCAGTGTCTTGTAGTTCACTTTCCCATTTGGCGAATGCCCCTTTAACTAGGTTCATGGAGTACACATTCTGGATTTTATGATATAGTACCGAAAGGGAGGTCATCGACTTATCTTTGCCCATTAGGGCATCGAACCTTGTCAACCTATCCCCGTCCCCTAAAGATTCTGATTGTTTTTTACAGTAGGATTTGATCTGTTGAAATGGCAGGTAATGGGAAGTCGCCAATTGGTATTTTGTTCTAAAGTCATCCCAGCCCATCAGTTCATGGCCTGAAGCGAGAAAATCTTGTAACCTGTAAATCCCCTTCCTTTTACATTCTACATACATTTTGTTATGTCGCCCCTGGGGGTAAGTAGGCAGGGACCATAGCAGCATCTTTGATGATAGGTATATTGGAAGTCTATATATCTTTCTTACAGCCTTCCAGGCGATAATCGTGTCCCTGAGCAGTATAGACCCTTTGATTTGAGAGGGAATATCCTTCCATCTAGTATGCAGCAGGGCGAATAGGTCCCAAGGATGTGCTAGTTCTTGTTCCAAATGGCCTGCCGAAAAATACGTGGTTTCCCAAATAAAGTCTTTTATATGCCTAAATAGGGCCGCAAGGTTATAATGCCTTATATTCGGCAGTTGCAAGCCTCCTTCCCATTTTAACATACAAAGTTTCTTATACGCTATGCGGGGTCTCTTTTGTTTCCAATGGAAAGAAGTGAATGCCGCTTGGATCCTCATTACATCTACATGTTTCAATAGCAGTGGGATTGTTTGTAAGGGGTACAATAACCTTGAAAAACGTATTGTTTTTAAAAGATGGGCCCTCCCGCACAGAGACAGTGGTAAATCTCTCCATTTGCCTAGTTCCGTTTCAATTTTCTGTATCAGTGGGAGATAATTTAAGGAAAATAGTGAGGCTAGGGTTCTACCTATCTTAATCCCTAGATATAACATGTAGTCTTTACGCACTTCCACTCCCAGATGGGGAGTAGGAGCCATCCCTTGGTTTTGCAGAAACAGTAATTGACTTTTTGTCACGTTTACTTTGTAACCAATAACTGAGCCATAGTATTGGAAAGTGTCTAAGATCGTTTTCAGATGGAGCTCCGGGGCCTTCAAATACCATCAACAGATCATCGGCCAAATCTTGTTAATTTGATCTACTTCTTACCCACTGCAATCCCCTCATACAGATCGGATTGTATAAATAGTTGTGCAAGCGTCTCAAGGGTGACATCAAGAGCAAGGAGACAGTGGGCACCCCTGCCTGGTTCCCTTCTTTAGTTGAATGATGATTTGACAAATGCCCTGGCACATATACCTGGCTTGTGGATCTGCATACAGCGCTTTTATATAGTTGCGGTAAGGCCCTTTTAGTCTGGATTGCGTCCAACCACTTCTCCCAGCCATTCCCAGCTAACGTTGTCAAAGGCTTTTTCTGTGTCGATTGCTAGACGTGCAGGATTAGCCGACAGCCCCATCTCATTTTGGCCATCTTGGGCCAGTAGGACTTTCCTAATGTTAGTGACCGCGGAGCGTCCTTTTATAAATCCTACTTGGTGGTTCCCTATCAAGTCTGGTAGAAAAGTGGCAAGTCTATTTGCCAGCAGCTTAGACAACAACTTTACGTCTTGATTAATGAGGGAGATTGGCATGAACGACTCTGGGCAAGTTAAATCTTTCCCTTGCTTCGGGAGTATTTTTATATAGGCCATATTACCCGATGGTGGTAGTCTTCCCCCTGGTAAAATAGAGTTAAAAAGCGAGGTGAGTGTAGATACGATGTCATCTCCCAAGGCCTTATAAAACTCTGTGGGGTACCCGTCAGGGCCCGGGGATTTCCCGTTTTGAAGCGTTTTTATCGTGGATTTTAATTCATCATCTGAGACATCTGCATTAAGAATATTTAAGGAGTCCTCTGATAGCCGTGGAAGATCGATCTTTTTTAAAAGATCCTTTGCCCGGCTGCCATCGTAGGGATCCTGTGCATACAAGGACGCAAAGCATTTGCCTAGTATATCTACTACCTTTTTCGGGTGTGTTTGTAATGTTCCCGTTTCATCTTTCAAAGGGTAAAGTTGTGTTTGTCGGGAGTAAGGTTGTGAAAGGTTTGCTAGCATCTTGCCCACTTTATTTCCATATTTAAATAGTTCTGCCTGTTTGCAATTTGCAAACCACTTAGCTTTACCCTCTTGATAATAATCAAAGGTATGCTTAGCTGTCACCCAACGTATTTTAAGGGCCTCTGTCGGATCATTTACATAGTTAGTATAAGCTTCTCGTACCTTATTTAAGGCATTTTCGTAATTTTTACGTATTTCCTTTTTTCCCCCCTATCGTATAGGCAATAATCCTTCCCCTAAGAACTACTTTTGCTGTTTCCCAGAACAGTTCAGGGTCTTGTGCAGGGGCTGCATTATCTTGGGAGTACTCCCACCACCATCCCCTAAGTTTGTCTATAAAATCTTCATCCATTGTCAGGTGGCTGGGTAATCGCCATATAAAATCTGTGCCCCTCGGAGTAGTGTCAGTGATCTCCACCCATACAGGGGCATGGTCCGAAATGACCAAGTCGCTATGTCTGTCTTCCTTGCTTCAAAACCAGATCAGAGGAGCAATTGTCTGTCTGGACCAGGATTGTTGCGCGTATGAATAGTGAGTATATTCCCTCTCTGTTGGGTGGTGGTGTCTCCATATATCTATCAGGTTTGTCGCCGCTAGTAAAGGAGGATAAGGTGTGGTTGCCCTGAGGGTTTTGCGGGATTCTCCACTTTTAGCAGCCTACCATCATCGTCAGGCTCCACCTTTAGGCTTTTATTTAAAAGAATAGCACTCCCGCCTCCTTCCCTTCGCGGGAGAACCCAGTACTTGACCCCACCCCATAATTTCTGGAGTCTCCAAAAATCTCCCTCCTCCTAATGCGTCTCCTGCAACAAGGCCACATCAACCTTCAATTTTTTAGATGACGTAAACCATCATACGTTTATATGTGAACGCAAGCCTTTACATTCCAGGTGATAACCCTTCATGTTGGATCCAGTAAGTGAGATGCCTACCCGGAGACAAATCCCGACGATAGAGACTCCCTCCCCTGGTTCCCTTTTTATCTAAGACAATGCCAGTTTGGAGCTTTAACACATCCCAACCTGTTTTCCCCCCAGCCCTCCCCTCTCCATCCTGAAATCTCTAACACATCCCATCAACAATAACATAACCAGTTTTGACTTCTCTTTTTTGGCACAATTCTGAGGGCGGTCGTTGTCCCCCGCCAACCCAGAATCTTTCCCTCTTCGATTCATGCTACTACTTCTGCTCCGGTTCACCACTGCCCTACATAACAGCATAATATCTACTGTCCATTGACTAGTGTGTCATCTTTCCAGTTATATCATTAAGACTTCCCAGCTCCTCCCTCCCCCTGGGTGAGTCCATCTGATAGAGTATATCCCAATTAGGACAGAATACCATTGTGGCTACAGCCATTAACACAGTCCCCCCATTTTCTCACATGTCCTTTCTGATGTACAGGCTTCTGATCGCTGGAAGCTCATAGGGTAAGTTCCTGGTGTTCCACTGGTATAGTTCTGTTAGTCTTGCGAGACTGCCGGGAAATCTGAGGTTGTTGGTGATCCATGGGAGCTGCCTCTCCCCGGCGCTTTGTCGCGCTTCCTTCTGCCTGGGAGTCTCACCCTTTGCACTGAGTTAGCCTGATAAGATGGTAGATCATGTTCTAAGTCTAAGGCTTCCATAGATTCTTTTGGGGAGAGGTAAGTTTCCGTGCAACCGTCTGGTAAGAAGACCCTCAATATCGCTGGGTAGATTAAGGCAAATAAAAAAAATTTCTGCACCAGCGTGGAACATACGTGCGAAAAAGATCTTCTGCGCTTGGCTACCTCAGCAGAATAGTTGCCAAAAATCTGGATTCTGGGGTCCCGCACTAGCAATGGCCGCGGATGTCGTCTGTACTTGGTAAGTATTGCCTCCTTGGCTGCGTAATTTAAATACTTCACTATGGTGGGTCTTGGCCTGGGATCTCCCAGCGCCTGATCTAAAACCCTGGCTGGCCCCAGCCTGCGCGCCCTCTCCACAGTGAAAGTTCCTTGGAGCCCTAAGGCTTGCGGTAATTCCACCTCACAGATTTGCACCAGTTGGTTGAAAGGAATCGACTCAGGTAGGCCCACTATTCTCAGATATCGCCTTCTGGAGTGATTTTCTAGATCTTCTAATTTATCTTTGAGGGTTTTATTATTACTGAGGACTTCACGGACTTGAGTCTGAGCCTTTTCAAGTTCTTCCTCTACCAAGTTACCCTTTGTTCCAGTTCTGTGATCTGGGGGAATGATGTGACTCCTCCCTCTGTAGTTGTTGTAGCGCGGTGGAGACTGTGGCTTCCAATGTGGATTTTATATTGGGTGCCAGCAGCTTAGCTACTTCGATAGCTATATCACAACAGGATAACTTGAGGTCTGATGTGGGTGTTTGACTGACCTCTTCGTCGTCGGCACTGGCACTGGCCGTTTCTTCATGTCTCTGAGGGGGTTGCGAGACCGACCTAGTAAGTCTGTGTGATTTCTCTGGCACCGTCGCCATCTTGCCACACGGCTGTCTGTCTTCTCTCTGGGGAGAGATAAATGCGTGCCGGAGGAGCCGCTTTTCGTCAGAAATTTCTCCATAGGGTGCCCCTGTGGCTTCAGGGGTGCAATCGAGAGGGAAGCTTAGCCCCTGTGAGCGGCTTTGTAGTGATTTGTGGGCCGTGGGTCCCGGAGCTCCGTCTTCCTTCTCCTCTACATGCGCGTGCCGGAATCGGAAGTCCTCTAATATTTTATTATTACATCCTTGGAATAGAATCTTATTTCCATAGCTTTTTGGGAGGATACTACCTATATATATATATATATATATATATATCCACATCATTATTTTATGATCAACTATTTTGCAACATTGTGTCCTAAATGAAAGTAACATTGTATTCCACAACCTTTGGGCACACGATTACTTTAATATAAGTCTTCATCATCATCCTTCTATTCAAATATTTGAACAGGACATTTGCATATATACTTTAATCAACATATAATGGTCACTTTTGGAACATACTACTAAAGAGTGACTGCATTTTTTGGAAAAATTTTTTGGAACTTTTTGTATTTATAGGTTATATTCTTTTGGATCTATATATATATATACACTGCTCAAAAAAATAAAGGGAACACAAAAATAACACATCCTAGATCTGAATTAATTAAATATTCTTCTGAAATACTTTGTTCTTTACATAGTTGAATGTGCTGACAACAAAATCACACAAAAATAAAAAAATGGAAATCAAATTTTGCAACCCATGGAGGTCTGGATTTGGAGTCACACTCAAAATTAAAGTGGAAAAACACACTACAGGCTGATCCAACTTTGATGTAATGTCCTTAAAACAAGTCAAAATGAGGCTCAGTAGTGTGTGTGGCCTCCACGTGCCTGTATGACCTCCCTACAACGCCTGTGCATGCTCCTGATGAGGTGGCGGACGGTCTCCTGAGGGATCTCCTCCCAGACCTGGACTAAAGCATCTGCCAACTCCTGGACAGTCTGTGGTGCAACGTGACGTTGGTGGATAGAGCGAGACATGATCTCCCAGATGTGCTCAATTGGATTCAGGTCTGGGGAACGGGCGGGCCAGTCCATAGCATCAATGCCTTCGTCTTGCAGGAACTGCTGACACACTCCAGCCACATGAGGTCTAGCATTGTCTTGCATTAGGAGGAACCCAGGGCCAACCGCACCAGCATATGGTCTCACAAGGGGTCTGAGGATCTCATCTCGGTACCTAATGGCAGTCAGGCTACCTCTGGCGAGCACATGGAGGGCTGTGCAGCCCTCCAAAGAAATGCCACCCCACACCATTACTGACCCAATGCCAAACCGGATGTTGCAGGCAGCAGAACGTTCTCCACGGCGTCTCCAGACTCTGTCACGTCTGTCACATGTGCTCAGTGTGAACCTGCTTTCATCTGTGAAGAGCACAGGGCGCCAGTGGCGAATTTGCCAATCTTGGTGTTCTCTGGCAAATGCCAAACGTCCTGCACGGTGTTGGGCTGTAAGCACAACCCCCACCTGTGGACGTCGGGCCCTCATATCACCCTCATGGAGTCTGTTTCTGACCGTTTGAGAAGACACATGCACATTTGTGGCCTGCTGGAGGTCATTTTGCAGGGCTCTGGCAGTGCTCCTCCTGTTCCTCCTTGCACAAAGGCGGAGGTAGCGGTCCTGCTGCTGGGTTGTTGCCCTCCTACGGCCTCCTCCACGTCTCCTGATGTACTGCCCTGTCTCCTGGTAGCGCCTCCATGCTCTGGACACTACGCTGACAGACACAGCAAACCTTCTTGCCACAGCTCGCATTGATGTGCCATCCTGGATAAGCTTCACTACCTGAGCCACTTGTGTGGGTTGTAGACTCCGTCTCATGCTACCACTAGAGTGAAAGCACCGCCAGCATTAAAAAGTGACCAAAACATCAGCCAGGAAGCATAGGAACTGAGAAGTGGTCTGTGGTCACCACCTGCAGAACCACTCCTTTATTGGGGGTGTCTTGCTAATTGCCTATAATTTCCACCTGTTGTCTATCCCATTTGCACAACAGCATGTGAAATTGATTGTCACTCAGTGTTGCTTCCTAAGTGGACAGTTTGATTTCACAGAAGTGTGATTGACTTGGAGTTACATTGTGTTGTTTAAGTGTTCCCTTTATTTTTTTGAGCAGTGTATTTTGGACTTATACTGCTATTGCCATACTATACTAATTGTCATCATTTATTGCTGCCACTATTATCTACTGCTGCTTAGATCATCTACTGCTGCTAAGAATATCTATTGTCACCAATATTGTCTATAGTTGTTAGGTTCTACAATCAGTTAATATTATTTTTTCCTGATTTTATATGTGCGATTTTTTATCTTTATTTTTAATCCTGTATTTTTATTTTTCTTGTAACACAAGGTGTGAATAAATTTGTTTATAACTCCTCATTCTAATGTAGTCCATACGACACCAGATATTAGTGTGCCATCCATTATTTTAACTTTTATTGTTCCTGATAATGACCTGTGTGGAAAGGTACTGCTAAAACCCACTCAACGAGCAATCTCATTTTTATTAGGTGAAAGCGTCACTGATGGAGTCACCAAAATCAATGTTTCTGGGCAGCAGATCATGCTGTCTAAATAGTGATCTGCTGTCCAAAAGCAATGATTCTCTGTGGTGATGAGCAACTGGGGAAGTAGCCCCTCATCCAGCGGAAGTGATTGCTTCATGTAAATGCAGCAATCACCTCCTCTGACAAGCAGGGAGTTATCAGGAACGAATGGATCGTTCCCAATAATTGCCTGCTGTGTCAACCCATCTAAAGGGGCTTTTAAGGAATGTGTTTGCAGGCAAGCTATTGCTATCGGTCACTACTCGGCCATTGTATCAAGTTCTTGACAATTATCGTAAGTAGATATTATTACAGCTGATTCAGTTGCATCTTGATTAATTGATGCAAAATACTGTATCCTTGAACTGGATCTCAAAAAGACAAGCTCAAAGCTTCACCATCTACTACTGAATTTGGTCTGGTGCAAAATTCCTATTGTGCTTACCTTATTTCGATCACATACCATTGTGTTCAGTGCTATACAATATTCTTTGGCATAGTAATAAAATTCTCAGTTATCATGACAAATCATAAGCCCAATAGTTTAACATTATTATAGGAAATAAGAAGAAAAACAATTGCTTCTATATGTTACATGGCGATATATTTGATTTTGGAAATTCCATTGTTCGGCTTGTGTTTTGCACAATGTCACATTCACTCAACATAATTACTTAACATAAAATAAAATTCTGAGTTTCCCGGAATATAATTTCACTGTGTTGCTTTTTTTCCGCTACTGCACAGTGTATTTCTTTGTCGCACTGACAAAATATATGTCAGCTTAGCAATTTCAGGGCTTCAAAGTGATGGAGGAAGCATGAGAAAATTAACGCTATCTTATAGCTCATAACTATTAAATGCCCGCAGGCGATAATCATTTGAAAGTAGCTCAGTTTAAAGGGAAAAAAAAGAAAGGCATCTTAATAATGTTAGTCAGGTAGCATTTTCTACCTTATCAGTACCTGCAGATGTAAACACAAGCTGATAAATACTATACCAGAGGGTAAGATGAAAGTGGATTGTGAAAATATTACCTTCAGGAGATAGCGGGCTTCAGAATGCTATATGCAACAGTAATGATGATAGGACGAAAAGCAGACAATAAGCGGTTCGAATTCAGATGTGACCTTCAAAACTCTTCAGCTCATAAACACCCGGCAAATGCCTCCAATCTCAGAGGGACCATGACCAAACTATAAGACTTGCCACTTGTGAAGGTTTTATTCTCAAGGCTTACAGCAGTCTTTAGTCTTAAAAACAATATTTGCATTGAAGTACTGCAGAATCTGGAAAGAAAAATCCATAAATGGAGGTGTTACTTCATTCATCCATTTCTAGATGAAAATGGAAATAATTACACCCCCTGCCAAAAAAAAACCTAAAACACCTAAATTGAAAAAACTTATTTAGATAAGTTTATTGGTGTTCATTAGGTTGTGTGGGGATTTGTCTCTGGTAGACCGGACAAGCGGACGCAGTATAGAGGCAAAGAACAGTTTGTAACTCAAAAACTTCAGTGTTTTATTCAAACTTAAGGCAACAAATCAGTACGACAGTCCATTTGCAGTTTTGGAGTTCGTTCACACCTAGACAGTTCATACAGCAAAAGAGTTAATTCATCCATCGTCATTGTAAGAGCTAATACCTGTTATCCTAGGTATTAGTTCACACCTGATCGGCATTGCTCAGGACAGAGCAGATCGCCCAAACTCAGGCCTCCAGCCTAGCACACTGCTCAGATCACAATCCAGCGATTGCCAGAGCTCCTTTGTCAGAGAGAGAGGTAATTACCACTGGGTTGGTAATTACCACTGGGTTTTTTATATAGGCCAGTCAAGACCCGGCCTGGAACGTGGGGAGTAGTCACCCACCCAGCACTTTGACTACTCCCAGTAAGACCCGTCCTGGATCAGCTATTACAGCTATACTAAATAGCATGGTGTCAAACAGCAACTGCTGCTGACACATTAAAACTGTCTCTTACTCCACTGAGGCCAGGAACCTCGGTGATACATACCTTCCATCAACGATGGTCCCTTGCGACCTTCCTACATACCTCCTCTCTTTGTTCAACCATGAGGGGTGAACACTTGCCAGACAGTGTACCCGGAACAGGGCATCCGTGTTTCCCTGTAAGCGGCCTGCCCTGTGTTCCACTGAGAACTTGAAGTTCTGTAATGACAAGAACCATCCGGTGACCCGAGCATTCCTCTCTTTGGCCTGGCTCATCCACTTGAAAGGGGAGTGGTCGGTCAACAGATGGAACTTTTTCGCCAACAGATAATAGCGGAGACACTCGAGTGCCCAGTTGATGGCCAGGCACTCTCTCTCCACTATACTGTACCTGGTCTCGGCAGGGGTGAGTTTGCGGCTCAGGAAAACAACAGGATGTTCCTCCCCATTGATTTTCTGAGAGAGTACAGCTCCAAGGCCTACTGCAGAGGCATCGGTCTATACCACAAACTCCCTCTTGAAAAAGCCTCTTCTGCCTGGTCATTCCAGCGGACCATCACTGACTTCCATCCCTTCAAGAGCCCTGTCAACGGAGCAGATAAAGTGGCAAAATGGGGAACGAACCTCATATAATAGCCCACCATTCCCAGCAATGACTTTACTTGCCTAGTGGTGACAGGTCAGGGCCAATTCCGAAACGCCTCTATTTTATTCACTTGGGGTTTGATAACTCCACGTCCAATGACGTACCCCAGGTACTTAGTCTCCTCTAACCCTATTGCACATTTCTTTGGTTTAGCGGTCAGTCCAGCCTTTCTAAGGGAGTCCACTACAGCCTGCACTTTGGGTAGATGACTTTCCCAGTCGGTACTGTGGATGACAATATCGTCCAGGTAAGCCGAAGTGTACTAACGATGTGGACGCAGCACAATGTCCACGAGCCTTTTAAAAGTGGCATGTAGACCAAAGGGTAACACCTTATATTGGTACAGCCCCTCTGGTGTGATGAAGGCAGTTTTCTCTTTGGCAGCCTCCGTCAAGGGTACCTGCCAGTACCCTTTGGTGAGGTTCAAAACAGAAAAATACCAGGCTTGGCCTAACCTCTCAATAAGCTAATCCACCCGAGGCATGGGATATGCATCAAACTTAGTGATCTCGTTTAGTTTTCGGAAATCGTTACAAAACCGCAGTGTCCCATCCGGCATGGGTATTAGCACTATAGGAGTAGCCCACTCACTTTTAGACTCCTCAATGACGTCTAGCCTCAGTATCATCTGCACTTCCTCTGAGATGGCTTGTCGTCGAGCCTCGGGTACCCGGTATGGTTTTAGCCGGACTTTCGCCTGAGGCTCAGTGACAATGTCATGCCGAATTGTGGAAGTGCGTCCAGGGAGATCCGAAAAAACTCGACTAATAAACTCCCTGGACTCTTGAGCCTGCCTAGAGGAGAGGCTGTCAGCAATTCTCGTTTGTGGATGGTACACGGACGTCCGTAACTGTTTAATATGCAGCAACTTATTTTTCCCTCATGACCTTGGACATAAATGGGGTCCCCTGGTCAGTCATAACCTCTTTAGATAGCCCCACTCGGGAGAACATCTCCATTAGCTCCTTAGCTATAAGTTTAGCCAATATATGTTGCAGTGGCACTGCCTCCGGGTACCGAGTGCCAAAGTCTAGGATGACCAAGATGTGTTGGTGTCCTCTAGTGGACTTCGGTACTGGATCTATGAGGTCCATAGCGATTCGCTCAAACGGTACCTCGATGATCGGGAGAGATACCAAGGGACTGCGGAAAAAGTGCTTGGGGCTAGTTGCCTGGCAGGTCTGGCAAGACTTACAGAAATCGTCCACCTCCCTAAACACACTGGGCCAGAAAAACTGTTGTAGTATTCGGTCCTGTGTTTGTTGCATTCCCAGACCCCTGAGAACATGTTGGTGGGCTAACTCAAACACGAGTTTGCGATAAGCTTGGGGCACCACCAACTGTTCAATGGGTTCACCCCGCAGCTGGTTTACCCCATACAAAATATCCTGATAAACCACAAAACGGGGGAACACCGACTCTGCCCCAGCTTGTTGTGGTTCACCATCTACTATTAATTCATTTTCCCAGGCTCGAGATAGGGTTGGGTTCTGGAGTTGTGCAGAACCAAAATTATCTCCGGCGACATTGAGTTCTGCCAGCTCAGGCCTCGGCGGCAAGTCCTCCACGTCTCCCACCATTACACTCAGTGGGGTTGTCTCCCCCTTTTCCACCGTAGTAGCGGTCACCCCTATCGCTGGCCCTTCGGCCTCGGGTTCCCAGGGTTCTGGCCTTCCCCCGGAGCAAGGCCACTCTGCTAGGGTTACCCCTGTATCATGGGTATTAGTCATTTCTTAGCAGGCCACAGTGTCGGGAAAGCCGGGAAGTCTCTCCCGATTATAAGTTCGTAGTGTAAGTTTGTGGCAACTGCCACTTCGTGAGTCCACCTGCCCACTCCTGTGGTTAGAGACACCAGGGCGGTGGGATAGTCTTAGGGACACCAGACTCCCTGAGTCCATCAGGGCCTCCGCTGGAGTGTCTCCCACTTTCACCTGGCACAAGTGATTTAGAGTTTCTGGGGTACCCGCTGCACACAGCTTCCTGGCATATAATGACTGATGGAAGCCATAGTTTATGTCCATAGGTTCCACCTGATGTGGACAGTCAGCCCATACATGGCCAGGCTCCCGACACCACCAGCAGATTATCGGAGCCGGGTCCACAGGGGGTACATCCCAGGCGGGTTTGGTTGGCACAAGTCACCGTGTCTGGGATGGAGATTTATGGGATTTGACTGCCCCGCTCCCAAAAGAACCCCCCTGTAGATTCCTGGTAGCCTCATAGCGTTACAACAGGTCAACAATCTCAAGGGCATTACCTGGAGAGACCTGGCCGATCCATTGCTGGAGAGGGGGTGGCAAAGCCCTCCAGAACATTTCAGCCAATATTCTGTCCAGCATAGCCATGGGACTCAGCACATCAGGCAGCACAATAGCAGTTTATTAGGCTGGCCTTACAACACATTCTGCAAAGGGGCTTCAGTTTTTGTAAAGTGCTCAATAAATCTCCTATAGTATCCAGCAAAGACTAGAAATGTCTTCACCTTGCAGATATTAGTAGGTGCATACCAATTTATAACTGCAGTGATTTTATTGGGGGTCAGGAACCTCATGCCCTAGACAGTGCACCTCAGATGGCAATAAGTGGCATTTGGATTGCTTTACTTTATGATCATGTTTTATAAGCATAGCAAATACCTCATACAGGTGTTGTAAATGGTCTTTATCCATTTTGGAGTATATGATAATGATATCCAGATACAATAGCACAGTCTCCAAGTTTTTGAGACCTAATTATCACTCCATAAGATGCTAGAAGGTAGCTGGTGCATTAAACAGGCCGAACCTGCATACAATTAAACTTATGAAGCCCCATAGGTATGGTAAATACTGCCTTTTCCCAGTCCTCAGGATCCATGGGGACCTGCCATTATCCACTAGTTAAGTCAAATGTAGAAAAGAATGCTGCAAAGTCCAGGGTTAAGGACTCCTCTATTTGAGGTAAGGGGTATGCATTCTCATGGATGAGGTTATTTAATTTGTGGTAGTCCACAAAGAATCGTATTGCCATCGTCTATCGTCTATTTTCCACACAAGCACTAAGGGTTCGGACCAAGGGCTATGACTGTCACAGATTACATTCAAGGCTTTCATGTGATTCACCTGCTGTTTTACTTGCTGGTAGATGGCTGGTGGTATAAGTCTGTATCGTTCTTTAATAGGTAGGTGGGAAACAGTAGGGATGGTGTGTTGGATCACCTCTACTTTCCAGTCTGGCATTTTTTCAGCTGAACAGGCTGGTCACTAAGAAATAACACGTAGACTGGCACCCTGCCACACTTCACAGTAACTAAACGGTGGGCAAGTCATCAAGCAAGTATTCCCATCCAGCAGTGGCGTAGTGTGGGTTACCAGCACCCGGGGCAAGCAAAGTATTGCTCCCCCTAATCTGTGGACACACCCCTTTTTTATAGAACCACACCCCAAATTATACAAAGATCAACATTATTAATAACACTATATAAAGGCAAAATACTATACCACCTGGTCAAATATGATCAAAATATTACCACCATACTGACACTGAATAATAATTCAACACTATACTAAAACCAGCATTACCAAAATGAAACACTATAGGCTACCTACCACTTGTTTTTTGTATTACTTGTGGTTTTTGTTTCAGATTTCATGCTGATTTTTAAGAGATCTTACCCTTCTATTGAAAAGGGTGAAATCCACATAAAAAATTGCAAACACAATTAACATGCTGCAGATTTCAAAATCCGCACAGCAGGTTAATTTCCACCACAGACAAAATCTGCAAAGTGTACATGAGATTTGTCTAATCCCATACACTTTGCTGGTGCTGTACTACACTGCAGTTTTCCACTGCAAGGAAAAAAATGCACGTAATTGGCAACATATGAATGCAGCCTAATATACAAATAATACTGATAAAACCATGAACACTTATTACCACCTCATAGTGATTGAATACTACACCAGACTGATACTGGGAGTTCCTTTCCATCAATCTGATGAAGTGGCCCCTCCATTCATTCTCTATGGGACTGCCAGAGATAGCCTAGTGCAGCGCTCGGCCATTTCTGGCAGTCCCATAGAGAATGACTGGAGTGGCAGAGAGCATGCATGACCTGTCACTCCATCAGATTGCGGGAACAGGATTCTGTTTTTTGGGATCAGTGGGGTCCCTGTAGTCAGTCCCCCACTAATCAGTTAGTTATCCCCCATCCTATGGATAGGAGATAACTTCCAAATATATATATATATATATATATATATATATATATATATATTGGGATTAGAAAAATATGTACAGTGCCTCGCTAAAGTATTCACCCCCCTTGACTTGTTTGGTATTTTGTTACATTATAGCCTTAAGTTCAATGTTTTGTTAATCTGAATTTTATGTGATGGATCAGAACACAATAGTCTAAATTGAAAGTAAAATGAAAAAAAATATATAAATAAAACTATTGTTTAGAAATAGAAAACAGAAAATTGGCATGTGCGTATGTATTCACCCCCTTTGTTAGGAAGCCCATAAAAAGTTTTGGTGCAACCAATTACCATCAGAAGTCACATAATTAGTTCACTACCTCTGCTATCTGACAGCTGTTGGCTGGTGTCGGAACATGGCTGACATGAAATAATAATCCATATTCCTCACAGGTTTGATATACCTGCTTCCACAAAATACAGATTGAGGGTTGCGATATACCTGCTTCCACCAAATATTGATCAAGGGGTTCTTTATACCTGCTTCCACCAAATATTGATTGAGGCCTGCGATATACCTGCTTCCGCAAAATACTGATTAAGGGGTTTGATATACCTGTTTTTACAAAATACTGATTGAATGGTGCAATATACCTGCTTCCACCAAATATTAATTAGGGGGTTCTATATACCTGTTTCCACAAAATACTGATTAAGGGGATTGATATACCTGCTTCCACCAAATACTGATTGAGGGGTGCGATATACCTGCTTCCACTAAATATTGATTGAGGCCTGCGATACACCTGCTTCCACAAAATACTGATTAAGGGGTTTGATATACCAGCTTCCATCAAATACTCATTGAGGCCTGCGATATACCTGCTTCCACAAATAATGCTTTTCTCTAGGAACTTTGGCACAGGGTCATTTTGAAAAAGACAGGCAGAGGAAGAGGCAGGCCGTTCTGCAGGGGTGTTAGGGGTCGGGCAGGTGCACCAGGCCGGAGCCTAAGTGGGAAGTTGGAGAAGGTGCGTGCGATTACGTCAAAGGACGCACTAGAGTTGGTTGAGTGGCTCTCAGCCTTCCGCTTCTGCACCCTCCTCATCCTCTGTATCTGCACCCTCCACACTCTCTGCTATGTGCACCCCCAAAGACACCACCACCACCATAGCCCCTCCACTCGAGTCAGAGGAATTATTTTCCCATCCATTCCCAGACTTTACCGATGCGCAGCCATTCTTGGCATCGGATGAGGAAGAAGAGGTAGCAACGGCCTGACGACAGTACCCAGATCAGCCCAAGGAGGGTGGTCCCCGCTGTTGCTGCCTACTCTGAGATCTCTAATGTCAGTGGTGATGAAGGTGATGATGATGACGTGTCGATGGACGTCACGTGGGTGCCCACAAGAGAGGAAGAGGAGGGGAGTTCAGAGGGAGAGATGGAGCAGCAGATAGGGATGAGAAGGAGGAGAAGCAGGCAGAACTCACAGCGCATAGGAGGCAAAAAGCAGACTGCAAATGTAGCTGGAGCCAGCCATCCACCATGCACGGTCACATCTTGCGCTCCCAGGACGCCGGCACATGGCTCCGCAGTGTGGGATTTTTTTAAAGTGTCAGCTGCTGGCAATACTATTGCCATCTGCAGCCTGTGCTGTCAACGCATAAGTTGCGGTAAGCCCAACACTCACCTAAGGACGACCGCCTTAAGAAAGCACCTGGCCTCCCATCACCGAGCCCAGTGGGAGCAACGCCATCAGAACCCACAAAGCCACACTCCCGGCGCTCCATGTCCTGCCTCTTCTCCTTCTCCACTCATTTGTCCTCCACTTCACCTTCCACTGTGCTGGCGTCGCGTTCCTCTGGCAGAAGGCAGGCTTCCGTGGCCCAAATGTTCGAGTGTAAAAAGTTGATGACGCCGGATAACCCTCTTGCCCATCGACTGACCGCTGGTTTGTCGGAACTGCTAGCCCGCCAACTGCCATATAAACTGGTGGACTCGGAGGCCTTTAGAAAGTTTGTGTCCATTGGCACACCGCAATGGAAAGTCACCGGAAAAAAATATTTCTCACTGGAGGGCATCCCAGAGCTATATGGCCACGTTCAGCGGCAAGTGAATATATCTCTGGCAAACAGTGTCTCTGCCAAGATACATCTGACCACAGACACATGGTCTAGCAAACACAGGCAGGGAAGGTACATAACTTTTACTGCTCACTGGGTGAAACTTCTGACGGCTGTCAAGCATGTAACCCGTGGCATCTGTGTGGATTTGGTGTTACCGCCACGGATTGCATGCAGGCCTGCCTCTTCTTCTCCTACCCCCACTTCATCCTCCGTCTCCTCCTCGGCTGACTCCTCCTTTTCCACTGCTACCGCCTCTGCCGCTGCAGCCTCCAAGCTCCCCAGAACCTATTCAACGTGCCAGGTGAGACATTGCCATGCTGTGCTGCGGCTGTTGTGCCTGGAAGCCAAGAGACACATGGTCCTGCACTGCTTTCAGCTCTGTGGTCACAGGCCGATCAGTGGCTAACCCCACTCAATTTGACAGTTGGCAAAGTGGTGTGCGACAACGGTGCCCTGAAACAGCGCAAAATGACACACGTGCCGTGCATGGGCACATATCCCCCGGGGTCCAGGACATCTTGCGGCAGGCCAGGAAAATCTCTGGCCATTTTAGAAGATCTTACACGGCCATGGCTCGCCTTGCTGATGTTCAGCGGAGACACCACCTGCCCATCAGACGTCTGATTTGTGACAGCCCGACGCGCTGAAACTCCACCTTGTATATGCTTGTATGCTTGATAGGCTGCTCCAGCAGCAACGTGCCGTTAACGACTACCTGTACGAACTCTGCAGCAGGACAGGTTCTGGGGAGCTTGGTTTCTTTTCACGGCGCCAGTGGTTGCTCATGCGCAACGTATGCAGACTTCTGCGGCCATTTGATGAGATCACCAAACTGGTCAGTCGCAGCCAGGGCACCATCAGTGACATCGTACCTTACGCCTTCTTTCTGGAGCATGCATTGCATTGTGTCATTGATCAAGCCGTCGAGGAGCAGGAGCTGGAAGATGAGGAAGTCGCAATGCTGAATGAATTCCGGGGGGGGTGGGGGGGGGCTTCTCTCCATCTGAGACAAGAAGTCAGCAGGAGTCTGAAGAGGAGTCAGAGGAGGATGGTGGCTGGGGGGAGCAGCAAGAATAGCAGGCTTTGAGGGGGACTTTAAACTTTTCGGGGATCCCTAGTGTTGTCTGTGGCTGGGGGAGGAGACCGAGGACGACATTCTCCTGGGCGATGAGCAGGAGCAAGGGCGCAGCAGGGGGGATCGTGACCGATAAGCGCACTCGCCTAGCTCACGACAGTGTGGACTGCCTCACATTTCTAAAAATTTATGAGGCATGGATCTCGGAGGAATTCAACACCTGTGACGACCACGTGTAATTGAATTTTCTCATGCCAGCCCACACATATCTGCCACCACCCAGAACAAAGAATGGTCCTTGTTTTAGGTATATACAGCAGCATAAAAGGCCTTTTCTGTCAGGTATATACCCAATTTTTGGTGCCTCTACTCCAGTAGACTACAGTAAAATTGTTATCCAGTGACCGCCTAATGTACCTCCAGCCACATAATCACTTGGTCTTTTCTGTCAGGTGAATGCCTATTTTTTGGGGCCTGTACTGGCCTACAGTAAAATTGTTATTCAGTGACCTCCTAATGTACCTCCAGCCACATAATCACTTATTCTTTTCTGTCAGGTGAATGCCTAATTTTTGGGGCCTCTACTCCACTGTCCTACAGTAAAATTGTTATTCAGTGACCACCTAATATACCTCCAGTTACATAATCACTTGTTCTTTCTGTCAGGTGAATGCTTAATTTTCGGGGCCTGTACTCCTGTGGCCGAAAATAAAAATTCTCTAGGCTGCAGCAGGGCACATTTTTGAGAGTTTTCCTTTAACCACTTAAGGACCACAGGTTTATACCCCCCTAGTGACCACTTTATTTACAGATGCCTATGCAGGCGTTAAACCTATCTTGCCCCAGGTGAAAATGTAATACTTCACTTTTATTATTATTGAGTTAAAATACGTCCTTTATACCTTTATTTTAATTTAACTTAATGAACCAAAGAAAAGAAAAAGGTTAAAAATACAGTAACCACTCCACTAATCAATCAAGAATGGTCAGTGAGTCACGAGGGAGAGCGCGTGCACTATCTCTCACCCCTATCACTTACAAGCAGTTTGCTGCCTTCATGCCGCTTGCAGTGACACCATCAACTAGGCTGAGTTGTGGGAACTGAAGGTTCTCATCCCACTACGAATAAGCACATAGATAATACCATGTGCTGACAATTTGTTTCTATCCCTTTGAGGGTGCACACAGCAATCAGAGCATTCACGGTTTTGATGCCGTATCTAACTGCTAAACTACTCTAGCTTTGATAAGTAGGCCGGCTGGACTGCTACTAGCTTCCTGATAGTGGAGTGAGTCGCTGATTTAAAACCTAGTGACCAGGCCCTTTTTTACAAATCGGCACTTCACAACTTTAACGGTTTATTGCTCGGTCATGCAACTTGGCACCCAAATGAATTTTACCTTCTTTTCTTCTCACAAATACAGCTTTCTTTTGGTGGTATTTGATCGCTGCTGAGATTTTTCGTTTTTCTGATATTAATCAAAATAGACCGCAATTTTCTCCAAAAAAGTGTATTTTTAACTTTCTCTGGTTAAATTGTTCAAATATAATTACATTTCTATACAAGTTTGTGTCAGAATTTATTGTGTTACATGTCTTTGATAAAAAAAATCCAATAAGTGTATATTTATTGGTTTGCGCAAAAGTTATAGCGTTTACAAACTATGGTACAAAAATGTGAATTTCCGCATTTTGAAGAAGCTCTGACTTTCTGAGCACATGTTTCTTGAGGTGCTAGAATGCCAGGATAGTATAAATACCCCCCAAATGACCCCATTTTAGAAAGAAGACACCCCAAAGTATTCGCGGAGGGGCATAGTGAGTTTATGTATGATTTAATTTTTTTTCACAAGTTAGCGGAAAATGACACTTTCTGAGGAAAAAAATAAAAAAATAAAGTTTCCATTTCTGCTAACTTCTGGCAAAAAAAAAAAATAATCTCCCACGGACTCACTATGCCCCTCAGTGAATACCTTGGGGTGTCTACTTTCCGAAATGGGGTCATTTGTGGGGTGTGTTTACTGTTCTGGCATTTTGGGCGGGGCTAAATTGTGAGCAACCCTGTAAAGCCTAAAGGTACTCGTTGGACTTTCGGCCCCTTTACGCACCTAGGCTGCAAAAAAGTGTCACACATGTGGTATCGCCGTACTCAGAAGAAGTAGGGCAATGTGTTTTGGGGTGTATTTTTACATATACCCATGCTGGGTGAGAGAAATATCTCTGTAAATTGACAACTTTGTATAAAAAAAATTAAAAAGTTTTGGGTATATGTAAAAATACACCCCAAAACACATTGCCCTGCTTGTTCTGAGTACGGCGATACCACATGAGTGACACTTTTTGACAAAAAATACAATTTTACATGAACTCGCCATGCCCCTCACGGAATACCTTGGGGTGTCTTCTTTCTAAAATGGGGTCACTTGTGGGGTATTTATACTGCCCTGGCATTTTAGGGGGCCTAAAGCGTTAGAAGTAGTTTGGAATCCAAATGCGTAAAAATGCCCTGTGAAATCCTAAAAGTACTCATTGGAATTTGAGCCCCTTTGCGCACCTAGGCTGCAAAAAAGTGTCACACATGTGGTATCGCCGTACTCAGTGTCACAATGTGTTTTGGGGTGTTTTTTACATATACCCATACTGTGTGTGAGAAATATCTCTGTAAGGCCTCATGCACACGACCGTTGTGTGCATCCGTGGCCGTTGTTCAGTTTTCCGTGATTTTCTGCGGACCCATTGACTTTCAATGGGTCCGTTGAAAACTCGGAGAATGCACCGTTGTTCATCCACGTCCGTGATCCGTGTTTCCTGTCCGTCAAAAAAATATGACCTGTCCTCCAATGAATGTACAGTCATACAGGGGAGGGAGGGGGGGCCACCAATGAATTTAAAACTGGGGAGGGAGGGGGGGTGCCCCCTCCTGCCTGGCAGCACCTGATCTCTTACAGGGGGCTATGATACGCACAATTAACCCCTCAGGTGCGGCACCTGAGGGGTTAATTGTGCGGATCACAGCCCCCTGTAAGAGATCGGGTGCTGCCAGGCAGCAGGGGGCAGTTATCACACAGTTCTCAGTATATTCTAACTTGAAGCGTCCCCATCACTATGGGAACGCCTCTGTGTTAGAATATACTGTCGGATCTGAGTTTCACGATCTAACTCAAATCCGATGGTATATTCTAACATAGAGGCGTTTCCCATGTTGACATTCGCGAGAACGTCCCGGTCGATGTTCAAGTCCATCACTACCTTACTGATACATAATCTCTCATTCCAAAGAGATCAATTAAGTTCATTTGGTTTTAATTACATATTGCAAACATTAAATGAAAATGTCATATATGCATATTGTGCTGTCTGTGAGAATTTACACAGAAGATCATCAAGAGGGAGAGAAATTAATTGAATTTACAGTTAATCATATATACAGAGAAGAGGTAGTCTCTCTGGCAGAGTGCAGGGAATGTGGAAACAATGGCCTAGATTTAATATTAGTTAGGCTAGAATCACTACATGGACAAAAATATTGGGACACACCTCTCAATTATTGAGTTCAGGTGTTTCATTCAGTAATTTTACCACAGGTGTATAAAATCCAGCACTTAGCCATGGAGTCTGCCTTTACAAACAATTATGAAAGAATGGTTCATCCTAAACAGCTCACTGACTTCCAGTGTGGTCCTTTAATAGGATGCCACAAGGCGGTTTGTGAAATTTCTTCGCTTCTACAGTAGATATTCCACAGAGGTATTACTGCAATGTGGAAGTGTTTAGGGTCCATGGCAACTCAACCTCAACCTCAGCAAACACCTTTGCAATCAACTAGAATGGAGATTGCAAGCCAGGCCCTCTAGTCCAACATCAGTGTCTGACCTCACAAATGTTCTTCAGGATGAATGGGCAATAAATTCCTACAGACACACTCCAAAAATCTTGTAGAAAGCCTTCCCAGGAGAGTTGAAGTGCTTTAGCTGCAAAGGGGGAGTATCTCTATATTAATGCCTATGGATTTAGAATTGGATGAAGGCTCCTGTAAGTGAGATCTGTAGGTGTGCCGATACTTTTTTCCATATAGTGTATGTAGACAGTTATTCTTTCATTGAGCCAAAATTATCACAATTGATTAAATTGCATGAAAAATCTGGCAAATCTATATACTCCCTATCTAAAAGTTTAAGGCACCTTTTAGTTCTCTTAGGCTACTTTCACACTGGCGTTTTGGCTTTTCGTTTGTGAGATCCGTTTAGGGCTCTCAAAAGCGGTCCAAAACGGATCAGTTTTGCCCTGATGCATTCTGATCGGAAAAGGATCCGCTCAGAATGCATCAGTTTGCCTCAGTTTGCCTCCATTCAGTCTCCATTCCGCTTTGGAGGTGTCCGTCTGACGAAACTGAGCCAAACGGATCCGTTCTGACACACAATGTAAGTCAATGGGGACAGATCCGTTTTCTTTTGTGCCAGATTGTGTCATAGAAAACGGATCCATCCCCACTGACTTACATTGTGTGTCGGAACGGATCCATTTGGCTTAGTTTCGTCAGACGGACACCATTTAATTTTCAATGGTGGTTAAGACGGATCCGTCCTGGCTATGTTAAAGATAATACAAACGGATCCGTTCTGAACAGATGCAGACGGTTGTATTATCTGAACGGATCCGTCTGTGCAGATCCATGTAGCCTTACTTAGTTGAAGCAAAAAATTGTCTTAAGTCATGACCTCCTTGTTTAAACCACACCCATTTTAAACTATGCCAAGGAAGCCTAAGAAAGAGTAGATACATTTTGCTCCAAAATTGATTCCCAAACACAATAGTAAATCTAGACCAATATTCTATGTACCCATGCCATGACATAGTGAGCCTAATGCATGTACACTAATATAGACTAAAGTCGAGGTACATACAAAATGACTAAAAAGAATACAGGTTACAAAATACAAGGAACAATCCCAAAGAGAGCATAAATGGAAATTGAGCCTTTTAGGACTTGAATAGATATTCTGGCATGTATTTTCAGTGTCAGTGAGTTTGACCATGGAGAAGCACTAAAAATGTTTCCTCTTAGTGAACGTCTAAAACCATTTCATGCCGTAAAAGTTGTTTCTGTCTTCCAAGGAAGCCCAAACCAGACTCCAAGAAACAATGGTTGGGAAACCGCTCTTGTAAAACTGTAATGTCTTACAACAGACCCAACTGAAGTTTAATTCGTTTTTTGGTAAAAATGTTATTAAGCTAAAGGAAAAGTGAAAGAATTTGGAAATGTAAGAATTAAGGAGCCTATACATTCTAGATAAACATCAGTCAAACCAGCCAACCATCTAAATTTATGACCTGACCCCATTTTCGATGCATGGTTAATGTTGGATTTCAATATGCAGGGTTATTTATTTGTACGGGAGATAAGCCACCACCAGATAAGACTTTCGGGGGTTTACACCATTTCTCCAAACTTGGCCGAGTGGTGGTGTTGTTATGGAAGGAATATCTATGGGCCAGATTATTGTTTGGCTAACAGTTATTTAAAAGGGTTGGCCACCCTTTTGGGAATTTTTGGCAAACCCCGCTCCTGGTCAGACCTGCAAATAGGAATCCTACTTAATTGCTCCCATCAGCTGGGCCCTGGCTCCTTCACTCCCTGGCCCTTTTGTTGCCTTGCTTGGGTCTCAAAATTTAACCTGCCTCCTTCACTCCCGGGACTCGACTGCCTTGCTTCAGTACTCCACTGTATACATCCGCTTTGCTGAAACCAATGACTTGCTGCAGCAGTAACTTCACTTGTGTGACCAATTGACAGGTCGTTGGTAGCGCAGACAAATTGGATGTTTACAGCAGGGAAACTGAGCGAAGCAGCCAAGGATGGAAAGCAAAGAAGCTGGGACCCAGCAACGGGGATAAGGTACGTATACTTCCATTTAGCAGGTTTTTCCAGGAGGGGGGTTTGCCAAAAGGTTACTAAAACATTGCATTTCCTAAAAAATATTTTTTACTTGCTACAATTGTAGATATTATAGAAATATACAGTACAAAACCTTCTCCTTATCTGTGACCCTCAGTGGGCTCATTGTAAATAACAGGTTAAATGTAGAGCAGGACTTCATGTTTCGCTTTATTTCACTTTATGCCTGAGTCAATATTTTTATCTCCTTTAATTACTATATGCCTTATAGCCTTACGGCTACACAAAGACATCATCACAGAAATTTGAATAACAACTAATAATAGCTAATGAGCAGCTGAAACAGAAGCCAAAGCACTTAGCACAGAATGTTAATAAAAATGTAAATGTAACCAAAAAGGCTCGAGGTTATGAATGTAAAAGTCCTGGACAAATTGTAAGCACTGTGATGTCTTGCTTCAAAGATAAACTGTTTCTCCCGGAATTCTGCTTCCATGTAAGGAATACAAATGATCTATATTACATGTCTATTTTTATTTGATTTTATCTAGCGTAGTGCCCACAGCTTGTGATCTCTGCACAGACACATAATGGACAAGAAAGAAAATAATAATTATATACCTAAAGCATGGTCATTTGTCCTGTGTTATAGCACTGTCTGTGACTATTTAGCTTTTACTGATGCTGTTTATGTTACTGTAAAGGCCCTTATGCAAAAGTAGGCCAAACCTGCTGATTTCTGGGGGACTGATTGACTATATGAGGTGTATGGGGATGTGCAGACTTTTCCTGATTGGGGAAAGAAGAATTAGGCATTTTGAATTTCATCTCCCAATTGTTTGTTCTCTGGAGAGATAAGCCACCTCCAAAGGTGTCTGGTAGTGGCTTTGCCTAGCGATAGACATTTCAGGTAGGCAGGGAGCATCGTGCCAGAGATGTCTGGATCTGGCACTTCTAGACTCTACCTGATACCCGCTGGCCCCTTTATCTATAATGGGGACTGGCAGAGATCTGGCCACAACCACACAAACATGACGAGAATCGGCTGGATGAAAACTGCTTCACGCATATTTTCCGGGTTGCAGCCGGATCTTTATTGGTCACCATTATGGACAGCCATGTGGCCGCATCCGGCATCATTTTTGACTTTACAGGTAAATAGAATTATAAATGTCCCTCGTTGTATTTTACCTCAAGTGTTTGCTTCATGGTACTTTTCTGCTATAGAGAAGGTGTTTGTGAAATGCCAGAAAAAAAGAGCTGCAGCATGATTCATTTTTGAAAAGAAGAAAGACAAATAACACCATCTAATTAACAAGACCAGTTTCCACTGCTTCGCTGTTTCAATCAAAGCAGCCAGGAGGGGCTAGCCACACCCTCATTGCACCAAAGGCCTAATTAGCATAAAGTATCATAACTTGGGAACGGAACCTCAGATCAACAAAAGAAAAACAGTGTGTTAATCAGGTGAACCAAAGCTATGTGTCTAGGCCCTACGACTGCAGCTCGCTACCACTAGGGCCGTAGTGATGGCCAGGGACTTCAACTGCCCAATCGAGGAGGGCGGACGCATCTCCGGCACTTCAAGCAAGCTAGACGTCACTTCCAAACTGCTTATTGAGATGGTGACCGAAGGAAAGGCTCCATTAATTATACGTGGAGCTGACCCTTATGGCTCACTCCATTCTAGGATAGACTTTATCTGTAAAGAATAAATCAAGGCAACTGGACTTACTGTAGACCTCCCGAAAACATTTCACTCGTTCCTCCAACGAGCCTTCCCAACTCTGAGACTCAGTTTCACTCAGAGTCGGGAAAGCTCATTGGAGGAAAGAATGAAACGTTTTCGAGAGGTCTACAGTAAGTCCAGTTGCCTTGATTTATTCTTTACAGATATACCATGACCTGGATAAATGAGAACCTTCACAGACATAGGATAGACTTTGTGTTTACCTATCGGGCAGTCAGGCGGTGTAGGCACTCTATGATCCTTTGCTTCTTCTCTGATCACAGAGCTATTCAGGTCCAGTGCGCCCTTGGTAAAGGGTTCCACCCTGGCCCTGGTTCCTGGAAACTTAACTGCGCTCTGTTGAATTGGGATGACATGCTTGCGGAGCTTAGAGAGGTCTACAAAGCAGGGCGGAACGACAGATGCTTGCTTGAACGGACTAGTGACTGGTGGGAGTATGTTAAAGTCGAGTTTCGTTGTTTCTTTCAGGCCAAGCAACAACAACAGGCGTGTGAGAAGAAGAGGGTCTTCAGAGAGCTGCAGCGTGAGCTGCGATCCCTGCAAGACCTTCACTGGTGCAGCTGGAGCGTTAGAGACGAGCTAGAGGAGACCAAAAAGAGCCTGAAAAGGCACTTTGAGGAGGAATCCAAGCAAATCATCTTCCACTCCAAAGTGGAGAACCTGGAGAAGGGCGAGAAATGTAACTCGTTCATTTTCAGGAAACTTCACGCTGGCCACACGCCCCTGAACGAGCTTTGAAACAAGGATGGCAACATGCGATCAGGGAAGGAGGAAGTCATGAGAGTCATCACAGACTACTACAGCGAACTCTACTCCCTGAAGAACACCCACCAGAAGGCCGTCAATAAATTTATGTCAGGTATCACTAACCATCTTGATCCTGCAGGTGCGGAGGCAATGGCTGGCCCTCTGACGGTGGGGGAGGTGCTCTCTGCCGCTAGATCCTTTAGATCCGGCAGGACCCCTGGTAGTGACGATTTTCCAGCGGAGCTCTATGTAGCGCTGGGGGATCTGATCTGTTCGGACCTGCTGGAACTCTATGAGGAGATGGTGGTGGAGGGTAGAATGCCCCCATCATTGATGGAAGGAATGATCACGATCTTGTATAAGCGGAAGGGGGAGAGATATGATCTTAAAAACTGGCATCCCATCTCTCTCCTGAACGTGGACTACAAGATCCTTGCCAAGGTTCTAGCCAGCAGGCTGAAGGTTATCATTGGCGGAGTCGTTTACCCGGACCAGACCTGTGGCATTCCTGGCCGCAGGATCGCAGTCTTGCTCTCATGAGAGACACGGTACAATACATTAAAGACCGCCGTGTACATGCGGCCCTGGTCAGTCTTGATCAGAAGGCCTTTGACCGAATCTCTCATGAATTCATGGGCAAGGCTTTCCGATCCTCTCTGGGGTCAGACAAGGCTGCCCTCTTTCACCTCTCCTTTTTGTTTGTGTTATAAAACTCTTTGTGGAGTCTATCTGGCAGAATGGAGAGATAAGAAGGATCACCGCACAAGGATCAGGACACTACGAGGTCAAGTGCTCGCTGTATATGGACGACGTGACTGTCTTCTGCCCTGACCGGCGTTCGGTGACTGCACTCGTCCATACATGCGAGGAGTTCGGACAAGCTTCAGGGGCCAAAGTCAACTGCGGTAAGCCGTAAGTCATGCTCCTCGGGGAAGGGGCAACTGACTTCTTCTGCCCCCTTCCCATTCACCATCAAATTGGACTTCATCCTAGATCCTGGGAGTCTGGTTTGGGAAGAAAGGCGCAGCCCTCAAGTCTTGGGAAGAACGCTTGGCCAAAGTCAACCAAAGATTCAGACTGTGGAGCCTCAGACAACTCACTATTGAGGGCAAAGCACTCGTCCTGTGTAACTGAGTTCTGCCTGTGCTACAGTACACTGCACAGGCATGGCCCCCTCTTGCCACCATTTCCAGGGCCATCACCAAGACAGTTTTTCCCTTTGTTTGGGGATCCAAGATGAACAGATTGAAGTGAGCCATCATGTACAAAGAGCCCCGCAAGGGCGGAAAGGGCATTCTGGACCTGCCCACTCTACTGCGGATTGCCACTGTTTGTGACAGCATTTGCCGGACTCTGAAAACAGCAAATGGCTCTGCGGGCAAGGCTATGTCTCGCTTCTTCCTCCTGCCTCTATGGAGGGGTCTGGGCTGGGACAAGTGGGACAGCTTCATCCCTTACAACTGGCATGCTACCTGGTACTACGGAGATGTTGTCAAGTTTGTGAGGGAACATCAACTGGAGGGCCTCAAGCTCGACTTGTGGAAACCAAAGACTATCCACAAAGCTAATCAGAGCAAAGGACGCGGTGGAGTCAATTCTAGGGTTCCATGACGACACCGCAGAGACAGTATGGACTAATGTGTCATCAGACAGGTTAACCAACGGGCACAAGGACTTGTCATGGATGGCCATCCAGGGTGGCTTGCCTAACGGTCATTCATGCACGCCAGCAACCTGTGCAAAACCCGGTACTGCCCCAAGTGCCCTTTCAAGGAAGAAACATCTTACCACCTGTTCTGGGAGTGCCCCTTTGCGCAGAGCCTGTTGGATGCCCTGGAACATGAACTCTGTGCCCAGGAACAGCCTGCAACACACATCGGTGCTGTACGGACTATTTCCTGGGATTCATATGATTGAGGCCATCCAGGAGGCCTGGCGCCTTATGAACTGTTTTAAGGACGCTATATGGCTTGCCAGGAATCGGGTCATTTTCAGGAGAGAGAACATGTCCGTCCTGGACTGTCACAGGCTTATCCACAGTCTGTTGGGGGACTACAACATCTTGCACATCGACGATGAAGAAGGGGACTAAACCCCTCTCCTTCCCCCTCTCCCCCCATTTGTTTCTGTCTTCTCAATAAAGCTTCGGGCATGCGATCCCCCCTCCCTACCCCCTCTTTCCCATCCCCTCATTACTGTCTAAATGCTTTGTTGGAAAGTTTTGTGATTGAATAGGTATGCTAGTGTAGCATGCATTGTGATGTATAGTGTAGGTTAGCCTGTGCTTTACATAACAATACCACGCTCGCAAAGACAATTGAAAGTATTTATTAAGTGCTGTCTTGTGGCCTGTACTAAGTATGTATGTTTGACGATTTGATTGTAATAAAGGTGTCTTGAATCAAAAAAAGCTATGTGTCTATGCAAACAGTTTTATAGGGATGTCGCTGGTAACAGATTGCCTTTAAGCCATGCCTGATGAATAGAGTTTAATAGTCTGAAAAACTTTCATGACCTTTTACCTATCCATTGGGTATCACATACTAATCACTCTCACTTTTTGTGTTATCTAGAACTATAAATTTCTAGCTAACAGAGAAAGACATAATAAAGTCTTAATAAATCTCTAAGCTGGCAGTGGTGCCTCTTAATAACTTCGGCGGATCCTCAGCTTCCTTGCTGTCTTAGGGCTCATGCCCACAAACGTAAGGGCTCCATGGAGCAGTCGCATGCGGATCACGGACCCATTCACTTGAACGGGGTTCGCAATCCGTACTGCAAAAAAGTAGTGCATGCGCTACTTTTTTGTGGTGGGGAGCCTTGGTCAGAAACACCACGGAAGCACCTCAATCCGCAATATGGACCTGAAACAGGGGTGGATTGGCAATGCAACCCACTGGAAAAACTTCCTGGTGGGCCGATTGCTTAAAACATGCTGTGGGCCGGCATCACTTTTGCATCAGGATAATTAGATTACAGCAGGACGAGTGGCAGCCGTCACTACAATATACACTACAATACACATTACAAGCCACAGTCAGCCCTGCCACTCTCATGATAATGAGATCACAGCAGGGCTGTTGGTGGCCTTAATGTGTATTGTAGTGTGTATTTTATAGTATTGTAGTGTGTATTGTATTGAGAGCGACGGCTGCCGCTTGCCTGCTGTAATCGAATCATTGTGCCCGCTGGGGGCTCTATAGTGACATTACTGTGGGTGGGAGGGCATTACTGTGACCATTATAAGGACATATTGAGGGCATGGAGGCATTGTTGCGGCAACTATAGGGACATTATTGGGGAAAGGGGGGCATTACTGGGGTCTCTATAGTTACATTACTAGTGGGAGCAGGGGGGCATTACTGGGGGCTCTATAGGGACATTACTGTGGGCAAGGGGGGCATTACTGTGACCATTATAGGGACATTACTGGGGGGGGGGCATTGCTTTGGCTGCTCTAGGGACATTACTGGGGCAGGGGGGCATTACTGGGGCATTATTAATTCTGAGGGCACTGTGGGGACATTATTATTACTGATGCTACCCACACTGGGTCTGATGAAGGGCTGCATATAGCCCGAAACGTTGCCTGAAATTATGTCCGGATGAATAAAATTAATTACTTCAGCTTCAACTCTGGAGTGCTGTCAATTTGTATATATAAGGACGAAATAGTTCCCGAGGTGGAGTTGGGGACCAATCTAGACGAGCACCCTGTGAAAAACCAGTGATCATTTGAATCTCAACACTGTGTGTCATCATGTTTTGTCTGGATGGAGAAGATGAGGACAGAGAATATCTACATCAGAGGAGGTCACTGGATGTAAGAGATATGTCACGCTGCACTCCCCTGTATGTATGGTAACGCTGAAAGACCAGTCAGAATGCTGAAGGTAGGGCCGACTCTGTGCTGTTGCCTGTGTTTTAACTCTTCATCCCCTTTCTTCAAACCTAATTAGAGACAAGTGGAGGAGGCGGACAGGACATGGCAGTTGGCACTAGCCACCACAAAGGGGCAGCGTCTGGAGAGGTTTTTTGTTCTTCTGGAGCAGTGTATTGTGCTGCATTGAACCAAATAAAAATTGTGGCATGATATACTGCTACTCTATGGTATTTCTGGCCCCACCTACTCATGTTATTGACCCCATCTTCTCTCAAACTGGGCCCGCCCACAACATAGGGCCACTTTTTTTTTTTTTTCTTCCCTGGCCACTTTTAATTCCCAATCCGCCCCTGACCTGAAATATGACTAATATAGGCGTATTTCAGCATCATAAATGACCCCCATAGTGAATAAGATTTGTAAAGGTCCAGTTTCTGGCATTCACTAAAAGGAGCGAGCAGAGGGAATTTTGATAGGGACATAGCATGCTGGTAAATAATGAATAGAATTTCAGGGGCACTTTCCATGCCTAGGTGGCAGGGAGGGGAAGATGGCAGCTGAAACTCAGTGCGTGGGGCTAGAATTCTTCATAGCGATTTAATTTCTTCTATCCTGTCTAGGGTAGGTTGTTATTTTCTGCCAGCTTTCTACAATGTAGGATTGCAGGAAAAAGACTTGAGGGTGGTCTCTTTATGTTCTTAGGGGCAAGAGGATAACTATAACAGTGTTCCTCAACTCCAGTCCTTAAAGGGAATCTATCACCTATTTTGACCATCTAAAACCGTTAACATAGCAATGTGCAATAAAGTACCTTCATTCCTGCATGTGTTTTCTTTCTTTTATTCAACTTTTCATTCTTATTAAAAAGCGATTTTTCTGATATGCAAATGAAGTCTCACGGTGCCCAGAGGGGCGTTATTACTCTGCTCTAGTGCCCAGTAACGCCCCCTGCAGTGCCCAGCCCGCCTCTTTCCAAGCCCAGCACGCCTCCTAAGAAATAAATGTCCTCCCACATACTTGCCGAACGGCTCCGCCCCCTCCACTACGTCATTTAAGCGCAGGGCAAAGGATAGCATCGGAGCACCACCAGAAAACTAAAAACACGCTTTCTGGAGCATCTAAGTGATATATCCAGGCCTTTTTTCTGGCGGAACGCGCCGGAACAGCGTTCTGCCACCTATTTTCGCCGACTCGCCCCGCCCCCCTTTAGTTACTGGGCCCAGCCGGCCCGCTGCTAGTGGCGTCGCTAGAGGGGGGCGAGGGGAGGCAATTGCCCCCCCTATGTTGTTCTTTGCCCCCCCGGGTGCCCCCCCGCTGATTCTCCCAGGTGAATACTAATGAGCGCCTCCATTATGGAAGGCATAATGTGTGTTAATGAGGCATAATTGCTTATAATGGGGGCTAATGAGAGGCATGGGGGCTGATATGGGAGTGATGAAAGGCATAATGAGGGCTAATGAGAGGCATAATGTGTCATCCACAGATGCCCCCATAACAGTGTGTCCTCCACAGATCCACCATAACAGTACGCCTGCGCACTGACGAGAGACAAAAAGAAGGGGAAAGAATCTGCGGAAGCAAGCAGAGGACGGCACAGCAGACGACTGAATAGCTTCTTTTGTAAGTAAATTGTTTTATTATAAATGTATCCCTGCAGACCGCAATTCTCTCGTATTTTGTGGCCAGGGGAGGGGGGTGAGTTCCACCACCTTTTCTCTGGGAAAAAAAGCCCTGGATATATCCAATAAAAAACGCAACATTTCCGGAGCGTCAAATCATTTTATAGAAATACATGAAAGTAGGACAGCTTCCCTTAAAATTACTGGTATTGAAAAGGCGAAACCTCATAGGAAAGGTGGAGATTTCAAAAAGTTAATATTAGAAAGAGAAGCATATCGGATTTTTACTTTAAATACAGTGTATCCACAACTATCGTTCAGATATTTAGCTGCATTATTAATGCACATTTATTTATGTACAGGTATATATTTTTTGTATTTTTTGTATATTTTTTTATTTTGAATGGAATCATATAAAGCCAAAAACGTGACTTAAATTAGAGATGAGCGAATTTCCTATTTTTTAAATTAGTTCACGATTCGTTTGGAGGTAAAAGCAGAATTGCGTTAAGGATTTCGTTACCACGGACCATAATGACGGAATGCATAATGGAATGCCTTTAGAGGAATTCACACAGATCAAAAAGTTCCAATGTCTCACTGGCAATACTTCATTAAAGGGGTTCTGCAGTTAGTTTAAACTGATGATCTATCCTCTGGATAGACCATCAGCATCTGATCGGCAGGGTTCCGACACCCGGGACCCCCCCGCTGATCAGCTGTTTGAGAAGGCAACAGCCCCTACAGGAGCGCCGCGGCCTTCTCGCTGTTTACCGCAGGCCCAGTGATGTCACAACTAGTATTAACTGACCTGTGCGCGGCTAAGCTCCATTCAATTGAACAGAGCTTATCCCCACCCAGGCCAGTTGATACTAGTCGTGACGTCACTGGGCCAGCGGTAAACAGCGAGAAGGCCGCGACGCTCCTGGAGCATTGCTGCCCTGTCAAACAGCTGATCGTCAGGGGACCCGGGTGTCGGACCCCCGTCGGTCAGCGTTGGGGGCGACGCCTGAGAAAGAGAGGTGTCACATGGTGAAAGTAGAGAGGACTGGTGGAACGTATCCCTCCAAGGTTTTTTCGTGGTCACCGTCAGGGGACAGGTGGATCGAACCCCATGTGTGGTGGGATCACAGCTAGGAAACTGTCTGACTGAATTCCTCAGTGTGAACACAGTCTTAGCAGTGAGTTAGGGAGACCTCTGTATAGTTAGCCATTAAACAAGCAGGGGTTTGTTTCATGTTGTAACTTGGATGCCACATTGATATGCTGAAGTGTTGGAATAAGGGCTCATAAAAAAATATAGTAAGCAGCACTACACACTCCGATATGGAGTAAAACATATCAAAAATTCAGGTACTAGGTATAGTGGTCTAGGATGGTGCCAGCGGAAGGAGATCCAGACTGCGGGTCCCTTGAGATAGTAGAATATATATCCACAGCACTCTTCAATTTGTGCAAAAATCTGATTCTTTTATTCAGTCAGCAGCATACAATTGCAATTGTATGCTGCTGACTGAATAAAAGAACCGGATTTTTGCACAAATTAAAGAGTGCCGTGGATACATATTCTACTGGAATAAGGGCTCATGAACACGGCCGTATGTATTTTGCGGCCCCGCAAAAAACGGATCTGCAAAAAATACGGATGATGTCCGTGTGCATTCCGTATTATGCGGAACGGAACAGCTGGCCCCTAATAGAACAGTACTATGCTTGTCCGTGATATGGACACTAATAGGACATGTTCTATTTTTTTGCAGAATGGACATACAGACCCGGAATGCACATGGAGTAACTTCTGTTTTTTTTGCGGACCCATTGAAATGAATGGTTCCACATACGGTCCGCAAAACAAACAGAGTGGACATGGAAAGAAAATATATTTGTGTGCATGAGTCCTAAAGCACCATTTGAGCTTGAAACCCCACGTTTTCATGAGAAGTCTGTCATCGCCACCCCAGGCAGAGAGAGCGATCCTTACATTGTGTATAGGGATAAACCTGTCAATCAAGCCAAACTGATCACAAGCTATTTGCAGAACTCCTGTAGAAATGAAAAGAACCGCAGTGTGCAAGCTCAACCTGTGGCTCCATTCATTTTTGGTAGGTCCAGTGGTAGGACCCTCACCGTTCGCCTTGTTATTTCCTATCCTGTGGATAGAGGATAACTTGTCACTACCAGAATACCCCTTTAATGCTTCCCTCCTAAAAGAGAAGACCTTGATGAATATTGTGGAGCAAATCTGCTGCTTAGAAGACATATTCATGGATATTGCCCCCTCTTTATCAGTGATAGAGTTGCACTCTCTAAACTGGTGCCTGCCTCGCTTAGTCTCTGTCAGCCCTAAACATGATGCCACAACCGAAAATGACCGCCAGAAGTACAATTGGGAAATCCATGGTGTAGTGTGATTCGATGTGTGCGCAATTCCTCCAAAATAACGTCACAGAGACGTTCTCAAGTAGGATCCAATAATGTGTCTGCTTCCAACAGCTAGGCGAGGTTTATTTATACCAGAAGATGGAAGGCGGTCTTACAATCATGACCAATGTGGAGACAGGTGATTGGCTGGAAGGCGGTTGTCACGGCTGTATGTGAGCAACAAGAGCATACACAGTTAATAGAGCTACTGACCGGACCCAAACTAGGGAGGATAAAGGGTGACCCCTGTCAGACCCTCAAAGCTCTCCCTATGCTGCTAAAGCACATGCCCGGATTCAAATGGTGGAACGGGGCATGCCCACGTACCTAAGACTGATGACCACTGTAGCCCCTACAATAGTGGAAGGGGCACGGCCACCGGTGCCCTGCTCAGTATATGGAGGGAACCGTGGCCGCCTCAGATCCAGGCAGAAAATAAACAGGTACACAACAATGTCTGCACACTTAGCTGAATGAGCTGCAGCCGCAGAGAAGACGGATCCAAAGACAGCTGGCAAAATCCGGAGTGCTTACTGCAGCAGAACACAGGTCCAGTGAAATGATAGCTAACAAGTGAAGATACTCAAGCAAGAGCTACAACTCAAATGAGAACTATAATCCACACCCTAGAAAGGAGGAGGGGTGATTTGAAGGCAGGGAAATCAAACGCAGGAGGAACAGCTGGGAGGACTCCTCCAAGCTCTAGTAGTGACATCATCACAGGGGTGGAGAAACAGAGCTGTGAGAACGTCTCAAAACTCTGGTAGTGACAGTACCCCCCCTCTACGGGTGGACTCCGGACACCCAGGACCCACCTTCTCAGGATGAGCCCTATGAAAAGCCCTGATGAGGCGAGTGTCTTTAATGTCCGACACCGGAACCCACATCCTCTCCTCAGGACCATAACCCTTCCAATGAACGAGGTACTGAAGAGAACCGCGGACAATGCGAGAGTCCACAATTCTGGAAACCTCAAACTCCAGATTGCCATCAACCAAAATCGGAGGAGGAGGCAAAGAGGAGGGTACCGTGGGCTGGACATATGGTTTTAAGAGAGATCTGTGAAATACATTATGTATCTTCCAAACCCGTGGAAGATCAAGACGGAAGGCAACAGGATTGATGACTGACAAGATTTTATAAGGCCCAATAAACTTGCGACCCAATTTCCAGGAGGGAACCTTCAGTTTAATATTTATTGTAGACAACCACACCAGATCACCCACATTCAGGTCCGGACCAGGCACGCGTCTCTTATCTGCCACACGCTTATACTTCTCACTCATCTTTCTAAGATTACTCTGAATCTTTTGCCAAATGGTAGACAAAGACGAGGAAAATCTCTCGTCCTCAGGTAAACCAGAAAGAGCCCCTCCCGAGAATGTCCCAAACTGCGGATGGAACCCATATGCACCAAAGAATGGTGACTTATCAGAAGATTCCTGACGACGGTTGTTCAGAGCAAATTCAGCAAGAGGGAGAAATGAACACCAATCCTCCTGGTTCTCTGCCACAAAACAGCGCAAATATGTCTCCAGATTCTGATTGAGGCGCTCAGTCTGACCATTCGACTGCGGGTGAAAAGCAGAAGAGAAGGACAGCCGAACCCCCAGGCGAGAACAGAAAGCCTTCCAGAACCTGGACACAAACTGCGTGCCTCTATCGGAAACAATATCAGAGGGAATGCCGTGCAATTTAACAATATGGTCGACAAAAGCTTGTGCCAACGTTTTAGCATTGGGTAAACCAGGGAAAGGTACGAAATGAGCCATCTTGCTAAAATGGTCCACCACCACCAGGATCACCGACTTCCCTGAGGAACGAGGAAGATCCGTGATAAAGTCCATGGACAGGTGTGTCCAAGGACGGGAAGGTATGGGTAACGGGAGAAGGGAACCTGAAGGCCGCGAACGAGGGACCTTAGCGCGAGCGCACGTCTCACAAGCAGCCACAAAACCCTCCACCGACTTACGAAGAGCCGGCCACCAAAATATCCGAGCAATGAGATCTACCGTGGCTCTACTCCCGGGGTGACCAGCAAGAACAGTATCATGATGCTCCTTGAAGAGTTTGTGACATAGCTCAGGAGGCACAAACAACTTCCCAGAAGGACAACGGGCAGGTGCCTCAGTCTGGGCAGCCTGGACCTCGGCCTCCAAATCGGAATATAGAGCAGAAACAACTACCCCCTCCGCCAAAATGGGACCCGGTTCCTCAGAGTTTCCTCCTCCCGGAAAACAGCGAGAGAGAGCATCAGCCTTCACATTTTTGATCCCAGGGGGGAATGTAACGACAAAATTGAATCTGGAGAAGAACAGAGACCATCTGGCCTGTCTCAGATTCATACGCCTGGCCGACTCCAAGTATGCCAGATTCTTATGGTCGGTAAAAACAGTGATAGGGTGCCTGGCCCCCTCCAACCAATGGCGCTATTCCTCGAAAGCCAACTTGATAGCCAACAACTCCCTATCTCCCACATCATAGTTTCTCTCTGCCGGGGGGAGTTTTTTAGAGAAAAAGGCACAGGGTCGCCATTTGGCAGGAGAAGGGCCCTGGGACAAAACCGCACCCACACCCACCTCGGAAGCATCCACCTCAACAATAAAAGGTAAGGAAATATCGGGATGCACCAAGACGGGAGCAGACGCAAAAGTCTCTTTAATCTTAGAAAAAGCTGCAAGCGCCTCCTCTGACCAAGAGGAAAAATCCGCCCCCTTTCTTGTCATGTCAGTAAGGGGTTTGACAACAGAGGAATAATTCAAAATGAACTTTCTGTAATAGTTCGCAAAACCCAGAAAGCGCATCAATGCCTTCTGATTCTCAGGAAGCTCCCACTCAAGTACAGCACAGACCTTCTCCGGATCCATGCGAAAACCAGAAGCAGAGAGGAGAAAACCCAGAAATTGAATCTCCGATACCATAAAAAGACATTTCTCCAGCTTGGCGTACAATTTATTTTCCCGCAGAATCTGCAGAACCTGAAAAAGATGATCCTGATGGGTCTGAACATCAGGGGAAAAAATCAAAATATCATCAAGATACACCAATACAAATTTCCCCATTAAATGGTAGAAAATACTATTAACAAAATGCTGAAAGACGGCCGGAGCATTCATCAGGCCGAAAGGCATAACGAGATTCTCGAAATGCCCGTTAGGAGTATTAAAGGCCGTTTTCCATTCATCCCCCTCTCTGACCCTGACCAGGTTGTACGCGCCTCTCAAATCCAATTTGGAAAAAACCTTGGCCACAACAATTTGGTTGAAGAGGTCCGGGATCAGAGGAAGGGGATAGGGATCGCGAATCGTGATACGGTTCAGCTCCCTAAAATCTAGGCAAGGTCTCAGAGAGCCATCTTTTTTTTTTAAAAAAAAACCTGCGGCAACAGGTGATTTTGAGGGACGAATATGCCCCTTATCGAGACTCGCATTGCGATTCTTTCCGGTTGTGAGAGATTGTAGAGGCGTGCTTTTGGCAGCTTGGCGCCGGGAATGAGGTTAATGGGACAGTCAAACTCCCTATGAGGAGGTAGCTCCTGAACACCGCTCTCGGAAAACACGTCCGAGAAATCAGAGAGAAATGATGGCACAATTTTAGTAGACACCTCTACAAAAGTCACTCCACTCATTTATTTGCCTTCCTTGCCAATCAATAGTGGGGTTATGTCTAGTGAGCCAGGGTAACCCCAAAACTAGAGGAGAAGGCAATCCGTTAAGGACAAAACAAGATATATCCTCCACATGAGTGTCATCTACAGCTAGCCGGATATTGTGAACAATGCCCTTCAGGGATCTCTGTGAGAGTGGAGCAGAGTCAATAGCAAAAACAGGTATATCCTTTTCTAATGTGCAAACCTGAAAACCATGCATGGCTACAAATTGAGTGTCAATAAGATTGACGGCCGCTCCACTATCGACAAAAATCTCACAAGAAATGACTTTGCTCTCTAGCGCCACCCTGGCAGATAGGAGAAAACGGGAACTGCAGGTCAGAGGAAAAGCATCAATTCCTACATCAACTTTGCCCAAAGTAGCAGATGAAGCAGAATTTGATGATTTACCTTTTGAGGTATTTCTCTTATTATTGCTCTTAGTACAGTTCAAGAATCTCCTAGACGGACAAACATTTGCCAAATGAGCTATGCCCCCACAACAAAAACACACCATACTCTGAGGACTAAATCCTCTTTTATCAGGGGCAAGTCGACCTAGCTGCATGGGCTCCTCCTCAGAGGGGAGCGAGATAGGATGAGGCCCCTGCACACTGAATGAGTCCGCACCACTGCCCCTAGACTGACAATGGCTGGACAGAGAGGTCTCGTTTCTTTCTCTTAGACGCCTGTCAAGGCGTACCGCCAATGACATGGCAGACTCTAAGGACGTTGGTCTCTCATGGAAAGCAAACGCATCTTTCAATCTCTCTGAGAGACCATGACAGAACTGACTCCGGAGTGCAGCATCATTCCAACCTGAATCAGCTGCCCATCTCCGAAATTCAGAACAATAAAGCTCCGCAGACAGTTTGTTCTGGCATAAAACACGTAAGTTAGATTCGGCCAGAGCAACACGATCCGGGTCATCATATATCTGCCCCAGGGCCACAAAAAATCTTTCCACGGATCGAAGGGAGGGATCTCCTGATGGCAGCGAAAAAGCCCAAGTCTGAGCATTACCCCTGAGCAGGGAGATGACAATCCTCACCCTCTGCTCCTCCTTACCAGAGGAGTGGGGACACAAGCAAAAATGGAGTTTGCATGCCTCTCTGAAGCGAACAAAATTCTCACTGCCCCCGGAGAACGTTTCCGGAAGTGAGACCTTTGGCTCGCAACATACTCCATGAGCCGGAGCAGAGCCCAATGCTTGAAGCTGAGACATAGATTGACGGAGATCCGCTACTTCCAAAGAAAGACCCTGCATGCGGTCAACCAGGCCAGAAAGCGGATCCATGTCAAAAAGGACGGTTTTGGTGGATTATAATATCACGGCTGTATGTGAGCAACAAGAGCATACACAGTTAATAGAGCTACTGACCGGACCCAAACTAGGGAGGATAAAGGGTGACCCCTGTCAGACCCTCAAAGCTCTCCCTATGCTGCTAAAGCACATGCCCGGATCCAAATGGTGGAACGGGGCATGCCCACGTACCTAAGACTGATGACCACTGTAACCCCTACAATAGTGGAAAGGGGACGGCCACCGGTGCCCTGCTCAGTATATGGAGGGAACCGTGGCCGCCTCAGATCCAGTCAGAAAATAAACAGGTACACAACAATGTCTGCACACTTAGCTGAAGGAGCTGCAGCCGCAGAGAAGACGGATCCAAAGACAACTGGCAATATCCGGAGTGCTTGCTGCAGCAGAACACAGGTCCAGTGAAATGATACCTAACAAGTGAAGATACTCAAGCAAGAGCTACAACTCAAATGAGAACTATAATCCACACCCTAGAAAGGAGGAGGGGTGATTTAAAGGCAGGGAAATCAAACGCAGGAGGAACAGCTGGGAGGTCTCCTCCAAGCTCTAGTAGTGACATCATCACAGGGGTGGAGAAACAGAGCTGTGAGAACGTCTCAAAACTCTGGTAGTGACAGCGGTCTTACAATCATGACCAATGGCGAGACAGGTTATGGTATGAAGTGATTGGCTGGCGAAGATGTGAATGATCGCGCAAACTTATGTTTGCGCGTTCGCACACTTATTAGCGCCCTTTTCGTTGCCGCGCTTATCCTCACGGATGAAGAAACCTTTGTTCAACTACCCCATTCCTCCCGCCTCAGCCGGCGCCATGACACTGGTATCCTGCAGTAATACCAGGCCGGGCACAAATCAGCTACAGGTCGGGACAACCAGACCATCGTGCGAAAGATTCTGCGCGATGCGAACGCGAACGCGAACAAATCTGCTCATCTCCATAGGATAAATGATGACCATACAGCGAACAATAATTTTCCACAACAGGGGTCAATGACAAGACATGGTTGTTTACCCAAATAAATTAGCACATGACCAAGATGGCACACCTTCCAGTCACTGGAGTCATTGGTGTATTAGTAATTTTCTTTGCCTTTCTTTTTATTAAATGATAGTATGTACTATAAATTAATAGTAACTTTTAAATCCCAGAACTTGAACGCTGAGCAATCATACAAGTTTTTATGCAATTAAATTTCCAATATGTATATATTTAATTCCTGATTTTTTCATCAGTCCTGTGCCGTTGCTTTCCCCTGATGTCTCTCTTTGGAAGCCACATTCAATCAGCTTTTAAATTATCTGGCATGGTTTCCTTTTTGTCCCCTTCTCATGATGAAAACATTCTCTTATTTTTTTGCCTTTTCCAAAGCTCTCTCTTAATCACTTCTCTCCACTGGTAACATTTTGGATTACATTATTTTTATTGCCCAGCAGGGTCATTTTAACATTTGTGGTGAGAAGTGTTATCATGCTGATTCTTTTTACCTTTTAGCTCTTTGCCATTTTGTTATGCTGTGTGTCGCTCTGCATAGCTGCTCAAACAACAACATGGCCAAGAGAATACAGGTATTATTTGGATTACATTTTCTATGCTGCTTACAGTATTTTATCAGACTTAAATCTTCATGTAATTCTCCATTTGATTTAAGATATTTCTTACAAAACTGTAACAGCAGAGGTCAATGTACAGTATATCACCATAAAAGGTTTTCTGGGTTAAAAAGGCCATTTTAAAATACTCCTTTAGTGTATACTGAGTTAATAGTGGGGTTAAATGAGTTAATAGAAGGGTGGTGCCTATTAAGGACCCTCACCTACAAGTCAGAGCAGAAGTTATTTATAAAGAGCATGGAGGACCCAGCACCTATTGATCTGTGTAATGCTTATTTTCATCTGTGGTGGTGCTGCAGAGAGTTTGAACAAACGTTTGTCTTCCCCATAGGTTATTTAATTTAAATGTAAAACTGTAGAGCAATTTTGTTAACTACAATATGAATCAGCCTTTGGGTGGTGAATTCAAAGGACATAAGTGACAACATCGATGGCCATGCCAAAAAACAATCCTTTAGGGAGTATGGCTGTCATACATAGGGTCCTCTTCTTGGGAGCCACTCTAAGTGCCATAATGAAGAGCTTCCACTTTGGTGAACCTGTTGTGTCTATACATTTTGTGGATCTCCATTCATTTGAATGGCCAGAATTCCTCCACTGATTGCAGATAGTTAGTGAAGTGGACCAAGGTGATCAGCTGATGTGAAATTCTTTTTAAAAAATTGTTTTCTTCATGAGGGACGCTATGTAATGTGTTTGAGAATGTGCCATATTCAAACTAACAACTCACATTTTACCAATTGGTGCTTGAGTTCCTTGGGCTCACCAGAGTAAATTATTCTCAAGACTCAAGCCCTATATCATCAATAAAGTCTAATAGGTTTTTAATCAAATAAATAGAACTTTGTGTGGTGAGCGATTGGCTACAAAAGAAGTAAAATAGTATTATATTAGCGCATTGTTGTTTGCACATTTGTTGTTTCCAGAATAACAGTTATGGTAATGAGAGGCATCTCATTACTGAGAAAAGCACTGGTTGGTCTTATATTCTGTCTATTGCACAGCAGATACAGTCTGTTGTAAAACTGCTAGCATAAGTCTAAGTTTATGCAGAAGAGCTGTTGGTAAGCCACAAGGAATTAGAATTTCTGGAGGTTTCTAGGGTCACATATTTCCTGTTCCTACATGGGACAGTATATTAGATGATTAATGTGTTTAATATTCCCAAAGAAATGTCGGAGTGTGCGCTTGTTTTTATTATCCTATTAGTCTGTGGTGGCTTTATCCATAGTAGTCTTTGGTTAGTACAGTAGCTTTTTAGTTGAGGAACCCTATTAGTCCAGGTAGCTAGAAATAGTCATGTTGTCATGGAAATGCTCCATGCCTGCTGTTAGCCGGGGCAGGCCTGGGCACTGCATCACTCACCTAGATTCTAACTGGGGCCCACGTGCAATACCCCTGAGTAATTGTTTGTTTCTTATGTAATGTTATGTATTGGATGTTATGCCATGTTATATGCCCAGCATAGCAGTGTATAAATTGCACACCCCTCATATGAGGTTAGGTGTGGGCTGGTTCCACCTATAACTTTAGGTCAGTCTACAATGAAATTGTTAGGAGAAGGAAGCCCACTGTATGCTCCTTCTTAGGCCTCAAGCTACAGACACTCATTGGTGTCTGCAAGATCTATAGAAGGAGAGCAAGAAAGAGACAAAGAAGAGAGTAGAAGGCTAGAATCTGCATGGTCAAGCATAGGAGTCAGCAAGGTAACTTGCTACTTCAGCTATTCAGACTTTTCTCCCGCGAGTGACACAGTTAGCACCTGGACATGAATTGGCCAGTCATATCACTAAAGACCTGTATCCCACACAGGGCATTATCCACCGTTGCCTAAATTCATACATCGTTATCTGGGAAGAACTGCACTGTGTATAATTGGAACTGGCATAATTGGATGTACTACAACTCCCAATTTGTACCTAACTAAACGCGACATTTGTTTTGCTACATCTGGCCTAGTTACTAACACCTGCACCATACGCTGCATTCATCATCCATTGCACTCTACACTCCCAGCCTTGCCATCATACAAGCACCCAACATCACGGGCACCCCAGCTACCATCAAGCAGGAGCACAAGAATCAGGGTTTGCCTCAAGGGAAGAAAGGGTGTCTCTTTTATTTGCTGCATTGGCCCTAGGGAGCATCAGTCTAAGGATAACCACTCTGATAGTCAGAGCAACTAATACTCCAATCCTCTGCTCCAGCTCCTCAGGGGCTCACTGCACATGCTGCAGGCTGGAGCCTGGCTGCTAGGTCTCTTTCTGTGTGTGTGTACTTTTGTCTATTCTTTGAACCTCTCCCTGCAGCACTGCAGGGTTAATTTGCATTTTTGCTCTGTTTCCAGTTGTTTGACCAATGGGCTCATCAGCTCTTGTATATATGCTGGGCTGTTTGTTCCACCACTTGCCTGAGCAAAAGATTCCTTTTGGTTTCACTTGCTTGCTAGGCCCTGCAAAAAGAGCTATAATTCATGTGTCTTTCTGTGTACCAACTACTGCCTGTTTCCTGGATTCTGACTTGCCCTGACCTCTTCCTGTTTCCTGAATACGTATTGCATGATCCCCCTGTGCTTTGCATTGGTGTCTCTAACCCCAGTGGATCAACAGCCAGCCACACTAGGACTATTTCAAGAGTTAGCGGCTTGGTGGCTCCCCTGCAGTGAAGGCCAGAGCCCTGTATAGGGGCTAAAGAATTAAAACCAGGAAAACACCAGGATAACATCAGGATAACACCAAGACTAGCTCAAAGTCAACTCAGTTGGCTGGCACAGTGGGTCCACACTCACTGTCTGTAACACATATTATAATATATCTTCCTGTGATAGAAATGGAAAAATGCAGCACAATGAGACCCACTAGGAAGAATGCAACAGTCCACTCACCCAGGCAAGTTCAAACATTTTGCTAGAAGATGAATGCAGATACCAAAAGATGCCAGCATATCCATAATTTTTTTTTTAATGAGGCATAAAACATACTAAAATGAGCAACGTTTCAGCTTCAGTTGAGCCTTTCTCAAGCTAGTGTAACAAATCACCGCAAATATCTGTGATATAAAAGAGTTAATGTTCTAACACCTCAATTATTCCTGAGCTAAACTTCTGCATCTTTCCAAGAATCATCAAGGCTATTAGAAACTATTAGATGTATCTAAACACTTAAAATGTACATCACATATTAAAGCATACATCTGCTTATGACCTGGGGAAGGTACTGGTCCAGTGTGGAAATAGATGGCCTTCTTTTTACAGTTCAAGTGTTTTTTTTTTTTTATTAAGCCATCTACCATTTTTGCCACATTTTTAATTGGGAGCCTGTGCTTTTCCTCTGGAACAAGCAAGTGGCAAGGCCGAACCTATGGAAGCATTTCTAACTTTTACTACACTCTTTTGAAGAAATTATCTCAAAGGAAGAGATGGATGCTATTTGCCTCTGGAGCCTGCAGTTACTATTACTCTAGAGTGTGTGAGATTTGCTATGTCTGCTTTTCATTTGTGGCCATTATCATAACATAGTTTAGCCAGGTGAGCGTCATGAGTGTGAATGAATAACTGCATTACCATGGCAATACTAACTTTTTTGCTTTCCAATGGCCCTTTTATCTCTGCTTCTACTGCAAACCGTACATCATGGGGTACACTGTATTCAATACACACAGACTTTTCCTCTGATCAACTGCTCATGGATTGTGACATATGATCCCTGATTGGTTATTGAACAGTCTATCAGTGTGTAGATAAGAAGCTTTCCTCCATCACCAGGACAACGTATCCTCACATGCCTTAATAAATTACAAATTTTCTGGAGGGTATATGTTGACATCCTTTGGTCTCTAACGTGCATCACTTCTGTTAAGTGATTGGCTTATCACTGGGCCACATGAACCTTGGCCCACATTTATTAAGCCCCCTATGTGTGAGCAAAACTTTCGGGTCACTTTCCAAAAAGTGGGAAGCTTGGAGTCTGGACCTAGCCAACCCTACACATTTACAATAATTTATGGCAGAAAACTAGAGTAAATTATAACTGATGTAGATTTCAGTTCTGGTGCACCAATCCCCCAAGATGGTGAACAATTATTAAGTTGCACATCTCACACTAGTGCTACAGAAATGAAAACCAGAATACAGAACGCATGTCTTAATAACTTTGACCCTAGATGCGACCAGGTCCCAGCATGTACCAGTGGGACAGATCAATTGCCTCAATAATATTCCAACTTTGGTTACATTATAACATCAGAGCAATCAGCAAAAACAGATCTCAAAATTCAAATAGATGAGCATCAAACCACATTTGTATTCATCAATGGACATTTTATTCTGAAGGATTAGGTGAAAATGAAAATCTTGAGACAAAAATGAATAAAAACAACATTTAGTCAAAAGATAATCTGTTACATGTATTTCTAAATGAGTTGTTTCTTCTTCAGCACTGTTCTCTCTGGCTATACAAATTAGCTTAATCCTGATGTTTGCCTAATTTATTTAAGATCACATCTCTGGAACTCTAGGGTCATTTATCCTGCCCATAATGGATTTTAATATTTATGCAGAATAAATTTAACATAACACGAAACAAATCCCAAAGTTAACAATATGCTTAAATAATTGTTATATTCTGTTTGTCTTCAATACATTTTCATTTTCTTGAGGATGTTGACATATTCTCACTCTCTACGATTTAGAAATGGATTAGTATCATAGAACTGTTGACCTGATTCTGCCTTATCAAATATGAGTATTCATTCAATGCTTTCTCTCGTATTCCATTTTGATCGTAGCTTAGCTATAGGCCGTTTAGGTATTTTTTTTAAGTTGGTCCCCAATTGATAATCCTCTACCGGTTAGCCACAGTCTATAGCTAGGCCAAAGGCCTATTAGCGAAGGACTAAAAGGCCACAGATATTAAAGAGATAGAAAACCCATTTCCTCATTTACTAGTTGATCAGAGAAGGTCTACCATACATTTCTGTCTCTCTCTATGGAGGGCCAGGTATTTTCGTTCAAAGGGAATGTTTCATCAATGTTTTCTTATCACATATTAACAGCCTATATGTGAATATTTTTTTAAATAAAAAAATGTGTGATTCATTTTCTGGATATAATTTTTTAAAGTCACTCCATGTGTTCTACTTCCTCTCCTGACTCTAATTTCTTGTTTGTTTGAACTTTTGGCATAGCACACAGCCATTAACTTTCTCAGTCAGACCATTCACTGTGGTCAGAGAGGGAAGGGGGTTGAGTGTCTCAATCAGATCATCACACATTACACTAATGAGTACAATGTTCTTCTGTGGACTTCTTTATCTAGGCCGATCAAGAGAACAACAGAACTGTTGTATTGTCATCCCAATTCTGCAAAAAATTGATTCTGACATAACATAACCTGCTGATATGATCCCATTTAGAACAAAGAAAATGTTAAAGAGGTTGTCCCAAGATTTATTATTTAACTTATTCACCATCCACAGAATAGGAGATGTGTCTGATGACCACTACTGATCATTTGAATGAGGGTCCTCTCCTGAATGTTGCTGCCATCTCTATTCATATCTGTGGGACCGCTGAAGAGAAGCACAACATCTCAGGACTATCCCTGGCAGTCCCTCAGAGATGAATGGAGCTGCAGTTCACATGCTTGACCCCTGATCCATTTATAGAGTGATTCATAGGACCCCTGTTTTTGTGATTGGTGGGGAACTGACTACTGGAAGTATGAGCTTGTCACTGTACCATTCACAATGTGCAGAGCAGTTCTGTATTGACTTGACAAACCTGCCCACACTGTAAAACCACCAAAGGCTCATTTGGTGACAACAGTGCCTGATGCATAGCATTCTCCTTGACGTCTCCAACATAGTTATGCCTCAAAAAGCACTATAATAATCCTAATCCATGTCAGGACCGAAACTGTGTGAAGGAGCGTAACATTTGTACATCTGTACCAAGCACACGTGCATTATAAAATAATAAAGGGTTAAAGTCACTTTCCTGCCTGCCTCCAATAATCCATTGAGAGTTAATTCAGGTCTAGTAATGATAGTTATAGCCTAGTGATATTATGTAGTGTGCATTAACTCTCAGTATTATGCCTCTGACAGTATCTGCCTCACAATCCGAGGTCTTTGTGACCAGATTCTTCATATTCATTTTCCGAAATTGCCTGAACTAACGATAATTTCCTTTCTAAACTGTGCGAAATAAATTTGGTTCATAATATTGCATATAATATTGCAGCGGGTTTGTTAAGCCTGCTTTAATTGTTCCAGCTGCTACATCCCATTTACAAATCATCAATTGTTAAAATGCAATATATAGTACAGTAGACCATATTCACTAGGCTGATCTAGGCCGTTAATGCAATGTTCACTTCACATTAATGCAAATCTGTAATTCACTAAGCTTATTAAACAAATGTTAATTGATCTTTAAACAGCTGTCCCATCTGAAAACATGAACAGTGTAAAACTCATTAATCATTAGATTTCCATGATTTAAGATTAGCGCTTATCTGCTCCCTACTTATCACTGATAAATCTCTTACTTTCTCAACATTGTTGTAGCTTGACAGTAGAAGACGAGCCTGGAGAGGAGAATGACATAACCTTTGTTTTTTCTCCCATCCACTTAATACTTTGTTATAATTGCAATTTTTTTTTTTTACCTCATGTATTGTGTTATTACGTTTGTATTTTTATCATTGTTGTGGATGACTTATTCATTGTGGAAAATTTGCCCTTTTTTGATGTCTAAGTTCATCCTGAAAAAAGAATACAAAAGTTTCGGCAATAATACCTGAGGCAGCAATCATGATTGACGCCAGCATAAAGGGAAAGAATAAATTATGGCTTATTGTACTCAAGTCTTGATTATTAGTATTTACTGCGTTATTACATCTAATAATGCTTAAAGTGGCACTGTACTTTCAAGTAAACGTTTGATATGTCATAGGGACCTCTATCAAATGTTTAGATCGGTGGGATCTAAAAGAGACGGGAGCGAGATGGGCCCATAGACTTTCTATTGAGTCCATCTCACTTCCTGTCCTGCAGTGAGGAGAAAGGTGTAAAAATTGCAAAATATTTGTGCAAGTGATCCCAAAAGTCACAAATATCTATTTTGTAACCTTTTAACGGCAGAATTCTTGAATGTACAGCACGCCAGCCCACAGAGGAGCTGTGAGGTGGAAAGGATAGAAGTGGTGGCTGTGGCAATAAGGGTGGTTATAGTCACCTCTATTTGCACCAAGCAACCGATGAGAGGAGGAGCACGCACTGCTATATGTACCACCTAATCAAGGTCGCCTATAAGATATGTGGGGCAAAAGTGCACAGGAATGCTACTCCCAGTATAGAAGCGCATTCACACCTGAATGTGCCACTCCCTACAAACTAAACAAAAATCACAGAGAAAATATAAAAAAAAAAAACATCCTGCACGATATGATAAATAAATATGCGGATGTCCATGGCTACATTTATGGGGGAAAAAAATCACAGAATTTCTTTTCTCTTTGATTTTTGTTTAGTTTGCAGTATACACTTGAGAGAGTTGCACCTTCAAGTATGAATGCACTTCTATTTTATCCTGGGAGTAGCATTCTTGTGCATTTTTGCCCCTCCTATCTATCAGGCGACCTTGATTAGGTGGTATTTATAGCTGTGCATGCTCCTCTCATCGGTTGCTGGATGCACACAAAGGTGACTAGGAGCAGCACACCATACTGTATGTGCAGAGTCTGCTCTTTTGAACATAGATGCCCAATGGCAAAAGTAGGTTTAGAGCAGGACCTGCCTGACTGAAACCACCTTGGCACTGGTAGGTGGGCACAGATGTGTTTTGATCAAAATATATTGGCTGAAAGTCTCGGATTTTATCATATCAGAATGAGGGCTTAGTCCATATATAATGCTTGCATCTGTTGTGTTAGTGCATTATTTTCTGTTCTTTTCTGTGATTTTTATCATAAATGTAGCCATGGACATCTGCATATTTATTTAGCATATCGTGCAGGATGTTTTTATCTTTGATTTTGATCTTTTCTCTGTGATTTTTGTATAGTTTGTAGTATACACTTCAGGGAGTGACACCTTCAAGTGTGAATGCGCTCGTATTTTATCCTGGGAGTATCATTCTAGTCCTCCCAGTGGCTAACCCTGCTTAGTGCTCTCTCAGGCTGGGCATGCAGTGCTTGGAATTGAGCAACCGCTCTTCCCCTCGGGGCACACAGTAGACTTCTGGGGTCTCCTGCCTGGTGGTGGCTTGTGTGCCCTTGATCTTAGGTGAGCAGCGAGAAGCAGGTTAGATATGTAAACATAATGACCATAGTAATATGTAGTCTCTCTTACACTGATTGGATGATGGGAGTCACAATGCTAATACAAGCAGTAGGCACAGTTCTCAGTATATCACAAAGGAGGCTTTTCCCAAAGGCTGTGTATAGTAGATGGCTTCCATGATAGTCCTCCCTGAGTCTCTTTTTTATAATTACAAGCAATCTTCCTAATTTACCAAAGGTATGTAATTTCTCTCAATATGTCTTTGCTAAGTACAACAATGGGGTGCAGTCCTAGATCGGATTACAGTCCACCATGGCGGTGTGGAGGGTGACAGAAGCAATATAATCTAAATGACAGGCAGTAAACCTACCTTTACTGTCTTTGTCCAAGCACTGTCCCATTTAATTGGTCCTCAACCTTCTATAAAAAGTCTGTTCTCTCCATCCGAGGTCAGTTCATAGCATAGTTGTTTTTTCAGGCAACATGAAATCACACAGGGATGGTGTTTCCCTTGCTTTAGTTTCTGCTTGTGTCATAGTAGCGCTTTGTGCCCACCTCTGTTCTGCCATCTGGCGTCGACCCAGGGTGCCACATCACACATCCTGCTGCTGCTATTGATCCTTCCCTGCTTTCGAGTAGCAGGATTGGCTGCCAGAGTCCTGTATTTTCTGAATTGCACATACTCTGCATGCCCTGACCTCAGGAATTGCTGACCATGGGCTCTGCGTGATTCCTCAGTGCTTCACAATGGTGTCTCTGATCCCGGTGGGTCAGCTATCAGCCACACCTGGACTACTCCAAGAGGTGGAAGTCTAATGATTCCCTGCAGAGAAGTTCAGATCCGTGTATTAGGGTTAAAGGGTTGCAAACCAGTAACTACATGCAAAGCTTCACTTTTGACTTTCCTGCCAACAACTCACTAGCCAAGGGAAAGTGGGGCCAGCCCATCACCCCACAATTATTATTAAGGACTGCCGTTTAACTATTTCCTACCCATACTCAACTGTCACGGCCACGGTTTTGGCCGTGACTCCTTGGGAGCCGCATACAGTTGCCCGCGGTTTGGGTTGTGGTGTCAACCGCAGCTGGAGGCATAATGTTGTTGGCCTCAGGTGCGGTTGCCGCGGACAACAGCTTTGTGTGCGGTTCCCTTGGAGTTTGCGTGTATGTATGCACTGTCGTTTGTCTGTGTGCACTCTGTGTAGTGTGTGGTGTGCACGGACACCTTTCCTGCACTGTGGTTGCCCGTGGCAACGTTTGTCGTTGTGTACATGTGGTGGCAGTGTCCCGGCCTTGGGGCTGACTCCCACAGTGTGTTTGTTGTGTCGGTCACTTTCCCTTTTAGTTGGTGTTTTCCCTTTCCTGAGGTTCTGGAAGGGTTAACTCCCTTCCCAGTGTGTGTGATGTCACTGGGTGTGTCTGACCGTTGGGTGTGGCCTCTTAGGCCTATATAGCCTTGGTGTTTGGCAGGGCTCAGGAGGTTGCTTCAGCCATGCTTAGCTGATAGCAGCCTCCTGTGTTTACCAACTGCCAGTGAGAGCCACCCTTGTGGTTCATAAACCATATGTCACATTTTAGTTTATGTTAAGTTTATGTGTGATGTCTATTTGATGTTTTCCTGTCCTATGTTGTTTAGTGAGGCTTATGGATCTGGATTTCTGTTTGCACAGGGATCCAGTCAGCAGGGCTGTGGCAGGTAGGTGGAACTCGGATAGTTCACCTGCCATATCCGTAAGTTTGTTTGTGTCCCCTTTTTCCCTGCAGCTTGGCCAGTGAGACCCCTGTTCCTCCGTGTACAGTAGGAACAGGCCGTCTTACCTTGACTCCTAGTCCAGGGACCGGTCGGAGGGTGAGTTAGGGATCCGAGGTTCCGGAGCATGGGTCCTCCTACCTTAAAGGTCGGCCCATGCAGCTAGGAGTTAGGGTCAGGTTAGGGACGCTTTAGGAGGTGACCTGCTCCCTAATCCTGCTGTCCTGGCCGAGCAGCCAAAACATCAACTGACATCGCACGGCTGAGGATTTCCCCCATCCTCAGCCGTGACAGTATGAACCACAAAGGCTCCTCACATGGTCTTCCCTCGAAAGAGGGGGCAGCATGTACCGCCATCTACGGATGGGGTGCCTGCGCGTTCTCCGGAGGGAGAGCGTTATAGGGGTATCACCGGTTACGGTGCGGTGAGTGGCATTTCCCGCCATTCCTTTATCACTGTGTCTGTGTTGGTGTCTCCTTGTTTGTCATTCCCCTCCCCCCTCCCATTGTTTTTTGTGCCTCACCAACCTTCCCCTTTTGTTGTTGGGAGGGGCTTTGAGGGGTGGGAGTATTCTTCCCTCGAAAGAGGGTGAAGCATGTACCGCCCTCTGCGGAAGGGGTACATGCGCGCTCTTCGGTGGGAGAGTGTTCTGGGGGTTTCGCCTCTGACGGCGCGGTGAGTGGCGTCTCCCTGCCATCCCTTCACCATTGCCTCGCTTGGCGTCCCCCTGATTTTATGGCACCGGTGTATTTGTTTGGTGTGCGGGTGCACACCTTCGAAAGAGGGTGCAGCATGCTGTGCCATCCTCTTGTGGCCTGCATGCGCGTTCTCCGGAGGGAGAGCGTTCCTGGGGGATCTCCGTTAACGGCACGATTGGTGGCTTATTCCCCGCCACCTTACCTTCCGTGTTGGTGATCCCTCGTCCCTCTCCATGTTCCCATCTCTGGTCGTTTGCTGGCAGCACTCCGTAAGTGGTCCGGCTGCGTGCTGGTTAGGAGTGTCTGCTGGCAGCGACTGGAGTGGGGACGTGTGTGGAGAGTCCCCTCGTTCATCTCTCTGTGGTTCTCCCCCCTGTGTCGCTGGTGCGGGCTGCAGGCCTCGTCGGACTGGATGTGTTGTGTGCTGGGAGAGGATGCAGCTGACAGCGACTTTTTGGGAACCGTGTCTGAGAGTGGACGTCCCCTTCTCCCATCCCCTTGTGTGAGTCCCTCACTAGTTTCCTTTTTTGGTGGGGGGGCTTTAAGGGGTGGGAGTGTCACGGCCACGGTTTTGGCCGTGACTCCTTGGGAGCCGCATACAGTTGCCCGCGGTTTGGGTTGTGGTGTCAACCGCAGCTGGAGGCATAATGTTGTTGGCCTCAGGTGCGGTTGCCGCGGACAACAGCTTTGTGTGCGGTTCCCTTGGAGTTTGCGTGTATGTATGCACTGTCGTTTGTCTGTGTGCACTCTGTGTAGTGTGTGGTGTGCACGGACACCTTTCCTGCACTGTGGTTGCCCGTGGCAACGTTTGTCGTTGTGTACATGTGGTGGCAGTGTCCCGGCCTTGGGGCTGACTCCCAGGACACGGTTGCCACCCATGTCGTTGCCTGCGGCAACAACCACAGTGTGTTTGTTGTGTCGGTCACTTTCCCTTTTAGTTGGTGTTTTCCCTTTCCTGAGGTTCTGGAAGGGTTAACTCCCTTCCCAGTGTGTGTGATGTCACTGGGTGTGTCTGACCATTGGGTGTGGCCTCTTAGGCCTATATAGCCTTGGTGTTTGGCAGGGCTCAGGAGGTTGCATCAGCCATGCTTAGCTGATAGCAGCCTCCTGTGTTTACCAACTGCCAGTGAGAGCCACCCTTGTGGTTCATAAACCATATGTCACATTTTAGTTTATGTTAAGTTTATGTGTGATGTCTATTTGATGTTTTCCTGTCCTATGTTGTTTAGTGCAGCTTATGGATCTGGATTCCTGTTTGCACAGGGATCCAGTCAGCAGGGCTGTGGCAGGTAGGTGGAACTCGGATAGTTCACCTGCCATATCCGTAAGTTTGTTTGTGTCCCCTTTTTCCCTGCAGCTTGGCCAGTGAGACCCCTGTTCCTCCGTGTACAGTAGGAACAGGCCGTCTTACCTTGACTCCTAGTCCAGGGACCGGTCGGAGGGTGAGTTAGGGATCCGAGGTTCCGGAGCATGGGTCCTCCTACCTTAAAGGTACCATGCAGCTAGGAGTTAGGGTCAGGTTAGGGACGCTTTAGGAGGTGACCTGCTCCCTAATCCTGCTGTCCTGGCCGAGCAGCCAAAACATCAACTGACATCGCACGGCTGAGGATTTCCCCCATCCTCAGCCGTGACATCAACCTTTTAAGATACATAGTGCATAGTAAAGTCATAATAGCCATTTTACCACTGGAAGTTTATAGTTAGCATCTCAGTAAACATTTCAACAACTTTAAAAGTGATCCATAGTGTATTATAACATTAACCCTTTAGCAGTGATCCAACTGATTGCTGCAAGTGCAGGGCTTGAGAAATTTCCTCAACAGTCTTTACTGAGTAGAAAAATCATCCACATATACACTCACCTAAAGAATTATTAGGAACACCTGTTCTATTTCTCATTAATGCAATTTTTTAGTCAACCAATCACATGGCAGTTGCTTCAATGCATTTAGGGGGGTGGTCCTGGTCAAGACAATCTCCAGAACTCCAAACTGAATGTCAGAATGGGAAAGAAAGGTGATTTCAGCAATTTTGAAGGTGGCATGGTTGTTGGTGCCAGGCGGGCCGGTCTGAGTATTTCACAATCTGCTCAGTTACTGGGATTTTCACGCACAACCATTTCTAGGGTTTACAAAGAATGGTGTGAAAAGGGAAAAACATCCAGTATGCGGCAGTCCTGTGGGCAAAAATGCCTTGTGGATGCTAGAGGTCAGAGGAGAATGGGCCGACTGATTCAAGCTGATAGAAGAGCAACGTTGACTGAAATAACCACTCGTTACAACCGAGGTATGCAGCAAAGCATTTGTGAAGCCACAACACGCACAACCTTGAGGCAGATGGGCTACAACAGCAGAAGACCACACTGGGTACCACTCATCTCCACTACAAATAGGAAAAAGAGGCTACAATTTGCACGAGCTCACCAAAATTGGACTGTTGAAGACTGGAAAAATGTTGCCTGGTCTGATGAGTCTCGTTTTCTCTTGAGACATTCAAATGGTAGAGTCCGAATTTGTCATAAACAGAATGAGAACATGTATCCATCCTCTGATGGCTACTTCCAGCAGGATAATGCACCATGTCACAAAGCTCGAATCATTTCAAATTGGTTTCTTGAGCATGACAATGAGTTCACTGTACTAAAATGGCCCCCACAGTCACCAGATCTCAACCCAATAGAGCATCTTTGGGATGTGGTGGAACGGGAGCTTCGTGCCCAGGATGTGCATCCCTCAAATCTCCATCAACTGCAAGATGCTATCCTATCAATATGGGCCAACATTTCTAAAGAATGCTATCAGCACCTTGTTGAATCAATGCCACGTAGAATTAAGGCAGTTCTGAAGGCAAAAGGGGGTCCAACACCGTATTAGTATGGTGTTCCTAATAATTCTTTAGGTGAATGTAGATGTCAGTTAACATTTTCTTGACATTCTTTACTTGGCAAAATAGTTCCAACGATGATGGCTAAAGCAAGGTTCCACTGTTCTTTGAGATGTAATACCTAAAATAGAAATTCCAACAGAGATGTGCACACTAAATATAAAGGGGATGATTTATCAAGCCCTGCAAGACCAAATAGGGCTTCTGTGACTTCTTGAAGTCACAAAAAGGTCCCAATACTGCCCTAGTAGGGGGTGATGCAAAAAACTGGAATAGCATTTCTAGACAAAAGTGCTTCCCTACATGTTTCGCCGAGCGGGGGGGAGCAGGCTTCAGTTTTTAGGCAGGAAGGCCGTGCAGGGATCCTATATGAATACAAGTTGGCACTGAGTATGAGATCCAAATCCATAGGGTCACATAGGTGTAAGAAGTGAAACACACCTTAGCCACAGAGATTGACATCCCGATCATGACCGCTTCCTGATAGTTTTAATCCTTTTGATCCATAGACTTATATGTTCTTTTAGTAGTAAAAATAATAAAGACTAGTTTTAATGTACTGCCGGTGAGGCTGCATAAACACGCTAAGGTCCTAGAGACCACCTGATGATTTTTTTCTCTTTGTTTGAATTAGTAGCGTGGCAACCTCCTGTGGGATCCATCTGTTTGTTAAAAATGATAAACTTTAATGATGTACACTGTTTGACAAATTTGGCACAATGTTTGCTAGACTCCAGCAAAACTGACTTCAAATATTACCCTCTTGATATATTCCCGCCCAAATTTTCTCTGCAGTTCCTTCTGTGGGCAGATTCATAAGCAGAAATGCGTGGTTCAGACAAATATGATAGAGCAACCAGAAGCCAAAAACCCAGTCAATTGCTCTGAAGCCTTTAGCCAAGGCAGAGCCCACTACAGTTTCTGCCATGGTTGTTGACCTTAAATGCCAAGTATATGTTCGTGGCTTAGCTCCATTGAATGGAGCAAATTCCCAAATGGACACATTATGCGGCTTCAAGCGGCATCAGTCTGCACACCAGACCAAGGCGGGACAAGGCACTTTTTGACGCTGTTGTGAATTGCACAACACGTGTCCGTCACGAGAATTTTGGAGCAGTGTCCTCAAATTCCGCAGTGTGAACCAATCAAGCAAATGTAAAACAGTGCAAAACAGCTAAAAACATGGTAAGATTTACTCTTCAGCCACTAGTCATGTCCTAGTTGGACACTACACATATACAGTACACAGTTTTGTTATGTATATCCTCAATAATTATTTTGTTTAATTGGAGATTAAAGGGGTTGGCCCATTGATTGCATATCACTAGAATATGTCATCAATGTCAGATAGATATGGGTCTCAACTCTGGGACTGGCTCCTATCTTCAGAAGAGGCCCATGAAGTTAAGGAGAGTTGGCGTCTGCCCTATTTCAGACCTCCTGTATCAGTAAATGGAGGATAGCGATAGAAGTGGAGATAAAATTGGGTCCCAGAGGTGGGACTCACATCTATCTGATATTGATGGCATATCCTAGCGAAATGCAATTAATGACTCTTTTAATAATTGGATAAAGGATAAAATAAAAGTCTGCAATATTCCAGTGACTTCCCTTGTATTTTCCCAACCTTTATTATACTTACTTCATTCCATTTCGTTCTTTTATGTATATAAAATAGTAACGAGAATCACATGAAATATACCGGCCATTGTAATATTTTGATACATTCATTTTACTTTCTTGCACGTAGTCTTATTTTTGCTTATGATAAATGGGTCTCATTTTTTATTGTCTTTATTTTGGGATTGTGAAACATTATGAGCCATATACAATCCCCTGCTGCTTTCCAGATCACTTCCCAACATACCTCTAGTGAGTAGTTGATTAAAGTCTAATCAACAGCATCTGGGTCATATTAAAGGCAAAGCACATTCGCCCTCCTCCGATTCTAAAATCACAAATCTTGTTCACTGCTCAAGGTTGTCTGCAGTGTTTTGTTTCCATGTAATCCGTAAATTTAGTTTATCTCGAGTGATGGGTATGGGGGATGGCAGCACCATAAGGAAATTTAAGACAAGGAGTATGACTGGGTCTATATGCTCTGGCTTCCACATGCAGTCAAATACCCTTCCTCCCATGGTACCAACAAAATCAGGGGCCAGTTGCTGTTGTCAGTAGGAGGGTTTTGTAGCAGCTGGACGCCTATGTGCTTTTGTCTGATAGTAGTCCATGGATGTTCCTTGTCCAGGGTCGGACTGGGGTTCCTTGGGCCCACTAGAGGAAATTATTCTCAAGGTCCAACCCCTATATCATTAACAAAGTCTAATAGGTCTAAAAATCAAAGAAATCAACCCTAATAACAAGTGAATACCTTAAAAGGAAGCCAAATTAGTTTTTTTTTTTCCTGTACCTTTGGTATTAGAGCCTGGTCCCAACGGAGAATCCTCTGACACTCTAGTGGGCCAGTCTGACACTGTCCTTTTCTGATCTATATGGCGATTTGAGGTCAAATGTTGCCTGCTTGATCTACGTTTTCAAAGTACCCATATATGCTATCGTTTTTGAGATTTTTTTACTGAGGTTTTTCTCCAAGTTTGTTATTTGAAAATCAGCCAGCTGTGGTCTAATTGGCTGCACAGTTCTTGACCACAGCTGGCCGTAACCCAAACGGATCATGACTGAACCATGTGGTCGTACCCTTAATGTTCTTAACTGAGGAGAGGATACAGTTGTATCCAGTTTAGGCAATGTTCTGTGAGTTTAAACAGCCTGGACCTGACTGATACACTGTAGCAAATTAGAACATTTGTATTTGGGTGGGTTCACGTAAAGGCTTTGCCGCACTTTTGCATTATGAGTGGCATTTTTGCACCTGAGTTTTTGGTGCATTTTTTTTTTTTTGCAGCAAAAACACAAGCTCCAGATGTTAGCTAAAGGTCTATGGGAAATACATATGAAATGAGGACACTGAAATTAGGTAGTGATTTTTGTCTTTCTGGCCTCGTTTCAAACATGTAGCATGCTGGAGCCCTTCATGTTTTTTCACATTACCTTATCTATAGAGGAAAAACGCCTTGAAGAAAATTCTAGTGGGAAAACACACTGGTCCATATTTACTAGTGTGTGTGCCAAAAATCTGTCTAAGGGTGGCTGCACACGTTGTGGATTATGCACCATTTTTCTGCGTGGATTTTGTGCTGATAAACTGCAGCATAGTACAGTACCAGCAAAGTGAATGAGATTTGATAAATCTCATGTACACTTTGCTGCTTTTCTTAGGTGTGGAAATTGACCCGTTGTGCGGATTTTGAAATTTGCAGCATATCAACTGTTTGTGCGATTTGGCACCTTCTGTAGAGTGGCTTCCCCACTTCAATTTTTTTTTTACATAAACAGAAAATCTGCATTAAATTTCACAACATAAACCGCATAAGATCACACAAAAAAAACACAATAGTGTAAATTTAAGGGCTTTTTTTGGGGGGGGGGGGGGGGGGGCGGTTTTGGGCAGGTTTCTTGCTGATTTTCTGCACACAAATCTGCACTGTGTGCAGGTACCCTAATAAGTAGCGGAATTTGGAGCAATTTTATCACATCTAAAGTTTCTACATTTTTCCAACATGCCATACAAGGAGCAAGGGGCGGATTGGGAACCAAATATGCCCTTGGGAAAAAAGCTAAAAGTGGTCTATGTTGCAGTCAGGTCCAGATTGTTGGGGTCTTGGGGCAGCATAGGTAGGCAGGACCAACATACATAGGCAGGGCCAACACAAGTAGGCAGGACCTACACTACCATAGTGCAACACAAAATACTGCCCCACCAGAACCAAATACCACAGTGCAGCACAAAATACTGCCTCCCCAGCCACAGTATTCAACCATATCACTATCCTGAGGGCGTCGATACAGTTGACTTCAGAAGAACACCTCGTCACTGGCCAAGCGTCTAAATACTTAATGCACATTGCATTAATTAATAATGAGAGTATCAGATCATTATGTATCTGGCTGGTAGTGATGAGGAGGGCTCGGGCTGCCCCCTGGGCATCGGCCCACCTGGAAATGTCCCTGTAGGGCCTATGGCCATTCCGCTCCTGCAAGGAGCAGGGCTTAGCAGAAAGGGGGCATGTCTAAGAAGCACCATTTTGCACCAAATTTTCTCCAAAATTGTGCTACAATTCTGCCATAAAATTCTTTCTCAAAGTAAGCCTGTTTTAAAGCCCAATTGTCAGAATTGGAAAAGTGTTTATCCCTTCATCACATGTATCATCCAACCTGAGCCACTGGGAAAAATCTGGTGCTTACACCATCTTAAGTATTAGTGAATCTAGTGTCTTCTAAAAATGCCAGAAAGAAGGCCACAAAAATGGAGAACAAAATGCAGATGTCCAAAAACATGCTTGTGTTTTTTTTAGGTGTTTTTTATTGGTTATAAAAAATGCCAGACAAAATGTGTATGTGTATAAGGACCTTTTATGTTTGTTTTAATGGAAAGGAGGGATTGGAGAAGTAGATGGGGCTATAAAAAAGTATATCTTTATTCAAGTAATGTGCACAGAACAGATACACAGTACTTAGTAATTTTATACTTCTAATGACGATTTCCATCAATTCCTGCCAAAATACTCCACCTAGGATTAACACTTACATGTAAAGCTTTAGCACATTGTAAGAAACTGTCTACTGAAAAAGGTTAATGAGCAGTAAGATGTAGAACACTGTAGTGAATATTGCTCTTTAGAGCTTCCTTTCGTTAAGTCACCTCCACCTGCAGTGAATATTTCTTGTTATAATATAAAAAATATGTACGTGTCATGCCCCGCCCTGACTATGTGCCGAGGTCGGCCAGAATAGCAGCACGAGTTTAGTGTTTTGTTTTGGAGCCGTGCTGGATCCGCCTCCCATCAGGTGCACTGGGTGGGGTCATTAGTTTAAATAGCACTCCAGCCCAGTGCTCTGAGCGGATTATAGGAATCACTTTGGTCTTGGAAGCTAGGAAGGAAGGTTGTCTGTTCCAGCTCAGAAAGATAAGTGTGGTTTCAAGTTTGATTGTTTTGTGTCATCTCTCCCATCCAGGTTCTGTGCGAGCAGGCTGCTCCTATTTCCCCTCTTCACCATCTCAGGGAATTTATGGTGTTTCAGCCCAGGCACGGGGACACATCATACCTACCACCAAGGTCTGCATGTGGGCTGAACAGTGCAGGGAGAGATGTCAGGGATTAGCTAGGAGGTGACCCTTCCCCTGCCTCTCGCCTAGAGCCTGGTTGGTGGTTTATCTGTTAGTCTGAGTGCACGTCCGCCGTGACAGTACGTCTCAGTCAAACTTGTATTCTTCTCAGTTTTTGTTAAAATTCACACTAATGAAGGGTTATCTCACTGTTCCTTGACTTCTTTGTGTGTAAAGATTGTTAGGGTAGATTTAGACTGCTTACCGCAAGAGGCTTTGGTATTTTTGAGGGCAAAAATGGTGTAGACATCAGCATTATTTTTGCCATAAAAAAAGACATAAATCCTAATGGAAACCTGACTGACCCTGTTATAAGACACAAAACTAGAGGGACTAGAGACAAATGCTGGCCGAAGTCTACAAGTTTATCAGGGTGATATTTTGGAGTTGCTTTCTAATTCCCCCCTCCCCCTGAAACTGGAGTCACGGATGATGTCTGACATCTCTGTCCACAGACATTACTATGCACATTTCGCTATTTATGAAATGATTAGTGGTGTTAACACTTTCCTGACATCCACCGTACATGTGTTGGATGTCAGGTCTTTAAAAATGGCACATACTATGGAATGGAATGAACGCCACAACTGCTGGGTGTCTGCTGTTTCACACAACAGACACCCTTGGCTAATGACTGCGATTGGCGATAACTTCAATCGCAGACATTCAATCCCTTTAGATGCCATGTTCAAATGTAAACAAGAAGCACTGAGATCAGGGAAGATGTTCCTTAGCAGTTATAGGCCATAGTCTGTTTTAGGCCTATCACTGGTATATTGCAATGCAGGCCTGCAGGTGGCAGCACTGCATTGGAATATACTGAGCTTTCTACTCCATGATGGAAAAAATTCCATAACTTAAAACAAAGGGCAAACTAATTTATTTATTTATTATTTTTATGACATTATATAAAAACAGGGAGCATACATTCAATTCAATCCCATTATCAACATAATCACAGTTTCATTACATGAGACAAATCATGTTCTGAGCGGACACCGAACAGACCCCATTATTGTCTATTGGGTCTTTATGCTCAGTTAGGTCTCAGTTATCTGCAGAATCTGTCCTTTCCGTTCTCCTGCTCCTCAACGGAGCCGGAGAACGGAAAGGAGAAACGGTGATGTGAAAGGAGCCTAATCCTTATATCTTTAAAGTTATAACAAAAATCCGTAAACTCATGGTCGCTAATCATGAAATATCTCTTATCCTTTGTACAGTCATATGCATGTTTTAATTGTGCATACCTAAACTCAGTCAATTTATCTACCCCTTTCCCTACATACAACTCCTCAAGTGACCTTATTCTCCCGTGTGTGACTGTGACACCATCACTATATCCCTATTTTTCCTAAATTTTTATTCTTTCAATAACAAAAATTGGAGAAGTCCAGATATACGACATACATTGATTCGCCGCTTTCAAGTCTAGAACTTACCTCCTCATATTAAATTGCCAATTAAAAAGTTGCAAAAAAGTTGCAAACTCCAGTTGGGGGTAGCGTTGGAGACAAAAGTGTTCGGCTTAGAGGTGCACCAGATTTAACAAACTGGGGGGGGAGATTTTATAAATTTGGCACAAAGTATGCCAACACAGACTCTAGCTTCAAATATTACCCTCATGATAGATTCCCCCCTATATGTGTGAATTCAGTATGGTCACCTGCTGTACGGTAAGAAGAGCAACCAATGTGTTTACTAGCTTCTGTTCTGCTAAATGTTTGTAAATGGAAATTAGGTGAATAATCAAGCCTGTGCGTTTTCTGTTTGCAATACAGATTTAGAGTATCATAGAAGATCAATGAGATGTTTCAGGACAATCAACTTCATTATTATTATTGGAAATGCCATTACACCACTCATTCTCGATTTGCTTAAAGAGTGAGTTACTTAATGCCGTTTGACACATTAAAGGCAGTCTTTAACCTGTCTCACCTGCACTTCATTAAAATAGACTTCTCAGTATTTCTTAACAAATTGGAGAGGGACATGTGATGAGCTGCCAAAAGGGTGCGTTGACTTTACTTAAAAAAAGACGAACAACTGTTCATTCGAAAATCTATCCAAAAGACATTCATCTGTCACAGGTTCATTACTTACATTTTATATATTTAAAAAAAATGGCTATTGGATTTTCTTAAGATATGGGAGATCTAGGTGTAAGCGCATCCTCTGCATCTCGTATCAGCACACTATACAGCACTGTCACTGCATAGGAAAAATTCTCACAGGTCACAAAAGCTAGATAATGCACATGCAGTATGCCAGACTAACAGGGGAATTATACGTGAGGTCACTGTGTGAGCATTAGGTGGGCCGAGGTAAATACAGTTCTGGTTACTCACGGTTATGTTGTCCCTGGGCAGGCCTGCACAAGTGATGAGGAGAACGGCACAGGAATTCTCTGGGGCACACTCTGGTGTAAGGGACACAGGCCAGATGGTGGTTCGAGGTGCCCTTGATGGTCTGTATTAATGTGCCTTTGGCAAGGTCCCTTGTAGTCGTGACGCCAGTACCTTTTATGGTGGTACAACCATTTACTGTAGTGTTAACTGAGGAATTGGAGACTGAGACAAGGATGGTGCAATCCAACGTATAACTTTTACTGAACGTTGCTCCTGGTAACGGTTACATCCAAGTACAAAACAGTCTCTAGTACATCCAGATATGCAATACAGTCTCTCATGCATACGGGGGTAGGATAATGTAAGTCCTCAGATAAAACAGGCTCTTTGTCTCTTATATATATGAAAGCTACTGCTTCAGACTAGGCTTTTGAAGTATAAAAAGACTTAGGCTGGTTTAAACTCTCGCCTTATTCTAACCAGAATTAAAGGTGGTTTTCTGAATCCTTGAACTTCTATTTTCCAGTGTTTTCTGACAGTTGGCCTAACTGTCCTCAGAGTTTAAACTGGAGGTGTGAATTGCAAAGGTGCCTGGGAAGCCTTTGAGTATGGCCGTTTGCTATCCTTTGACTTGAATAATATATACTAATCCCCTTGAATACTTGCTGTCTGCAGCTTGTCACTGGTCACCCCGGAGGAGTGAGCTGTAGATGTGCACTTCTCATCTCTGGGATGAATCTTGTGGGCTTTAACCCTGGACTGTGGAGTCAACAGGGAGAGAGCAGAGAGGCAGGAGGCCTCCCTCCAGCAGACAGCTACATCATGGCTGCTCACTGACTAGACTTCAGGAAAAGAAGACCCCTAACTAGGCCTGAGCTAAAGCTATATATACTCTGTAACACTGCCCCATCTAGTGGAGAAACTAGTGTAGTGCACCATAACTAGGCCTGTGTAAAGGATCTTACATGTAAAATCACATTGTGACATGGTAGAATATGACATGAGATGAAGTACAGCATTCAGGCATAATATATGAAAATAAAACACAATAAAACAAGTTTGCGGTGCCCACGATCACGTAGTGGGACACTGCACACACAAAATTTTTCAACTGCATTTGTATTAAACACTGTGATGCCACAGTAAAAGGTTTATAAACACAGTGATGTAAATATATAAGGATAGCTAGTATAGTGATTGATGTCATAATACAGAGATAATAAACAGACTGATATCACAGTACCATGTGAACAGTGATGACATAAAAAAGAGATAATAAACAGTAATATGCCTGCCCAGAGGACTCCCCTGTATAACGGAAACGGGACGGATCTATTTTGTAGCCCATAAAAGACAGTAATGTAACAGCATATGGAAAGGGGAAAAGTTACATAACAGCACAGGAATAGCCATCACAGTGATATAAGAGTGCTGGGATGATGCACGCAGTGTTCATTTTCATAATAATGTCACGTAACAAACAGCGATGTTACAATACATGGATAATAAAAACTAATTTCATAAAAAAATTATATTGCCCAGGTGTGACTCCATTGCTTACGGTGTCACACTACAGTGGCACATAGTTTGCAAATGAAGATGAGCTGATTCACCTCATAGATATAGTGCACGAGTCCCAGGCAGTGCACTAGTGCTGACAACTAGATCAATGAGAAAACTACACTTTACGGACCAGCACTTCAGATAAAATCATAGGGGGACTGTGAGGAATGTGGAATTATGATCTAATGCCAGCCATGATCTAATTCCAACCATTTGCTGTCATATAGCAGAGGGAGTGAACTCCGCAGGGGTCCTGGCTTCAAGCAGGCCACATATGTACAAATTCACACCTCACTCAGCCAGCGCGGAGGCTGCAGCTATTAACCAGATCAATAAAATCCATCAGACATCATGGAACTGGGGGTTCATAAGGAATTATGAATTGCCTGTCCGTCACAGGCATAAACCAGTTATATAACTGTGACACCGAGCCCAGACGGACCTGCCCTTGGTCGTAGTTTGGTGGTAGGATGCCAGGAAGGGGAATACAGAGATCTCCCAGCAGAAACCTAATAACTGTGCCATGTTTGGTCTCACCTGTAGCCGGAACCCAGGCGGATCCGTTGGTCCCAGAACATCTCCCTGTGACCTTCTGGTCTGGAGCTATGGGCCCTAATTAGTTTTGAAGTTCTTTTGGCTGCCAGGACAAGGAAGGGAGGGTGGACTCCTCCCAGAGGGAGAGAGGGGAGTGACCGACTACAGGTAAGAAAGGACTATGCAGGCTAGAGGCTTGCGTCTTTCTCTGAAGGGGGTCACCTCGAGTAATGTGTTTGGAGGGACCGTGGACAAACTGCTGACATTGCTGCCCCCATGTGACTACAGCCCAGCATTATAGCAAGCCAGAACTGATCACAACCCAAAGGACTACTCATCCATCTGGTAACTGACCCTTGCTCTGTTTAACTCTGTTGTTTCATACCACCTGTATTTGCACGTCCGACCACTGTATATATTCTCTGTGTATATCGTGTATTGTCTAGTGCGCCCTTAAGGCAATTAAATATATAATTTAATCTTGTGCTGTCCTTGTATCTCGATCTGTGTTTCGGAATAATAATACGCTACTGCTCGTTGGTTTCTCACCCTACATAAGCGGACCAGGCTTATATCAAACAAGGAACTGGTGGCAGTCTACCGGGCTGAGAAAGCTCTGTTTCACTAGGGCAGTAAAAAGGCTCTCTCAGCTTGTCAGGGTTGTGAGCGAGTGTGGAGTTACACAGGAGGCCGTGTAGACCACTGCCTCTCACCTCCTTGCCTCTCTGTGCCCGCGTGGACAGGAGGCGTCTGTGCAAACTGTATCAAGCTGACCTTACGTGCTCCCAGGGAGGGAGTAAAGTCATGTCTTGGAATCCAGTGACTAAACCGTACCTCGTGAGCTCGACGTAGTTGACGTCAGGCAGGGCCGCGAGGTGCGGTATTCGTCACATATTATCAAGATCGGCTTTTTATGACTTTGTTGCATCCTCTGGCGGGCTGTGAGACACACTTAAATCTACTGCAGCCTCAAAGCTGCTGAATGTTTCTATATTTATTTACACCAGAGCACTGCAGTGAATAAAGACAGATGTCTGACCCACACCTCCCCACCCTTGCAATGCCCCGCTTTGCACCGTACTTCTGAAAAGCCAAAAAGTCGCAAATTTCACAGAAAATACAGAGTGCAACGACATTTGCGACTCTTCAATACCAGAATTCTGGCGTAAAAGCTATAGTAAATAACCATATGGCTGGTGTCGCGGCCTACATAGTGGTTGTCAAGATGCAACAATAGAGTCACCTCTGCCTTGTTTGGCAGTAATATGGTAGCAGGACATATTTAGTTACAACTTGTAATAACAAATCTAATGTACTTTATGATCAAAAGCAAAAAAGTGTAAAAGACTCCTTTTACAGTCATGGAATAACTCTGTATATGATTTTTAACAGAAGAAAACTAATACATTTGCTATTCTTACCATGACTTTATCATTGTGAATAGAACTAGATATATACCTAACCTTGACTTTCAGTGTGCCAGTGGGTGAGGCTTTTCATTTTCAAGAGCAGAGATCTTACATTTTGCTATTTTTCATTAGAATTAACCTAGATTATAGATATTACGTTTTAAAAGTTAAGCTTCAATTCTGATGAACAATATTATCATGACGCCAAGGTTTTGTCTTTAATTAAGATTGGGTCCTTTATCACTGCATGAAAGTATGCACATTTTAAAGCCAAGCAAGGTCGGCTAATTCTTTGTACTTGTAGACTCTTAAACAGTTGGATTTAATTGAAACATGGATAAAAGATGGTGGCATGAGTTTTTAACTTTTTTTTCTACATGTAAAATACAGTAGTTACATATAGTCTGAAAGTCAAATATCTTAATTAGGTAAAAGAAACATGTCTACAACCTTAAAGGGGTATTTCCATCACAGACGGTGGATTTTTTTGCTAGGATATGCCCCCATTGTCTGATAGGGACCCGCACCTTCACCGAGAACGGAGAGGGCAAGGTGGCGGAGGGCGCACTGCGCATGCGCAGCCACCCTCCATTCATTTCTATAGGGGTTCCAAAAATAGGTGTACTTTAATTCACTTGTATGAAGAGAACGCTTGGTGGGGTCCTTCAGCCACCACTCTCCCCGCTCCGTTCTCAGCGTAGGTGCGCCATTGTCTGTGATTGAAATACCCCTTTAAAGAGGTTCTCTGGGATTTACATATTGATGGCCTATCCTCAAGATCATGGGTTCCTCAAACAAGCCCTGGATGAGCAGGTATGGAAATGTGAGTTGTAGGGGCTCTGGCTGCAATAATTATTTACAGTGACAATCCACAAACCGATGGTGCCTAGGGTTCGGCAGTGACAGGAGAGCACACCCTTTCTTCTCTTGGGGCACACGCTAATGTTGGGGCTCCTAAGTCCCTGAGCTCCTTCTAAGCACTTTTAAGTTCCAACAGCTGGCTGCAAATCCTACTAACGGTTGGCCAATTCATTATATAAGTGTCAAAAGAGCTAATTAACTGTTAAGCCTACCACAAGCAGCAAGGTCTATAGCCATAACGAGCAAATACCTTGCTAACACGCACAGCCTTGTGATCCCAAAAATTTTTTGGATGTCTGTTTCTCCTCCTCTCTGGGATTCTCTCCTTCACAGGAATGATGTTCCTCCTGGAAAAATAGTCTCTTTCCTTGCCTCCATATTCTTACAGAATTGCCTGATGCAATACTAACTAGAAAGCTCCTCCCTCACAGGGGAAATCTAGTTCCCTCTGCTAATTCACGGCATATTTAACTAAACATTTCCACCTATTGACAGCCTTTTGGAATACATACAAAACATAATATAAAGCATTAAACATGCAATCAGCTATTTGAGAAAGTTGTGGCTCTCATCAGAGGCCTCCTCGCAGATTACAAAGGTGCTGAGCTGCACCTAGGCTACGTGATCAATAAATGTGATGTTGCATAGCCTAGGAAGATGCCTAAGCAATCAAGGAGTGCCAGTGCGTTTTTGCAGTTGATCGGTGTGGGTCCCAGAAGTTGGACCCCCACCAATCTGATATTTATGAATGACCTATCTTGAGAATAGATCTTCAAAGAATCAAATCAATATGTGGCCAACAAAGTCCAAATGCACACAGAGCACAAACACTGCAATAAAGTGCATCTCCTTGACACCTTCCTTTATTCAATATAACAGTATTAAAAGTTGTTGCATTACTTAAATATAAAACCTGAGTCCTTATGTTCCATCTGGATATCCTCAGTCTTTGCCAGCATTTTCATGCATTCACACGAGCACTCAGCTTTGGTGTCTTTTCGGCAACATTTTCACCAGCGACAGGGCATTACACAGCAACCGCTATGCAATGTTTTGAGGGACATCCCTCAAATGGTGCTTGACAAACCGGTATGCAACGTTTTGAGGGACATCCCTCAAATGGTGCTTGACAAACCGCTATGCAACGCTTTGAGGGACATCCCTCAAATGGTGCTTGACAAACCGCTATGCAACGTTTTGAGGGACATCCCTCAAATGGTGCTTGACAAAGAGGGGAGGTCCCTTGAAATTTTGCGTTCCCTTACACACTCCAAAAACATACTGATAGGTTCATGAAATTGCTATGAAATTGGAAACGAGATTGTGAACTCCATTGGGAACAGGGACTGGTATGATGACTTCGGAATAAGTATTTGCATATGCATTACATAATAAACAACATGAATAAATACAAAAATGATTATCTGCTTTATTGATTCGGCATCAGTCTTGTGGTGTGCGTAAAACCATCTCTGTTCTATAGCATTGTGATGTGCTTTATGTAAAGTGTTCTCATTACATCATCTATGTAGACATTTCATGATATGTGTACTTACTGCTCCAGCTCTGCACTACCATCTAGTAATTATTACCAGCTAGTTGAGTGTGGGAAAGACAGTAACATTTACCATTTAATTAAACATCTAAACACCTGCATTGTAATGTGGATCTGCTGATGATAGGATTTTAATTTATGTTGATGTCTGATGATTATTTTTGTTATTAATGATGGGGAACATCTGGTGTTGATAAATCTATAGTTGCTGTTAATTACAGCAGAAATTTTGCTTGTTTTGAAAAAACTATCTTCTTTTATTTAATGAAGAAATAATTTATCCTTTGATAGTTTCGCTTTGCTTTGCCTTTAATTAGTGGTAGCGGGATTGAAAAAGTGTAGCGCCTCTAAAAAACATTACTCTGGCAAGGAGGTATTAGGCTACTTTCACACTTGCTCTGTTGTTTTCCAGTATTGAGATCCGGCAGAGAATCTCAATACTGGAAAAAAACTTTTCCGTTTGGTCCTCATGCATTCCAAATGCAAAGAGATCCATTCAGGATGCATCAGGATGTCTTCTGTTCCAGCAGCGTTTCGCTTTGTGATCGGACACAAAACCGCTGCAAACTGCGGTTTTGTGTCGGGTCATAAAAACGGATCCAGCATTGAAAACAATGTCAGTCAATGATGACAGATACATTTTTTTTAAGAACCTAAAAAAATGGATCCGTCACCCATTGACTTTCAATGTATTTAGTGGCGGATCCGTTTTTGATTTCACACAACCGCATCCTAATGGAACGGATGCATCCTTGATCTGCAAAATCAAAATGGATCTGTTTAATTCTGGTATTGAGATCCTCTGCCAGATCTCAAAACCGGAATTAACAACGCAAATGTGAAAGTAGCCTTAAATGGGTATTCCCACTGTAATCATTTTTCATCATATGTATCTATCATCTCAAGTGTTCATGTCCTTTTTGGAGAATGGGGGTTGCCTGATCCCTGTTTTTGCCACCTGTTGCAGTAGTTTCGATAGAGACGTGGCCATACTTTTGAGTGGCTGTCTCTATTAAAGGGGTTTTCAGAGGTTTAAGGCTACTTTCACACTTGCGACAGAGTGATCGGGCAAGCAGTTCCGTCGCCTGAACTGCTTGCCGGATCAGGCAATCTGCATGCAAACGGACAGAATTTGTAGACGGATCCGGATGCGGATCCGTCTTACAAATGCATTGCCAGAACGGATCCGGATCTCATCTGGAGAAACGGATCCGTTATATATATTTTTTCACATTTATTGCGGTATTTTTAATGCCGGATCCGGTACTAATGCATTTCAATGTAAATTAATGCCGGATCTGGCATTCCGGCAACTGATCCGGAATTTTGGACGGAGATAATACTGCAGCATGCTGCGGTATTTCCTCAGTCCAAAACACCGTCCTGATGCATCCTGAACGGATTTCTCTTAATTCAGAATGCACGGGGATAAAACTGATCAGTTATTTTCCGGTATTAAGCCCCTATGACAGAACTCAGTGCCGGAAAAGAAAAACGCTAGTGTGAAAGTACCCTTAATACTGATGACCATCAGTATCTGTGGGAGCCTGACACTCAAGACCCCTGCCGATCTTCTGTTTGAGAAGCAGATGCACTTGCGCTAGTGCTGCGGCCTTCTCATAGCTTCTCCTAAGCCAGCGATAACACGTTCATCGGTCAGGTAGCCTAGGAGCAGCTCAGCCCGATTCAAGTGAATGGGGCTGAGTGCGATACCAAGCACAGCCGCTATACAATGTACGGCACTGTGGCTGGTAAGCTGTGAGAAGGATGTGGTGCTCGCATAAGCACTGGTGCCTTCTTAAACAGCTGATCGGTGTCAGACCCCCACTGATCAGATATTGATGCTGGACAACTCTTTTAAGGTGTATGGGAATTGTGGAGAGAGACATGCAAGCAACACAGGGAGTAGAAGTACTGCTTGTTAAAATTACATATCAGAGTGTTAAACCTCTAACTTACAATGCATTTGGAAAAAGCTAGACTGTTTTTCTAGTTTTCTAGGACTAGTATCTCCAATAAGTGAGCACATGTGCAATGAGCACGATATGGGGTACGCTGACGCCACTTATGCAGTGGGCCAGGATACGGGTGGATAATACAGTAGTCTTTATTTGTTTGTGACGCAAATTGCAGCGTGCGCAGGGTACTATCCCAGGGCCCTTCCAAGGTGTTATAACGCACATCCCAGATTAGGAATGCCAGAGTGGTGTAATGGCCTATAATGTCTCTATAGGGTGGTGATAATTGTGTCAATGGTGTCTCCTACCTGGGTACGACTAGACTCCTGGCTCACTTGCAATCAATTTGAGTGTAGTGATAGTAGGAGTAATAGAGGAATTTTGCAGCAGAAATGATGTCCAGACATTTAGATGCAGTTCAAGCATTTCTTTACTGAAGATAACTTGCATCCAAGCAGTATACAGTTTTGGTTTCTGGTCCCAGCAGGTTTTAGCAATGGTTGGCAGGAATAAATACTTCTGCACTTTAAATGTGAGCTTGCAGGATAGGACGTCTGCTTGGTAGCTCTGTAACTGTGGCAGGAATTGATCTTCTGTACTTTTCTGTAACTTCTGCTTTGTGGGAACAGATTAGCTGAGGAGGAATGGCTTCTCCTAGGTCTCTGCACTTAACTCACAGGTGATTTCTCAGGGGATGCTTTCTTCCTGGAACTCTGGAGATTGTCTTGTAGTTTGCTGCTTCTTTTCATCCAGCTGAGGCTGAAGGAGCTCAGGCTTGGTATATGATCAGGTCTCAGCCGAGACAAGATCCTTGCTGTCTTCCCTATGCAGGGATTCTCCTGAACGCTATAACACAGCCTTCCCATAGCAGGGGGAGGCTACACTGACTCTAACTTCCTTCTCCACCCATGCTGCAGGATGTGGGAACAGTCCACACCTCCACAGAGGGGGAGCTAAGCTGGAATAATCCATTCCAGCCTAGATATGCTAAACTAGGACTAGTACCTTGCCAATAGAGTTGCTGACACCTGCTGGTAAACCTGTAAAATTACAAGGAACAATTGTATTTAACATGGTTTTGTATGCACATTTGTATAGGACATAATATAAATTACATCAGATGACAATATACAGGCTCTTAGAAGACAGTAGCGGGGTAGAGGCGTGTAGTAACGCAACTCTGGGATGTTACACATGTAGCTTCTATCTCTTCCTCAGTTAACATTAGAACTCACACACTAAACTAGGGGCGGACCTAGGTCCATCCCCTAGCCACCTTCAAGGGCAAAGGCAGGATTGTTAACCCTGTCTTATTCATATAAAATATGCAGGTACAAAACAATACATCAGAACATTACAAAGAACCAAAAAACATTAATGACAATAAACAATTTTCCCTTACTCTGGCAGGCCTCCTGGTTGGATGCTACAGTTGTCACTCAGAGCAGAGGGGAGGAGCTATGAAGCCCTACCTCCAGTGCACTTGCAAGAACAGAACCTGGCAGAATATAATTTCATATTCAGACTACTCCTGATGATAAAAGCCCCATAAAATGTATGTTTGTATAGCTTTCCTCAGGCACTACCTGGCACTGTCTGCAGTTGAAACTGCTGACAAACTCCCTTTAACATCTGCATGGAAGTATTGACTTTGCTGCAGAGAAAAGCCCAGTTCCCTGTCTCAAGAATAGTCTTGAATTAACATTGTGATACTGAAGTAACAGAGGTGTGGTCATAGCCAGGAACCAGTTGCTATGGATCAGCAAGTGTGGACCCACTGTGCCAACTAACTGGTTTCGCTCCTTTGGTATTCATCCTTTAACCCCTGTACAGAGATCTGGCCTTTATTGCCAGGAGGCATCTGGACCACTACTGGGATAGTCAGGGTGTAGTTGGCAGCTGACCCACAAGGGTTAGGGTCTCTGGTGCAAGCACCAATAGTTTCAGTTACAGAAAATGCACACAAAAAACCCCACAATAAAATCATAGGTATAGTCTGAACAGTCATTAAAACTAGAATGCAGGTTTATGAGATTTTTTCCAAAAGAAAGCAAATGACATAGGAAAGCAAAGGAGACTAACCACCAGTCATTTAGCCTGTAACTTCCCCAATCAGTCATACAGTTTGTTTAGACCATGTATTGCCAATGTACCAGTAATATACCTGTACCTTGTATGCTTGCTCACCAGATGCATATTAGAAGCAATGTTGGGGTTGACTACCGAGAGCCCACTAGAGACGATGAAACTTAAAGGGGTTCTCTGGGATTTAAGAAAATTAAAATACTTAAATATTACTTCATTATAAATATATTTCCAAACAACTTTCATTATTTATAATGGCTCATGTTGTCTAGGGAGCAATCAGGGGAAACAAAATGGCCCATTCACTTTAATGGCAGGCGAACCTGAAAAACCTTCAGGTCATATTTGCAGCCAGCAAACACTTACTAGAAGTACACAAATAGTCCCACAACATGGACAATGATATACCAGAGGGTGATCATTGGCAAAAATTCCCACAAAAAATATGTATTTTATTCAGGGTCCATTTTTATGCGTCTTAAAGGGAAACTCTCAAAAATGTGCCCTGCTGGAGCCCAGAAAATTTTTATTTTCTATCGGTTTGATGTATAAAAATGTGCAGCACTCCACGTTTTTGTATCCTGCAGAGTCCATTAAAAATATGCACACGTTAACATAATTTTTTTTTCTACCATGGAACTGTATGGTGAACGGACGCCACTGTACGGCATCAGTCTGATGCATCTGTTAACGCATACATTTCTGGTATGCATTAAATAGATGGCAAAAATAGGATTTGAACCCAGCCCTAGTGTCAAAATAAGCACCAGTACACAGCAGAGCAGCGTGGCAGAGAGGGAAGGCCGCCATGTACTGACTAACTGGTCGTGGTGGTCAGGGATGAGGACTGTGTTTCCCAAGGATCATTTTCTACTGGGAAATACAGGGCACAGTATAATACACTAGAATCTATATAATATAAAGATATTAGCCCTACCCCCGAATAATAATACAATTAGGTGGTCATTTATTATATAGAAATACATCTATGTTAGGTGCATTTCTGACACAGCAACCAAGAAGCCCCAAAAATTTATATATCTGCCAAATTGGCACCCTGATGGGTTGGACTTATCATAAAGAAGCCTATGGTATAATATCTTATAAATATATAACTAAACATATAAAGCAATACCAGACAGCTTGCAAATCAAATACAAAACTTTATTACAGAATTAAATACATGATTAAAAGACATCAGTACAGAGAAAGGCAAAATCATCTGAAGGAAGACACAGCAGATACAAAGTTCAAAAATTGTCCATATTGAAATACAAAATCAAATCAAATAAAGTGCATTACTGTATCAAATACATATAAGGGACAAAGAACAGTTACCCATGCTGTGTCTCCACCAGGATGGCGCAAAGGTCCTTAGCATCGCAATATGCATATTTTTCCCGCTCATGCCAGGTCTAAAAAAGGATGGCGTGGGAAGGGAAAGGGATACAGTTATGGCCATCCAGTTATTGGATACCACCGCCATACATTGACCGGATAACACCTCTGTACAGTGACCAGATAACATCGCCATACCGTGACCGGATAAAAGGGTATATGGTGGCACAGTACAGGGAATGACTAGGGGCACTGCATAGGGTGTGGTAAGAGGGCACAATGCAGGGTATAAAGGGGCACAGTCACATGACCCTAAAACATTAGAAGGTCCTTATGGTTAATGCGGTTCATACGCCACCATAATGAGAGGCAGGGGCACTGGCGGATCCAGGGGGGGGGCAACGGAGCAATTGCCCCCCCGAGGCTGCTCAGAAGTGGCGGCGGCAGCCGCAGGGCACAGGGAGATGAGCGCTTCCATTGTGGTAGCGCTCATCTCTATAGTAATCTGTATCGCTGTCAGGGGGGCTCTGCGACCGGATAAAAGGGTATATGGTGGCACAGTACAGGGAATGACTAGGGGCACTGCATAGGGTGTGGTAGGAGGGCACAATGCAGGGTATAAAGGGGCACAGTCACATGACCCTGAGACATTAGAAGGTCCTTATGGTTAATGCGGTTCATACGCCACCATAATGAGAGGCAGGGGCACTGGCGGATCCAGGGGGGGGCAACGGAGCAATTGCCCCCCCGAGGCTGCTCAGAAGTGGCGGCGGCAGCCGCAGGGCACAGGGAGATAAGCGCTTCCATTGTGGTAGCGCTCATCTCCATAGTAATCTGTATCGCTGTCAGGGGGGCTCTGCGAACGGGCAGGGGAGGGAGAGAAGTGTCCCTTCCCCTTCCTCTGATAGGCCTATCAGAGGCCAGCGCAGGCGGCGCGATGACGTCAGCGCCGCCTGAGCCGTACAGAGCGTACAGAGCGTACTGAGCCGGAAGAGGCCTGCATCGCATCGCTGACATGGAGGTAAGTGGTTTTTTTTTTATATGTACAATAGTTTTACTGGCACATTGGGGGGGGGGGGGGGGGCTCTTGTTACTGGCACATTAGGGGGGTGCTCTTGTTACTGGCACATTAGGGGGGCCTTTTGTTACTGGCACATTAGGGGGGCCTTTTGTTACTGGCACATTAGGGGGGCCTCTTGTTACTGGCACATTAGGGGGGCCTCTTGTTACTGGCACATTAGGGGGGCCTCTTGTTACTGGCACATTAGGGGGGCTCTTGTTACGGGCACATTAGGGGGGCTCTTGTTACTGGCACATTAGGGGGGCTCTTGTTACTGGCACATTAGGGGGGAACTTGTTACTGGCACATTAAGGGGGCTCTTGTTACTGGCACATGGGGGGCTCTTGTTACTGGCACGTGATTGGGGGGCTTTTGTTACTGGCACATGATTGGGGGGGCTCTTGTTACTGGCACATTATTGGGGGAGCTCTTGTTACTGGCACATGATTGGGGGGGCTCTTGTTACTGGCACATGATTGGGGGGGGCTCTTGTTACTGGCACATTAGGGGGCTCTTGTTACTGGTGCATTAGGGGGGGCTCTTGTTACTAGCACGTGATGGGGGGTCTTGTTACTGGCACGTGATGGGGGGGCATCTATGGGGGCACATTTTACTGACACATGATTGGGGGCACTTCTTACTGGCACATTATTGGTGGGCACTATAGGGGCATCTACTGAGGCCACAAAGAAGGGGTATTTTATATGGGGGGCTCTGCACAGTAGCATTTTATACTGGGACACATTATGGTGGGTACTATGGGGAAGGGGGGAGAGGAGTACTATGGGGTCATCTACGGGGGGCACTAAGAAGGGGTATTTTATACTTGCAAATTATGAGGGTCACTGAGGGCATCTACTGGGGCACTATATATGGGGCATTTTATACTGGTACATTATGGGGGGCACTAGGAGGAAGGGGTGAGAGGAGCTCTATGGGGGCATTTACTGGGGGCACTATATAGGGGTATTTTATACTGGGACATTATGGGGGCACTATGGGGACATTAGCTCAACTGGGGGCATTACAAGGGGGTATTTTTTGCACTGTCTATTATAAGGAGAATTATTACTATTGGGGCGAGCATTATGGTGGGCTTTATTACTCCCCCATGGTATGAGCCCCCTAGTAGCAGCACCAGCCTCTCCCTGCTCTGCTATCCCTTTGCTCCTTCTCCAAATCCTTATTATGAAATCTTTCTCATTAGGATAAAACACAACATAAGCTCCACCGAGCCCCCAGCCAAAATGTTGAAGTGGTGTCCGAGATCCCCAATGGCCAAGTTATTGTAAGTTTTCATGTGAAATATGTTTATGTTATACACATATAGCATACACTGTGCCACACAATATACAGTATACCTCTACACTGTGTAGTCTTGTGGCGGCGGACAGAAAATAATCTGGAAGTGCCCCTCCTGAGATCAGGCTCTGGATCCGCCACTGGACAGAGGTGTGATTATGTGGCTAGAGATAAAAAATGTAACTTTCGGCCAGTACAGGCCCCAAAAATTAGCCAATAGTCATTCACCTTACAGCAAAGAATTTGGATTCTGTGGCTGGAGGTACATTAGGTGGTCACAAGATAAATATGTAACTGTCGGCCAGTACAGGCCCCAAAAATTAGGCAATAGGCATTCACCTGACAGCAAAGAACTTTGTATTCTGTGGCTAGGGGTACATAAGGCGGTCACAGGATAAATATGTAACTGTCGGCCAGTACAGGCCCCAAAAATTTGGTAATAGGAATTCATCTGACAGCAAAGAACTTTGGATTCTGTGGCTGGAGGTACATTAGGCGTTCACAGGATAAATATGTAACTGTCGGCCAGTACAGGCCCCAAAAATTATCCAATAGGCATTCACCTGACAGCACAGAACTTTGGATTCCTTGGCTGGAGGTACATTAGGTGGTCACAGGATAAATATGTAACTGTCGGCTAGTACAGGCCCCAAAAATTAGGCATTCACCTGATATAAAAATAATTTTATGCCGCTGTATATACATAAGGCAAGGACCATTCTTTGTTCTGTGTGGTGGTGGATATGTGTGGGCTGGCATGAGGAAATTTTAATTACACGTTGTCATCACAGGTGTTGAATTCCTCCAAGATCCATGCCTCATTCATTTAAAAAAATGTGAGGAAGTCCACACTGTCGTGAGCTAGGCGAGTGCGCATATCGGTCACGATTTCCCCTGCTGCGCTGAACGTCCTTTCGGACAGGACACTCGACGAGGGGCAAGCCAAGAGTTCCAGGTCAAGCCTCCACACCCAGTAGTCAAGGGGTTCCTCGCTTCTCAGAGTGTCCACATCGGCCGTTAACCCGATGTAGTCGGACACCTGTCGGTCTAGGCCTTCCCTGAGGCTGGATACGGAGGGTGACTGTCGATCGGTTGGCTGCAAGAATGATCTCATATCTGAAGTGACCAACACATCTTCAAAATCGCCCTCTTTTTGAAGGCGCGGTAGGATTGGTACCCACACCTGTTTCTCTATGGGTGGAAATTCCTCTGCCAGTGCCTGCAACAGTAGAATGCAGCATCTTTCGCAGCAAGGCCTGGAAATGCTGCATTCTGCCAGCCCTCTGTGATGCTGTTAACATGTCTGCCATTTTGTGTTTGTACCAGGGGTCTAAGTACGTTGCCACTCAATTCAGGTCCTTGACCTTTATGCTTTTTATACGGGGGTCCCTCTTCAAACACTGGAGCATGAAGGCCCCCATTTGCACTAAATTGGAAGCGGTGGAGCGCCCTGGCTCCTGCTCATCGCCCAGGAGAATGTTGTCCTCGGTCTCCTCCCCCCAGCCACGGACAACACCAGGGATCCCCTACAAGTTTAAAGCCTGCTCTTCTTGCTCCTCCTCCTCCTCCCCCCAGCCACCATCCTACTCCTCCTCCTCTTCAGACTCCTGCTGACTTGTCTCAGATGGAGTAGCCCCCCCGGTGTTGCTCTTGGCTTCCAGGCACAACAGCTGCAGCACCTCATGGCAACGTGTCACCTGGCACATCGAATAGGTTCTGGGGAGCTTGGGGGGTGCAGCGAAAGAGGCGTAGCAGTGGAAAAGGAGGAGTCAGCCGAGGAGGAGACGGAGGATGGAGTAGGAGGAGGAGAAGAAGAGGCAGGCCTGCATGCAATCCGTGGCGGTAACACCAAATCCACACGGGTGCCACGGGTTACATGCTTGACGGCCGTCAGAAGGTTCACTCAGTACTCCGTAAAAGTTATGTAGCTTCCCTGCCCGTGTTTGCTAGACCACTTGTCTATGGTCAGATGTATCTTGGCACCGACACTGTGTGCCAGAGATATATTAACTTGTCGCTGAACGTGCCCATATAGTTAAGGAATGCCCTTCTGGGAGAAATATTTCCTTCCGGGACCTTCCATTGCGGTGTTCCAATGGTCACAAATTTTCTAAAGGCCTCCGAGTCCACTAATTTATATGGCAGTAGTTGGCGTGCTAGCAGTTCCGACAAGCCAGCGGTCAGCCATTGGACAAGAGGATTATCCAGCGTGATCAACTTTTTACGCTCGAACATTTGGGCCACGGAAGCCTGCCTTCTGCCAGATGAACGAGATGATGGCACGGTGGAAGGTGGAGTGTAGGACAAATGGGAGGAGAGAGGAGAAGAGGCAGGACATGGAGCGCCGTGAGTGTGGCTCTGATGGCGTTGCTCCCACTGGGCTTGGTGATGGGAGGCCAGGTGCCTTCTTAAGATGGTCGTCCCTAGTTGAGTGTTGGGTTTACCGCGAGTTATGCGTTGACAGCACAGGCTGCAGATGGCAACACTTATCAGCAGCTGACACGTTAAAAAAAGCCCACATTGCGGAGCCATGTGTCAGCATCCTGGGAGCGCAACATGTGACCGGGCATGGTGGATGGCTCACTCCAGATACATTTGCAGTCTGCTTTTTGCCTCCTGTGCACTGCAAATTTCTGCCTGCTTCTCCTCCCTATCTGCTGCTCCATCTCTCCCTCTGAACTCCCCTCCTCTTCCTCTCTTGTGGGCACCCACGTGACGTCCATCGACACGTCATCATCGTCACCTTCACCACCAGTGACATTAGCGATCTTGGAGTAGGCAGCAACAGCGGGGACCACCCTCCTTGGGCTGATCTGGGTACTGTCGTCAGACCGCTGGGAGGCAGCCGTTGCTACCTCCTCTTCCTCATCAGATGCCAAGAATGGCTGCGCATCGATAAGGTCTGGGAATGGATGGGAAAATAATTTCTCTGACTCGAGTGGAGGGGCTATGTTGGTGGTGTCACCTGCCCGACCCTACCATCCCTGCGGAAGGTCTGCCTCTTCCTATGCCTGTCAATTTCTAAATGACCCTCTGCCTAAGTCTGTAGAGAAGAGCAGTATTTGTGGAAGAAGATATATCCCAGCCCTCAATCAGTATTTGGTGGAAAAAGGTATATAGCAATAGCACCCCTCAATCAGTATTTAGTGGAAGAAGGTATATGGCACCCCTCAATCAGAATTTGGCGGAAACAGGTATATGGCACCCCTCAATCAGTATTTTTTGCAAGCAGGTGTATAGCAGCTCTCAATCAGTATTTGGTGGAAGAAGTTATATAGCAATAGCACCCCTCAATCAGTATTTAGTGGAAGAAGGTATATGGCACTCCTCAATCAGTATTTGGCGGACACAGGTATATAGCACCACTCAATCAGTATTTTATTTAAACAGGTATATGGCATCCCTCAATCAGTATTTTGTGGAAGCAGGTGTATCACAGCCCTCAATCAGTATTTGGTGGAAAAGGGTATATAGCAATAGCACCCCTCAATCAGTATTTTGTGGAAGAAGGTATATGGCACCCCTCAATCAGTATTTGGCAGAAAAACAGGTATATAGCACCCCTCAATCAGTATTTAGCGGAAACTGGTATATAGCACCCCTCAATCAGTATTTGGCGGAAACAGGTATATAGCACCCCTCAATCAGGATTTTGTGCCCTATTAGCTAGCGTTTGGTGTCGCTAACTGTACCTGCTTCAAGATGCAACCTCTCCCTACACTGGTAAAGCACATAATGTAAAATGGCTGCCCGATCGGGTTCTGTTATAGGGTTGGGGGTGTGTCCATGTGCTAAAACGTCTCAATTGACTGTCCTGTCCTACCTGATGGGTGTGTCATTGGTCAAAGTTCGGCGCCATATGTTCGCATGTTCGGCAAATCACGAACGAGCAAAGTTCGCCATGAAATGACCGCCGGGTGAACCGCAAGGCCATCTCTACTAATCACACAGCAGGACAAGTTACTTCACATTACTGAGCTAAAGAGCTGCCCCATCTCTGCTCTACCTGTCAGGGGTTATGATCCTGAATACAGATGATAAGATCTTCAGCTGAATCTGTGTAGGAATGGAGTTCATGAGGAGACATATAGTACAGACAGGACAGACTGTGGGCTGTGGTAATGGAGACTGCATATTATAGCTGCTGCTCATTATCCACACCCCCCTCTGTATTTCATGTCTCCTCATGAACTCAATTCCTACCGAGATTAAGCTGAATATCTTATCATCTGTATAGTGACAAACAGAGCAGAGAGGAGGATGAGGCAGCTCTTTACCTCAGTGATGTGAAGTAACTTGTCTTGCTGTGTGATTAGGATAGGTTCTGTGTGTACTAATAGGACGGTAGCCATTCTATTTCTCTTAATGATTGCTCCCCAGACAAAACAAACCATTATAAATAATGAATGGTATTTAGGAATACATACATGATAAATTCTGCTGTGCTTTATGGATCCTGTTGAAGGAATTTCCTGGGACTTTTATATTGATGGCCTTTCTAGAGGATGGACTGACTCAAGCCATCCCCGCCAATGAGCTGTTTGAAGAGGCTGTGGCGCTATGATCACTATGGCCTCTTCCTAGGCCAGTGACGTCATGTTCATCATTCACATGGCCTATGTACAGCTCAGTCCAATGAATGGGCCTAGACTGCAATACCAAGTACAGCCATGCCACAATGTATGGCACTGTGCTTGGTAAGCTCTTCAAACGGCTGATGAAGGGGGTGCTTGGGGTCAAAACCCCACTGATCAGATATTGGTGACTTATACTAAGGACAGGCCATCAATACCAAAACCAAACCCCCTTTAATTATTGATTCATTATTTTTCCCAATATTTTCCCCATTCTAATGAAATAATTCCTCTAAACCTGTAAATCAATCCACTACCTAGTAATTGTTAAGCCTTTGCTTGATCATACTCATACAATATTATGTCTGCACCATATACTCTATATTTCATGGTTAACCATGACAGCAACCAGTGATATTGACAAGTTGTCATGCCGTATTACATCAGCAGTTCGCAGAGATGGTGATTTAATTGGAATGGCTGCCAGATTATCTAATGGACCAATGATTTTCGTAGAGTTTCATAAAACAGCAGGTCGCTCCTGTCATAAGAAAAATCTGAGAAGGCCGTGTATTGATTATCTATCTTTGCAAGGGCTTCATGCTGTGATCTAATTTCATACTTAGACACATCCTTTAGAAAAAAGGGTGAAATATTGGATGTGAGGTGCATCATGTACAGGTTTAAAGTCATTACTCTGCTTTGTACCAAGAATGATTTCATTTTTATAGAGTTAGAAAATTCTATTGTTCTTCAGAATTTTAATATTCTCTCTCATATAATAATGTGTATGAGAATATGTCAGACTTGAAGCTTTTACTTTCTTATTCCTGTTAAATGTTCTCTACTATTCAATATACTTAACGTCATTGCTCTTACACTTAAAGGCTGTGGATTTTTTTTTATCATTACACTGTACTAATTTTGGGCTAGTGATCATTTTTTCCAATTGATCTTTATTAAAAAATGTAACAGATTTTTTATTTAAAGCTTTCAATTTCACTTAACTGACGGCTCAATCTGAAGTCTTTATCTGTATTTTCTTGACCTCTCATAAACACTCATTCTACCTTCATTTGTATCAGTTTCATAAGAATTCAGCTGTAAATGTTTATGAGCTATCAGGAGTTCATAGATAAGGGCAGAGCAGCTCTCTGATGGATTCAGTGTGAAGCAGAAAGCAGTAGTCTGAAACTGAAACCTGTAGAGGAAAAACCATTGACAAATTTTAATAAAGATCAACTGAAGAACTTTTTTTTGCCTAAAATTTGTAAAATGCAATGAGAAAAAAAATGTCCCCAAAGGTGACACCACAGCCTTCAAGAACGTATTTTATATAATGGTACAAGGTGAATATATAGGGGGTCAAATACGCCTAAATTAGCCCTAAATCTGTGACTTCTCCCTGCTCACTCCAGGTCTAAAAAAGTGGGCGGGGAAGGGGACGGGCTGGTAGGCCCATCTCATTTACCATTTTCTGTGCCCGGTTTAGGCATAGAAAATGGTCTAAATGTAAGACAGCTCAGAAGTCTTATATTTAAAAGCGGCGGTGGATCGGCCAAAGTTATGTAGAGACCTGTGCCTCTTCATAACTCTGGCGGATCCACCGTTAGGTATAGGGCTTATTAAGACTCACGTCTAAAACGCCGGTCTTAATAAATGTGCCCCATAATCTGTAAGCTAGAGCACAAATCAGAACTTTCTTGGAAGTCAACATTATAGTGAGAGGCATAAGTGAGAGGGGGGACATATGGTAGTTGCACCTTATCACCAGTATTATAAATGACACATGGTAGGTGGGGGCCTTGTTAATTATTGTATTGTGTAGTGGGGGACCTATGAGACTCAAGATTATTGTTAGAATTATAGCTGGAAAGTTCATTATTGTACAGTATTGAGATTTTGGTGTTAAAAGGTTCCCTGTTTTTTGTAGGAATAGATCTTAGCTGACCTAAGGCTAAATGTGCTCCAACTTTTTGGAGGAACTTGTTCCTCAAGGGCGAATCTAGAACACTATGGTTACTCAAGGATGGGGCTGTGTTTATACACGGACACATTGCTATATGAATATATCTAAATTATATACTGTTGATGTAGCTACACATAATACCGCATTGCACAATTTAATTTAATATTAATACAACAGAATAAAAAACTCTGCATGCCTCTGTATAGAACGAGAGGCATAGAGAGGTATGGTATGGGACCACAGATTTCTATAGGTGAATTACTCTGTACATCTCCGAAATGTGTAGAGCCATGATAGAGCAGTGTGCATTGAACATTAGGGAAAAATAAAGAAATAAGAAAGGGTTTCTCATATTATAAACAGAGGTATCTTAGGAATTACGTTACAGAAGACAATATTAACAAAATCCTAAGCACTCTCTGCAGGTATCTGCTTGTTATTATCACCAAGTAAATATCTCTTTTGTTTACTGGGATGTTATTCAATCAGTCGGTTCAATGCGTTTCAATCCAATTAAACAGTTTGGCACAGAGATAGAGCGAGCGCATAAAGCATTTAAAATGTGTCTGTAAAACAATTCTACATAAAGATACTGTAACACAATAATACTGTATTATCTGTGCCAATTGCTCTTTATGCGATAAAGAAAGTATATACATTTATAGTATTTGTTGTAGGCTTTCTGGAATAGCTAGACAGTAATACTGTCAACACCAGCTTTTGAGAGCTGACATCAGAAAGATTTCTTGAAAAGCATTTATATGGAATTTCAAGTAATGCATATACTGTAGTCCATTTGATTACACCCAGACTAGACTCCTTTACAAATACAGACCTAGACCAAGTCCCATAAAATAGACCCAGACTAATATAAATGCAAAACCTAGATGGCACGATCGAATACAAACCCCCCTAAAGAAATAGAGAACTCTTGACCAGTGCCCTAAAATAATACAGACTTCAGACCAGACCTCCTAAATAAATGCAGACCTCAGGCCTCCTAAATAAAAACAGATCATAGACCATACCTCCTAAATAAATACAGACCTGAGATCCTCTGAAGAAACACAAAACTGTCTACCAGAACCCTACAAAAATACAAACCTTAGACGAGACCTCCTAAATAAATATAGACCTCAGACCAGATCTCCTAAATAAATACAGACCTCAGACCAGACCCCCTAAATAAATACAGACCTCAGATCCCCTAAAGAAACACTAAACTGTAGACAAGAACCCTAAATAAATACAAACCTCAAACCAGACCTCCTAAATAAATATAGACCTCAGACCACACCTCTTAAAAAAATATAGGGGGTCATTTATGAACAGATATATGCCACTTTTGTGGCATATATTTGGCGCAGATTCTGTCACATGCCATGTTGCGGCAGAATATGCAACTTCTTCCCCGCTCACGCCAGGTCTAAAAAGGGGGTTTGGCGTAGGCAGGGATGGGCTAGTAGGCCAGTCTCATTCATCATTTTCTATGCCTGGTTTAGGCGTAGAAAATGGTCTAAATGTAGGACAGCAAGGAAGCTGTCTTACATTTAAAAGCGGCGCTAGATACACCAAAGTTATGTAGAGGCCAGAATAACTTTACAATACAACCCCCCACCCCTAAATTAATACAGTTCTCACACTAGACCCCTCAATAAATACAGACCCCAACAAGAATAACCCCTATCCTTGTTCTTGCCATTCACAGCCTTCAACTTTCCCTTGCATCCTGTTGGTCAGGACTCAGGAGAAGCTTTCTTTGTCAGACCACCAGTATTTGCTGGTTCATTTAGAGTTACCCAGGGTGCATCCCGGGGAGGCGAACCAGCTATACACCCCATATCGTACCGTCACTTCACTAGACAGGTACATCTCTGCTTAGCTGAACAATATCTGATAGCTCAGACTCCAGCAACATACAGTCGTAATACAATCCCATCTTCTAACCGTAACAGTATCTTCTTTTTTTATCAGCGAAATTTCGGCAAAGTATTAATCGTAAGAGAACATGCGCTAGAAAGGCGTGGCCTACAGCAACTGGTTTCACCGACTAGCAATTAAATGGATGCGATGGTTGGAACGAAGTTCAGCGACAAAGAGAAAGAACTCCTGGTGACTAAGTAATCTTAAATTAAAGTAGTGTATTTGATTACATTTCACCTGCATGGCTGAACAATCGCTTTATATGCATAAAGAGTGTTATAAAAATATCGCCAGTGCGACCGTCTGCGATAAAAATTTTTCTCAAGTGCACAAAACTAGATATTATTGATTTTTGCACTAAGTATTCATGTGACATCACACCCACTATGTTAGTAGCATATTTGTATGGAAAGCATAGAAATATATTTCGCATGCACATCCATTGTCATGTCACACACTATATTCCGCACACACACACTATATACCGCACACACACACTATATACCACACACACTATATATCGCACACACACAATATACACTGCACACACAATATACACTGCACACACAATATACACCGCACACACACAGACACACTCTATATACTGCACACACACACAGAGTCTATAGATTATAGTTTGCATCCTGTTGGTCAGGACTCAGGAGAAGCTTTCTGTCACGAGGGTATCGAGAACCATGCCTGACTCCGTTATACCCGGGGTCAGGAAGTCGCAGCGGTTGGCTGCACACTCTATTTAAGATAGGGCTGTTTTCCTTATGGTAGCTTTCTGGGTTTGCTTTGCAAACCCTTTTGGCTCACTCAGGGATCCGTAGCTCCTTCTCCTCAGCTGTTCCTTGTCCAGCACTCCCAAACCTCCTTATATTCCTCTCTCACACTTCTCTGGTTGCCAGAGATAGAACTTCCTGCCTGGACATCTATTCTGACCTTCTGGAGCTGTGTTGCTGCGTTCTCTGGTAGTTGGTCCAGAACGCTACCCTCCGGATCCCTGTTGGACCTTTGTGGTCTATTGTGATTGCCCACCTGGGTGTATGTGTTTGTCTGTTTTGTCTGTCCTCTCCCTTTATTCGTCTGATCTGAAAACACATGAGGTGCATGTCAGACAAGTACTGCAGGTCCTACGGACGAATGAATCATATGCTAAAATTGAAAAATGTGTCTTCGCCGTTCAGGAGATACAATTCCTAGGTTATTTTTTATCTGCTTCAGGTTTCCGTATGGATCCTAGGAAGGTCCAGGCAATTTTAGATTGGGATCTTCCTGAGAACCTCAAAGCACTACAACGGTTCTTGGGCTTCGCAAATTTCTATAGGAAATTCATTAAAAATTATTCACTTATTGTAAAACCGCTTACTGACATGACTAGGAAGGGGACTGATTTTTCTAAATGGTCTGACGCCGCTAAAGTTGCTTTTTCCTCTCTAAAAGAGAGGTTTACCTCAGCACCTGTACTAGTCCAACCTGATGTCTCTCAGCCTTTTATTGTTGAAGTCGATGCGTCAGAGGTGGGAGTGGGGGCGGTGCTGTCTCAGGGTCCGTCTCCTGGCAAATGGCGTCCTTGTGCTTTCTTTTCTAAAAAACTATCTGCAGCAGAAAAGAACTATGATATCTGCAATAGGGAACTATTAGCTATTAAACTTGCGTTTGAGGAGTGGCGTCACTTCTTAGAGGGGGCAGTCCACCCCGTCACTGTGATTACGGACCACAAAAATCTTCTGTACCTCGAATCAGCTAAGCGTCTCACCCCTAGACAGGCTAGGTGGTCGCTATTTTTTACCAGGTTTTACTTTGTGATTACCTGTCGTCCTGGGGCAAAGAACACCAAGGCTGATGCACTATCTCGTTGTTTCCCTGGAGGGGGTAATGTGAGTGATCCGGTGCCTATTCTTCAAAGAGGAGTGGTTGTTTCTGCGGTACACTCTGTTCTGGAGGGGAAGGTGTTAGAGGCCCAGGGGGACGCCCCGGTCTCTTGCCCCTCAGAGAAATTGTTTGTACCGTTGAACCTACGTTTCGAATTATTAAAGGAACATCATAGTTCGGCACTTGCTGGGCACCCGGGTAGTAAAGCAACCTTGGAGCTATTGTCTCGTCGTTTTTGGTGGCCAAGGTTGCGTCAGGATGTATTGGATTTTGTGTCTTCTTGTTCTACCTGAGCACGCGCAAAAGTTTCACATACACGTCCTGCAGGGTCTCTATTACCACTCGTCATTCCCAATAGACCGTGGACACATCTGTCAATGGATTTTATCACTGACTTTCCTTTGTCTGCGGGTAAAACAGTTATTTTGGTAGTAGTGGACAGGTTTAGCAAAATGGTACACTTCATTGCGTTACCCGCACTACCTAATGCTAAGACTCTTGCTCAGGTATTCGTCAGTGAAATCGTGAAGCTTCACAGGGTCCCCTCCGATGTTGTTTCGGATCGGGGTACCCAGTTTATTTCTAAATTTTGGAAAGCTTTTTGTTCCCGTTTGGGGGTACACTTGTCCTTTTCCTCAGCTTTCCATCCTCAGTCGAATGGACAGACTGAGCATACCAACCAAAACCTTGAGACATATCTAAGATGTTTTGTGTCTGAAAACCAAGAGTTGTGGTCATCATATTTACCGTTAGCTGAGTTTGCCATAAATAATCGTCATCAGGAATCCACTGGCAAGTCACCATTTCTTGGTGCATATGGTTTTCATCCCCAATTCTGTACTTTCAAAGAGGGGGGGTCTTCTGGGGTTCCCGAAGAGGAACGGTTTTCGTCATCTCTTTCATCTGTATGGCAGAAGGTGCAAGCTAACTTGAAAAATATGGGAGGTAAATACAAATGCATGGCTGATAAGAGACGGTCGCCAGGTCCGGACCTAGGAGTGAATGACTATGTGTGGTTGTCTACTAGGAATATTAAATTGAAGGTTCCCTCTTGGAAACTGGGTCCTAGGTTTATTGGCCCTTACAAAATTGTAGCCATCATCAACCCCGTGGCTTTTCGCCTGGAGTTACCTCAGACTTTTAAAATTCATAATGTTTTTCATAAGTCGTTACTCAAAAAATATGTTCCACCTCTAGAACCGTCACCGCCGCCACCCCCTCCTGTTGTCGTGGATAGTAATCTAGAATTTCAGATATCCAAAATTGTTAATTCTCGTCGGGTCCGCCGCTCTCTTCAATATCTGGTGCATTGGAGAGGTTACGGTCCCGAGGAAAGAATGTGGGTTCCTGCGTCTGAGGTAAACGCCGACAGGCTAGTTCGGGTTTTTCATGCCTCTCATCCTGAGAGACCTGGTCCTGAGTGTCCGGAGGCTCCTCGTAGAGAGGGGGGTACTGTCACGAGGGTATCGAGAACCACGCCTGACCCTGTTATACCCGGGGTCAGGAAGTCGCAGCGGTTGGCTGCACACTCTATTTAAGATAGGGCTGTTTTTCTTATGGTAGCTTTCTGGGTTTGCTTTGCAAACCCTTTTGGCTCACTCAGGGATCCGTAGCTCCTTCTCCTCAGCTGTTCCTTGTCCAGCACTCCTAAACCTCCTTATATTCCTCTCTCACACTTCTCTGGTTGCCAGAGATAGAACTTCCTGCCTGGACATCTATTCTGACCTTCTGGAGCTGTGTTGCTGCGTTCTCTGGTAGTTGGTCCAGAACGCTACCCTCCGGATCCCTGTTGGACCTTTGTGGTCTATTGTGATTGCCCACCTGGGTGTATGTGTTTGTCTGTTTTGTCTGTCCTCTCCCTGGTGTTTCCCTCTTAGTAATAGTGGTGCGGACTAGCGATCCCATCAGCCCGTTCACTATCTAGGGCTCATTTTAGGGAAAGCCAGGGTTTAGGCACGTGATCGCCGCACGGGTGAGGAACCCGTCTAGGGACGTCAGGGCAGTCAGGTGCCAGCCGCAAGGTGAGTTAGGGGTCACCACCTTTCCCTCTCCCTTGGGCAGGGCTTTCCCTTTTATCCTCCCTGTGTGTGACATTGGTCATTACACTTTCTTTGTCAGACCACCAGTATTTGCTGGTTCATTTAGAGTTACCCCCAGGGTGCATCCCGGGGAGGCGAACCAGCTGTACACCCCATTCCGTACCATCACTTCACTAGACAGGTACATCTCTGCTTAGCTGGACAATATCTGATAGCTCAGACCCTACCAACATACAGACGTAATACAATCCCATCTTCTAAACGTAACAGTAATGCCGCATGCACACGGGTGTGTTTTTTCACAACTACGGATCGTAAAAACCCAGGCTGATGTCCTGCAGAGTGGACAAGCGCACGGCGTCATTGGTTGCTAACCTGCCATGACGCCGTGCGCTTCTTGCCGCCACCGCTGTACAGTAATACACTTGTATAGATCATACAAGTGTATCACAGTACAGCAGTGGTGGCCAGAAGCGCACGTCGTCATAGCAACCAATGACGCCGTGCGCTTGTCCACTCTGCAGGAGGGCAGGACAGGTTTGTACGGTCCATAGTTGTGAAAAAACATGCCCGTGTGCAGGCGGCCTGAATCTAATATTTCCACTTCAAAGCATTAAATACTTTTAGCAGTTTACTTGAGTAAATTATTTTCAATACTATTATTGTTAAAATTGGGATTATATGCTTGCATTTTTATCTTGCAGCGGATGTTGGGGCGGGGATATGACCGCACCCGGTCCCACGCTGAGAAGCAGCGGATTGTACGGGAGCTGCCATTTGAGATCTGGCGCCAAACGGGTTTAAAACACTGACGTCTGGCCATCATTAAAAAATGGTCAGACATGAAGCGGTTTATTAAAAGAATCCGGGACGAAAAATGCTCAGGTACATGCGTAAATAACTTTTGTATGTTTTACCAACACTCTGTAATGTATACAGTGCTAAGCAAAAGTATTCATCCCCCTTGACTTCGTTCTTTTTTTTGTTGCCTCACCCCCTGGAATTAACATGGATTGTTTTAGGATTTGCATCATTTAATTTGTAGAACATGCCCACAACTTAGACCTTTTTTTAAATTGGTTAATTGTAAAGCATACAACAAATAGGACAAAATAACAGAAAAGGTCAATGTGCATAACTATTCACCCCCTAAAGTCAATACTTTGTAGAGCCACCTTTTGCGGCAATCACAGCTCCAAGTCGCTTTGGATAAGTCTCTATGAGCTTGCCACATCTTACCACTGGGATTTTTGCCCATTCCTCCTTGCAAAACTGCTCCAGCTCCTTCAAGTTGGATGGTTTGCGCTTGTGAACAGCAATCTAAGTCTGACCACAGATTTTCTATTGGATTGAGATCTGGGCTGTGCCTCAGCCATTCCAACACATTTACATGTTTCCCCTTAAACCACTCAAGTGTTGCTTTAGCAGTGTGTTTGGGGTCATTGTCCTGCTGGAAGGTGAACCTCCGTCTTAGCCTCAGATCACGCACAGAGTGGTACAGGTTTTGCTCAAGAATATCCCTGTATTTAGCACCATCCATCTTTCCCTCAACTCTGACCAGTTTCCCAGTCCCGGCTGCTGAAAAACATCCCCACAGCATGATGCAGCCACCACCATGTTTCATTGTGGGGATGGTGTTCTTTGGGTTATGTGTTGGGTTTGTGCCAGACAAGTGACGGACTGAACCATCACTGTGTCTGCAGTAGAAGCCTGAGGGCTAGCCTCCTTCCTACAGGCTACGGACCCAGGACTATGGAGACCCCCACTCTGACCTATTTGGGTTAGAGGGAACCATGATCTTTTGGTTGAGTTTATAGGCCACATCTTTCCTATTCCCCATTAAAGTTGCATGGTGTGAATCCATAAATGTAATAAGGGTTAACTCTGCTCTGAGACTCCCAATGAATGTGTTAGTTTATTTGTCCCTTTGTTCTATAGAGTTAGTGATGGGATTAAGAAGTAGCCGACTCTGGTGTAGAGAAATAGATCATCCTATGATACACTCAGGAGATAATCCCATCACATGGGTCTCCTCTCGCCCTATTGTTTCATCAAGACACTGTGGAGGGGATGTCTTTTTGCATGCTGTACATTTTTGATTGAGTTATGCGGCATGAAGCTGGCAGCCACTGCAATTATATATAGATCCCTACATATTGGAATTTCTTTATATCTAATGTTGTTAAGATTTTGTAGTTGTTTATCTAAAATCTTAACATTCTGTGATCACAGAAGTTCCTATTCCCTCCATTCGGAGAAGGCGATCGGCAGAGGCCGGGGAGGTTGTGGAGGTTGAGGAGGAAGAGGAGGAGGAGGCCGGACCCTCCCAACCTATTGAGCCACCCTCACCAGATGTGGGAGAAGTGAAGGAGGTGGAGTTGAAAGTGCTGGACCCTCCAGCACCGCCCCATCTCAGGACTCGGATGAGGGGAGGCGATCATCAGCCCCCGCCAGGAGGGTAAATAAGTTCATATAGCAATATGATTATGTATCCATAACATGTACATAAACATTAAAAGGGCCAACAATGAGGTGACAACATACACTATAGTAATACATAAAAGAACACTGGACAATAACTCTTTAATCTACATTAAAACCATTAACTTAACAAATAAATAATATTAAACTCTATAGAACTATCACTAACTAACAAACAAAATAAAATTATACTATACTGAAATATCACTAACTAATAAACTATATAAACATCATAAATATCACTAACTAACGTATTGAGATTTAAATCGTCAATGTGTATAAAGACTAAATAAAAAAAATGTAAAAAATAGACAAACAGACATATTTTGTACTGCCGTGTACATATCGACCGTCTCTATAAAAATATCCTATGATCTAACCCCTTAGGTGAACACTGTAAAAATAAAAGTAAAGAAACAATAAAAAAAATACAAATTTAGTCACCTAACATCACTAAAAGTGTAACACCAAGCTATCAAAAAAGGCATATGCCCCCCAAAATAGTAACAATCGGTCATTTCATTCTGCCAAAAATGAGACCCTAACATTAGACAATCGCCAAATAAAAACAATAAGAACAATAAAATGGGTCCGCATCCGTTCCACAATTTAGCGGAACGTTTAAAGACCCATTGATTTTCAATTCCAGTCAGAAAAATTAGGCATTCACAGGATACAGAAGTAAGTGTCGGCCATTACAGGCCCCAAAAATTAGCCAACAGGCCTTCACCTGACAGCAAAGAACTTTGTATTCTGTGGCTGGTGGTACATTAGGTATTCACAGGATAAAGAAGTAAGTGTCGGCACTACAGGCCTCAAAAATTTGCCAACAGGCGTTCACCTGACAGAAAATAATTTTGTATTCTGTGGCTGGAGGTACATTAGGCATTCACAGGATAAAGAAGTAAGTGTCAGCCATTACAGGCCCCAAAAATTAGCCAACAGGCGTTCACCTGACAGGAAAGAACTTTGTATTCTGTGGCTGGAGGTACATTAGGCATTCACCGGATACAGAAGTGAGTGTCGGCCATTACAGGCCCCAAAAATTAGGCAACAGGTGTTCACCTGACAGCAAAGAACTTTGTATTCTATGGCTATTCTATTAGGCATTCACCGGATACAGAAATAAGTATCGGCCATTACAGGACCCAAAAATTAGCCAACAGGCGTTCACCTGACAGCAAATAACTTTGTATTCTGTGGCTGGAGGTAGATTAGGCATTCACCGGATACAGAAGTAAGTGTCGGCCATTACAGGCCCCAAAAATTAGCCAACAGGCGTTCACCTGACAGCAAATAACTTTGTATTCTGTGGCTGGAGGTACATTAGGCATTCACCGGATACAGAAGTAAGTGTCAGCCATTACAGGCCCCAAAAATTAGCCAACAGGTGTTCACCTGACAGCAAAGAACTTTGTATTCTGTGGCTGATGGTACATTAGGCATTCAAAGGATAAATAAGTAAGTGTCAGCCATTACAGGCCCCAAAAATTAGCCAACAGGCGTTCACCTGACAGCAAAGAACTTTGTATTCTGTGGCTGGAGGTACATTAGGCATTCACCGGATAACGAAGTAATTGTCGGCCACTACAGGCCCCAAAAATTTGGCATTTAACGGACATAAAAGGCCTTTTATGCCGCTGTATTTACCAAAGACAGGGACCATGAATTGTTATGGGTGGTGGCGGATATTTGTGGGCTGTCATGAGGAATTTGAATCAAGCATGGTCTACTGGTCACATGTGTTGAACTCCTCCGAGATCCATGCCTCATTCATTTTTAGAAATGTGAGGTAGTCAACACTGTCGTGAGCTAGGCGAGTGCGCTTATCGCTCACGAACCCCCCTGCTGCGCTGAACGTCCTTTCGGACAGGACAGTGGACGAGGGGCAAGCCAATAGTTCCATTGCAAATTGTGCAAGCTCTGGCCAGAGGTCAAGCCTGCACACCCAGTAGTCCAGGGGTTCATCACTTCTCAGAGCGTCCACATCGGCCGTTAAGCCGATGTAGTCGGATACCTGTCAGTCTAGGCGTTCCCTGATGCTGGATCCGGAGGACAGCTGTCGATGGGTCGGCTGAAAGAATGATCTCATATCAGAAGTGACCAACACATCTTCAAACCGCCCTCTTCTTGCAGGCGCTGTTGGATTGGTACCCGCAAATGTTTCTCTGTGAGTGGAAATTCCTCTGCCAGCGCACGCAAAAGCAGAATGCAGCATTTCTCGAAGCAAGGCCTGGAAGTGCTGCATTCTGACAGCCCTCTGTGATGCTGGTAACATTTCCGCCATTTTTTGTTTGTACCGGGGGTCTAAGTACGTTGCCACTCAGTACTGGTCCTTGCCCTTTATGCTTTTTATACGGGGGTCCCTTTTAAAACACTGAAGCATGAAGGCCCCTATTTGCACTAAACTGGAAGCGGTGGAGCGGCCTGGCTCCTGCTCATCATGCAGGATAATGTCGTCCTCGTTCTCCTCCCCCCATCCACGGATAACACCAGGGATCTCAGAAAGGTTTAATGCATGCTCTTCTTGCTCCTCCTCATCTGCCCCAGCACCATCCTCCTTCGACTCCTCTTCAGACTCCTGTTGTTGACTTGTCTCAGATGGAGTAGCCCCCCCAGGGAATTTATCCAGCATTGCGACTTCCTCATCTTCCTGCTCCTGCTCCTCGACGGCTTGATCAATGACACAACGCAATGCACACTCCAGAAAGAAGGTGTAAGGTACGATGTCACTGATGGCGCCATGGCTGCGACTGACCAGTTTGGTGATCTCATCAAATGGCCGCAGAAGTCTGCATGCATCGTGCATGAGCAGCCACTGGCGAGGTGAAAAAAAAACAAGGTCCCCAGAACCTGTCCTGTCGCAGAGTTCGTACAGGTAGTTAACTGCACGTTATTGCTGGAGCAGCCTATCAAGCATATACAAGGTTGAGTTCCATCGCATCGTGCAGTCACATATCAGTTGTCTGACGGGCAGGTGGTGTCGCCGCTGAATGTCAGCAAGGCGAGCCAGGGCTGTGTAAGATCTTCTGAAATGGCCCGAGATTTTCCTGGCCTGCTGCAAGACGTCCAGGACCCCAGGGTATTTGACAACGAATTGCTGCACAACCAAGTTCAGGCACGTGTGTAATTTTGCCCTGTTTCAGCGCGCTCAGCAGATTGGCACTGTTGTCACACACCACTTTACCAACTGTCAAATTGAGCAGTGTTAGCCACTGATCGGCCTGTGAACGCAAAGCTGAAAGGAGTGCGGTGTAACGCACCTAGTTGATCAGTTAGGATCTCAACTGCGGAAGCAATGGACATGCACTATTATCCCACCGCCCTTGTTCTTGGCTGTGGGATTCGCGGTTACTCAGTATGTACCCCAGGCGTCTCTCTCAGTCTTGGGCGGAGAGTTTGGGGTAACAAAATCATTTACCGCTATCCATCTATTTAGTATTACTGCTGGAGAGGAAGGTCTCCCAGTATTACAGGAGTCACAAGTTAGTATAAGCTTGTGCACAGTTCAGAGTTAGTATCTAGTATGCAATAGGTTCAGGGTTAGTATATAGCATGTCCTCAGTTTAGTATATTGTATGCCATAGGTTCAGAGCATGTCCACAGTTTAGTATATAGTATGCAGTAGGTTCAGAACATGTCCACAGTTTAGTATATAGTATGCAGTAGGTTCAGAGTTAGTATAGCATGTCCACAGTTTAGTATATAGTATGCAGTAGGTTCAGAGTTAGTATAGCATGTCCACAGTTTAGTATATAGTATGCAGTAGGTTCAGAGCATGTCCACAGTTTAGTATATAGTATGCAGTAGGTTCAGAGTTAGTATAGCATGTCCACAGTTTAGTATATAGTATGCAGTAGGTTCAGAGTTGGTTTGGGAGAATCGTCTCACACCAGTCAGGAACCACCCCACTCAGAGTTCCAGGACATTAATCAGAGCAGGTAACAGGCATATACTTGCGGTTAGTTGGTCCTGGCTAGGAAGCCAGCAGTGGGGAAGCCAGTGGCAAGAAGGTAGACAGTCCTTCACGCTGTTGTTAGGGATCCAGGTCTGGATATGTGGACAGAGTCCTCAGATGCAGTGGAGCTAGCAGGGTGCGCACTCCATTAGTGGAACACCCTGCTTAGCACCTGTCTTCTATTTAAGGGCCGGACGGTAAGTGGGCGGAGTCACAGGAGGGCCCAGCAGCCACTGCGTTCCACGCTGGAGCGCAAGCCAGCGTAACAACACAGGCGGTCGCTGCGTTCCACGCTGGAACGTAAGCCAGCGTATCATCGCAGACGGCTGGTGCGTTCCACGCTGGAGCGCAAGTCAGCGTATCGTCACAGGGAGCCGCTGTGATCCAGGCTGTACTGTTACAGTACCCCCCCATTAAGGGACCCCTCCGGGGTACCCCACTAGGAGAGGGTCGGTTGGGAAATCTTCTATGGAACAATCTTTGGAGTCTGGGAGCATGAACGTTTTGCACATCTTCCCAAGAGTCATCCTGGGGACCATACCCCTTCCATCTAATGAGATACTGGATCTTCCCCCGTCTTCTTCTGGAATCAATGAGCTGCTCAACTTCAAATTCTTCTTCTCCTTGGACCTCTATCGGAGGCAAGGGTCGAGGATCACTTGATGGAAACGGCCTAGATCTAAACGGCTTCAGTAGTGACACGTGGAATGTGGGATGTACCTGTAATCGCGGAGGAAGGGTGAGTCTCACCGTGTTGGGGTTAATAATCCTTTCTATCGGAAAAGGACCCAGGAATTGTCTTCCCAATTTCTTGGAAGGTACCCCCAACCGAAGGTTTTTTGTTGATAACCAAACCAAGTCCCCGACCTGGTAGGGAGGACTTTCTCTCCTACGACGGTCGTAGTAACACTTCTGTCTTTCTTTTGCCCGTTGAAGGTTGTCTTTTAGCGTCTTAAGGGTAGTTTGCAAAGTGGTCAGATAATCGTCTGTGGCTGGAACGTTTGTGGGAAGGCTGGTTTGAGGAAGAGACCTAGGGTGAAATCCGTAATTAGCAAAGAATGGAGTATGTAATGTGGAGGAATTCGTAGAATTATTATAGGCGAATTCAGCGAGAGGAAGTAGGCCCTCCCAGTCATCCTGGAGAAATGAGCAGTGACATCTGAGATACTGTTCCAGACACTGATTCACCCTTTCAGTCTGCCCATTAGTTTGGGGGTGATAGGCGGTAGACATTCTGTGGTCGATTTGAAGTCTGGAACAAAGTGCTCTCCAGAATTTGGATACGAATTGCGAACCCCTGTCTGATATGACCTGGCTAGGAATTCCATGTAACTTAATAATATTAGACAGGAATACCACGGCCGTTTCCTTGGAGGAGGGTAACTTCTTGAGGGGCACGAAGTGTGCCATCTTAGTCAGCAAATCCACTACCACCATGATGGTGTTGTTTCCTCTGGAAAGGGGAAGTTCAACTATGAAATCCATCGAGACCCATTCCCAGGGTCTGTTGGCGATGGGAAGACTCATTAGGAGACCATAAGGTCGGTTTCTGTCAGTTTTACATGAGGCACAGGTCTCGCACGTGGAAACGTATTCCTCAATTTGTTTGGTCATCTTTGGCCACCAGAAGTTCCTGCGTATCAGGGTTGTGGTTTTAGCAATGCCGGGATGTCCCGCGAGGGGTAAATCATGGCAAGGTTTGATCACCTGATTGGTGAGGGAGGGTGGTATGTACAGTTGTCCTTGTAAAGGAGACCCTGTTGGTTCTGCGAAAGACCAGGGGGGGTATTAGCATGGTCATTAATTAGAGCATCCTTGAGCTGGGTTTCCAACGTTATGGTGGCAAGGACGAGTTTCTTCGGTGGAATGATCCATGTGGGGGCCGTGTCTGAGGTGCGAATTTCAGCCAGTCGTGACAAGGCGTCGGCCTTCCCATTTTTTGAGCCTGGTCGGTATGTAATTTGGAAGTTAAACCTGTCAAAAAAAAAACTCCACCGTACTTGACGGCCTGATAATGTTTTATTGGTTTTCAGGTATTGTAGATTACGGTGATCCGTATAAATTGTGATGGGGTGTATTGATCCTTCAAGTAAATGCCTCCAATTTTCCAGGGAGCACTTTATGGCGAGGAGTTCCTTTTCGCCTATGGGGTAATTGAATTCGGCGGTATTTAGCGTCCGGGAGTAGAACCCGATAGGATGTAACAGAGTTGAAAAAGAGCTTCGCTGGGACAGAACAGCTCCTATGGCTGCCTGGGATGCGTCTACTTCCAGCACGTAGTGATGGTTCGGATTTGGGAGAGTCAGTATCGGTGCCGTAGTGAACCTGTTCTTTAATAACTCAAACGCTGATTGGGCGTCCTTGGACCAAACGAACCTCGTGTTGACACTAGTTAAGCGGGTTAGTGGTTTAGTGGTAGCGGAGAAATCTTTAATGAATTTCCTATAGAAGTTTGAGAACCCCAGGAACCGTTGAAGAGCTTTCCTGGAATCCGGAATCGGCCAATTTTGGATGCAAGTGATTTTTGAGGGATCCATCTGGATACCTTTGGGTGAAATTATGTATCCGAGGAAGGGAAGAGAGGTAGTCTCGAATACACATTTTTCCTGTTTGACGTATAAGCGATGAACATTTAACCGTGCGAGAACCCAACGGACATGTTTCCTGTGATCGTGTAAGTTATCGGAATACACTAGTATATCATCAAGATAAATGATTACACATACGTCCAGTAGATCCCTAAAGATGTCGTTAATAAAATTTTGGAATGTGGCAGGGGCGTTGCACAACCCGAAGGGCATCACTGTATACTCGAAGAGACCATACCGAGTGCGGAAAGCTGTCTTCCATTCATCACCTTTTCTGATCCTAATTAAGTTGTATGCGCCTCTCAAATCCAGCTTGGTGTAGATTGTTGCTGTTTGTAATCTGTCTATGAGTTCGGATATTAGTGGCAAGGGGTACCGATTTTTGATTGTTACTTTGTTCAAGGCTCTGTAATCTATAATGGGCCTTAGGCTTGAGTCTTTGTTTCTCACAAAGAACATCCCTGCTGCTGCCGGGGAGGTTGAAGGCTGAATAAAACCTTTTCGTAAGTTCTCTTCTAGGTACTGTTTGAGGTGAACAAGTTCTGGTTGTGCCAATGGATAAATTCTACCCGTGGGTATCTCACTACCCGGCAGCAAGTCTATGGGGCAATCGTAAGATCTATGGGGCGGAAGAGATTCCGCCTTCTTTGCGCTGAATACCTCAGCAAAGTCTGCGTATTGGCTGGGGACCTGGTTCACTCCCACGTGCATGAGAGATTTGAGAGGAAAGCAGGTCTCCATACAATAAGGTGACGTAAACTGAACTCTCCCCTGTTTCCATAGGAGGGTTGGCTGGTGTATTTGCAACCATGGCAACCCAAGAATCACGGGAAACAATGGAGAGTGTATGATATCAAAGGATAAGAATTCTGTGTGGTTATTTTCACATGTCACCATGAGGGGTTGAGTCTGACTGTGGATAGGACTAGAAGTGGTACCGTCAATGAAACTCACGGATATCGGAACGTTTTTTCTCATGTGGGGAATTTTATTTCGCTCAACCAGATGCATATCGATAAAATTCCCCGAAGCTCCCGTGTCCACCATGGCTTCAACGATAATCCGGTTTTGGTCCCACTGTAAGGTGAGAGACGTGTATATGTAACCACCAGTACTATTTTTTGTACTGCCTAAGGTACAAGATGTGCCGCTCTTACCTTCGCACTTCTTACGTATCGCGGGGCATCCGTCAACGGTATGGTCAGCAGACGCACAATATAAACAGAGGTTGAGGTTACGTCTCCTGGCTTTCTCTCTCTCGGTCAGAGGACCTCGGATCGCCCCAATCTCCATCATCTCTACAGCAGGACCCTGGCTGGACGGTCTTGGGTTGGGTGTGAAGCCTGAGACTCTCTCGGCTCTGCGTTCCCTCAGCCGTCTGTCAATGGTGGTGGCCTTCTGCATCAAGGCATTAAGTGTAAGTGGTAATTCTCCTCAGGCTAATTCGTCCTTCAGGGCCTCGGAAAGACCTAGGCGAAACTGATTCCTAAGGGTGAGGTCATTCCATTCAGTCTCCCGGGCCCAGCGAGTGTATGCCGCAATAAAGTCCTCTACAGGTCGTCTCCCTTGTTTAAGGCTGCGTATAGCGGTCTCAGCGGTCAGCTGTTTACTATGGTCCTCGTAGAGAAGGGCCATTTTTTCAAGGAACAGAGGGAAGGATTCCAGGACTGGGTCTTCTTTTTCTAAATAAGTATTGGCCCATGCTCTGGGCTCCCCCCTGAGGTATGAGATCATGGTAAGTACTTTTGTTCTGTCAGTTGGGTAAGTCCGGTGCTGCAGCTCAAACATTAGTTTGCACGCGTTCAGGAAATCCCTGAACTGCCTTCGGTCACCCGCGAATATCTCAGGTGGGCTGACCTTGGGTTCTGGTCCATCACGGGGGTGTCCTGGCCCCTGAGTGACAAGTTGCCGTATTGCCTGGTTTTCTAGCTGGAGATGTTGTATAGTCACATTGAGGGTCTCCACCCTCTTAGTGAGGGTGACGAGGTGACCTGCAACCTCCGCTGGATCCATGTGGGTTCCACTAATATGTAACGCACCTAGTTGATCAGTTAGGATCTCAACTGCGGAAGCAATGGACATGCACTATTATCCCACCGCCCTTGTTCTTGGCTGTGGGATTCGCGGTTACTCAGTATGTACCCCAGGCGTCTCTCTCAGTCTTGGGCGGAGAGTTTGGGGTAACAAAATCATTTACCGCTATCCATCTATTTAGTATTACTGCTGGAGAGGAAGGTCTCCCAGTATTACAGGAGTCACAAGTTAGTATAAGCTTGTGCACAGTTCAGAGTTAGTATCTAGTATGCAATAGGTTCAGGGTTAGTATATAGCATGTCCTCAGTTTAGTATATTGTATGCCATAGGTTCAGAGCATGTCCACAGTTTAGTATATAGTATGCAGTAGGTTCAGAACATGTCCACAGTTTAGTATATAGTATGCAGTAGGTTCAGAGTTAGTATAGCATGTTCACAGTTTAGTATATAGTATGCAGTAGGTTCAGAGTTAGTATAGCATGTCCACAGTTTAGTATATAGTATGCAGTAGGTTCAGAGCATGTCCACAGTTTAGTATATAGTATGCAGTAGGTTCAGAGTTAGTATAGCATGTCCACAGTTTAGTATATAGTATGCAGTAGGTTCAGAGCATGTCCACAGTTTAGTATATAGTATGCAGTAGGTTCAGAGTTGGTTTGGGAGTATCGTCTCACACCAGTCAGGAACCACCCCACTCAGAGTTCCAGGACATTAATCAGAGCAGGTAACAGGCATATACTTGCGGTTAGTTGGTCCTGGCTAGGAAGCCAGCAGTGGGGAAGCCAGTGGCAAGAAGGTAGACAGTCCTTCACGCTGTTGTTAGGGATCTAGGTCTGGATATGTGGACAGAGTCCTCAGATGCAGTGGAGCTAGCAGGGTGCGCACTCCATTAGTGGAACACCCTGCTTAGCACCTGTCTTCTATTTAAGGGCCGGACGGTAAGTGGGCGGAGTCACAGGAGGGCCCAGCAGCCACTGCGTTCCACGCTGGAGCGCAAGCCAGCGTAACAACACAGGCGGTCGCTGCGTTCCACGCTGGAACGTAAGCCAGCGTATCATCGCAGACGGCCGGTGCGTTCCACGCTGGAGCGCAAGTCAGCGTATCGTCACAGGGAGCCGCTGTGATCCAGGCTGTACTGTTACATGCGGGACCGGTGTGGCTCTTGGCTTCCAGGCACAACAGACGCAGCACAGCATGGCAACGTCTCACCTGGCACTTAAAATAGGTTCTGGGGATCTTGGGAGGTGCAGCGGAAGAGACGGTAGCAGCGGAAAAGGAGGAGTCAGCCGAGGAAGAGAGGGAGGATGGAGTAGAAGGAGGAGAAGAAGAGGCAGGCCTGCATGCAATCCGTGGTGGTAAAAACTAAATCTACACGGGTGTCACGGGTTACATGCTTGACGGCCGTCAGAAGGTTCACCCAGTGGGCAGTAAAAGTTATATACCTTCCCTGCCCGTGTTTGCTAGACCACGTGTCTGTGGTCAGATGTATCTATGCACCGATACTGTGTGCCAGTGATACATTCGCTTGCCGCTGAACGTGGCCATATAGCTCTGGGATGCCCTTCTGGGAGAAATATTTCCTTCCTGGGACCTTCCATTGCGGTGTTACAATGGCCACAAATTTTCGAAAGGCCTCCGAGTTCACCAGTTTATATGGCAGTAGTTGGCGGGCTATCAGTTCCAACAAGCCAGCGGTCAACCATTGGGCAAGAGGGTTATCCGGCGTCATAATTTTTTACACTCGAACATTTGGGCCATGTAAGCCTGCCTTTTGCCAGATAAACGTGAGGACGGCAGGATGGAAGGTGGAGTGGAGGACAATTGTGAGGAGAAGGAGAAGAGGCTGGATGGTGAGCGCCTGGAGTGTGGCTTTGTGGGTTCTGACGTCGTTGCTCCCACTGGGCTCAGGTGCCTTCTTAAGGCGGTCGTCCCTAGTTGAGTGTTGGGCTTACCGCGACTTATGCGTTGACTGCAAAGGCTGCAGATGGCAACACTATTGTCAGCAGTGGACACGTTAAAAAAAGCCCACACTGCGGAGCCATGTGACGGCGTCCTGGGAGCGCCAGATCTGACCGTACATGGTTGATGGCTCGCTCCTGATACATTAGCAGTCTGGTTTTTCCCTGCCTGCTTCTCCTCCCTATCTGCTGGTCCATCTCTCCCTCTGAAGTCACCTCCTCTTCCTCTCTTGTGGGCACCCACGTGACGTCCATAGACTCATCATCATCGACGTCACCTTCCCCACCACTAACATTAGAGATCTCAGAGTAGGCAGCAACAGCGGGGACTAACCTCCTTGGGATGATCTGGGTACTGTCATCAGACTGCTGAGTGTGGCCGTTCATACCTCCTCTTCCTGATCTGATGCCAAGAATGGCTGCGCATCGGAAATGTCTTGTGATGGGTCGGAAAATAATTCCTGTGACTCAAGCGGAGGGGTTATAGTGGTGGTGGTGTCTTTGGGGGTGCACACAGCAGAGAGTGAAGAGGGTGCAGATAGAGAGGATGAGGAGGGTACAGAAGCGGAAGGCTTTTTAAATCACCCTGTGACAGAAATCTCTAGAGAAGCGCAGTGTATGTGGAAGAAGGTATATAACACCCCGCTTCAATCTGTCGCTTTGGGGGGGGGGGGGCACTGGTCTCTCACACCAGTTATAATACTTTTTTTCCAGTAACGTTTGTCACTGTGTGTAGCAGAGGGAACGCAGCAAAACAGCCAAAATTTCTGCAGTACCCATATACACTATTATGAAAGTAGATTGTTATATAACACCCCGCTTCAATCTGTCGTTTTGGTGGGGCCACTGGTCTATCACACCAGTTATAATACTTTTTTTCTAATTGCGTTTGTCACTCTTTGTAGTTGTAGTATCGCTGCAGAACCGATCACAATGCTGCACAATACAAATCCACTATAATATGTTTTCTATGTTAGAAAGTATATTATAAGTGTATTACACCCCTATATACTGCACACCAAACAATAGTACACCTATATCAGTCCTTAAAAGGACTTTTGTGGCCCTATTAGCTAGCGATTTGTGTCACTAACAGCCTGTCCCTGCTCCACACAGCAACCTCTCCCTACACTGACAAAAGACTGAATGTAAAATGGCGGCCAGATCAGGTCTATTTATAAGGTAGGGGGGTATGTCCATGTGCTGAAACGTCTCAATTGGCTGTCCTGTACCACCTGATGGATGTGTCATGGGTCAAAGTTCTTCACAATGTAAAAGAATATGGCGGGCGCGAATATCGCCATATGTTCGCATGTTCGGCGAACGAGCAAAGTTCGCCGCGAACCAACCGCCGGGCGAACCACAAGGCCATCTCTATCTGCGATCTATAGCGATTTTTTTTGTGTGTGCAATGCAGCATTTTTGTACCCTGCCCTTAGCCCAGTGACACAGAAAAATAAGTTTTATCCATCTGTTAGTTAGCTGGGCGTCTGCGGCCATTTTGTGCAAGTTCAGTGCATCAGCACTGCATATGTGCCAGGGACAATAATTTAATCCTGTTATTTTAGTTCAGTGGGCAACATATTCCCATTTTTTAAGTGCACCTGCACTGCATATGTGCCAGGGGAAGGGAAGATAATATAGATAATCCGTCTGTGAGTTCAGGGACCCAGAGGGTGACATATTCACATTTTCTTCTGTAAAGTACCCCTGTGCTGCAAATGTGAGTGTAATCAATTCAGTAAATCCATCTGTTAGATTCTGGGGGGACAAATCATTTTTTTTTTGCTAAAAAAGTACATTTGCGCCCTGCACTGCATTTGTGATAGTGAAATAGGATCAGTAAATCCATCTGTGGGTGAAAAAAATCTATTTTTTCCCCCCCCATAAATTACCTTTGCGGCCAGCGCTGCATTTCTGACAGTCCAATACAACCGTTAAATACTGCTGTTATATTGTGGTTTGAAAAAAAACAAAACTTTTTGTGCTAGATACTACAATTGCGGCCTTTGCTGCATTTCTGATAGTCCAATACAACCAGTCAATACTGCTGTTAGATTGTTGGTTGACAAATTCAATTTGTTTGTGATCGTGAAGTAATTGTATAAAATTTGCCTGTCACACTGTTGTGTGACCTCAAGAAATGTTTTCTCTTTATGACACAGGCACTGCCTTACTATCAGTGAACTTAATTGTTTACTATTGGCGGTTACTGTCACGGTGGGGAGTGGGGAAAACCCCCCACCGTACAATGTCAGGTTTAAAGGGGCAGCAGCTAGGCCAGGAAGCCAGAATCAGAGATCAGGTCACCTCCTATTGCGTCCCTAATCCTTGCCCTAACTCCTAACCGTATGAGCGGAACATGATGGTAGGACCGCTCATACCCAGCATACTTTTGGCCCTGAGTCGCCCTGAGAATCCCTCACATAGGAGCAGGGGAGAGACGACCTGTTCTTCCCAGACACGGAGGAACAGGAGTCTCAAATGGCCTAGTTGCAGGGAAAAGTGGAAGACTTAAAACAGCTACAGAGTCGGCAGGTAAGAGCACCAGACAACACGCTTACCTGCTGCTGCAACCACGACTGAAACCCGTGCATACACACCAAACAGGACTCCGTACAAACAACATCACACACAGGTATCCAGCACACCTGATACTGCCTGGGCCCCATACAGCAAGGTGCACGGCAGCCCCAGGCAGCACTGCATACAGACCTATGGTTCACCCCTCCGGGAAACCAGCCCCCTCATGGAGGAAGACAAGCAAATGTCTAGCATACGGGTAGGTTACCCGACACTGCTAGGTTTTATGTGTATTCCCCTTTAAGCCAGTTAGGCCTGTTGCAGGCAATCCTTGGTACAGTCAGCAGAGGGAGCTCCCAGTTCTGTATAATTAGGCTAGGGCCTAGCCAGGAAGTCAGTCAGAAGTTTCTAGAGTGTGCTGAAGTTTCTAGAGGCTGAGGAAGCTGAGGGAGAGACAGAGGCATGTCAAGGAAAGCAAGAGGTACTCAAGACAACAGAGGAGGTACTTGATAAAGATAAAACCAAGGATATACGCCAGAGCTAGGGCATTGGACCTTGGAGAAGAGTTTATATGTTCCAGGATCAGTCAGGAATAGAGTGCAAGCTGCCTGTACTACAAGTCCTGTGTTTAACACTCTGAAGTCACCTTGCTATACATATATTGCCTGCATCAACTGTATTGAAAATCAACTGTCTGCAAAGGAACTGCGTTTCCGTTAATGTCCCTATATGATGACTACTAAAGTTTGAGTTCTGCTTTAACATCACGTGGTTCCTCAATTATTCCTGCTATCAGCAAACGGCGTGCCACCGTTTAATTGGCACTGGCGTCACGAACATTTCTCATCATCACCTGCCCTTGCAGAGAGTCAGCCGTCTCAGGTTAGTGTCTATTGCACTACAACACCCAGGAACACTATTACACCTAACTTGAGTACGCTGCACCTCTCTTTTGGCGTCACGAACAGGATACGCACGCTTTCCAGTGCAAGAAGCATGAACTTTGTGCCTTATACAGTTGCCCTGTGACCAAAGTGACAAATTGCCTGTTTTATTAAAGTAGACTTTGTGGACTGAAAAACATACCCAAAGTGTGCCTAAAACCTCCAAAAAGCGCTGTACAGTGTTGCGCTATCAAGAGGAAGAAAATCGCCACACCGGAGTGTGGTTTTATGGACTTTTCAACAACCCTGCTTGCTGTCAGGGAATGGAGACCAAGATGGCCACCGGCCGCCTGGAGTAAAGTTTCCCGCGCTGCTGAGGACCTTCGTGGGCGGATCCCTGCAAAGACACCGAGAATCCCGCCCCTCGTCATCATCGCACCGCCGCGGCCCTGTTTCTTCTACGTCACCGCGTACTCTGGACGTCCGCGGTCTCTCGAGATTTGGACTGCGCGAACCCGGCGATACCGGTAAGGACTTGTAACCGGAGGGAAGGGGATTGTTCCGGCCCCTTTAGTCGCCAGCGGCCACATCGTAATAAGCTAACATGTCAGAACCGGGAGTTCCCGAGCAGCCGGCCCCGGGAGAGCTTGCGGCTCCTAATCATTCTATAGCCCCCAGCATGATGCCCTTTACCATGCCTTACTATTTCGGGGCCCCATGGTTTCCCCGCTACAGAGGAGAGACCCATACCCTGAGAGACTTTAAAGAAAAGTTGCTGGCATTATTCAAACTGTACCCCATAAATGCCGATCAGCAAATGGAAATCCTGCTAGCGCAGCTGGAGGGAGCTGCCCGCAGGGAGGTATTATCCTGGCCTGCTACTGAGCGGAGTACTCTAGAGCAGATATTCACCCGCCTCAGGGCCACTTTTGAAACTAGGACTGCCTCAGAGATAAAGATGCACTTCTTTGGCAAGAAACAGAAGTCCGGTGAGTCCCTCCGTGACTATGCCCTATCACTTCAGGAGGCTTTAGGGGCTGTAATTCAGATAGATCCCAAAGAGGCTGATAATCAGGACCAGACCTTGAGGGAACAATTTATCAACGGGGTGTCTAGTGAGCAAATAAGGACCCAATTAAAGATGCTGTCCGCCCAGCATCCTAACAGTGCCTTTCTGGACTTTAAAGAACTGGCTATAAAAATTCTGGGGTCAGCAGTATCTACGGAGATGAGCACCCCATCTGAGTCATCAGCCTGCAGGGTGAAACCGCTTATCTCTAACCAAGCTCAATCCGGTCAAGCTGTTCAAGTGTCAGCTACCGATACTATTGCCATGCTGACAGAGCAAGTAAATCACCTCACTAAAAGTCTAGAGAAAGTGTGCAGAAAAATAGAGGAATGGGAAAAACCCATAATGACAGAAGAAGAATTCCTGTCACCTCCTAGGCCGTTCCCACCTCCATACCAAGAGACTCACCCCAGGGATCCTGGGAGGCGTAATAGAGGTCGCAAGAGGCCCGTGTGTACATACTGCAAAAAGCTGGGACACACAGAATCCACGTGCTGGCAGTTTAACGGGCAACCCCTGAGGCTGAGGACCACCCCTCGGGAGGTAGAACACTAGGTCCAGAGGATCCAAATTGGATGCCACGGTATGTAGGATCCCATCCTAAAATCAACATAGAGATCAACGGGGTCTCCTTTGAAGCCCTATTAGATACTGGGTCTCAGGTCACTACCATTCAGCTGCCTGCATTTGAAAAGTTCTGGGACACCAACCAATTGACCCAGCCGCCTGAATCCTGGGTGGAGATTATCGCCAGCAATGGCAAACCAGTAAAGATTCATGGATACTGGGAACCCACCCTGCAGGTGGGAGAAGTAACCTTACCACAACAGGGGGTGATAGTAGTACAGGCCGGCGACAGAGGAGGACATCCTGTCATTCTAGGCACCAATGTCTTCAAAAACTGTTATTCCGAAATACTTGCCGTATTACACCAGACTTTGCCCACTGCTTCCTCTGCATCCAAGAGGGTGATTCAAAAGACTATTATTGTGTTAAGTGCCCAGCAGAGGTTTGCTAATGGGAAAGGAGAAATTTGTACTGCCAGGATTAGTGATATTAAGCCTGTGACTTTGCCTCCTAATTCTCAAACTCTTTTATGGTGTCGTGCTGTCCTGGGAGTCCAAAGCCGAGATTATCCAGCCCTGGTGGAATCAATCCAGATGGAGGATTACCCTTATGTGAGAGCTGCCAAGTGCCTGGTGAACGTCTCCCAAGGTAAAGTACCTGTCCGTCTGATTAACCTGAGTGATCATCCTGTTGCGCTTACTAAGCATTGCCGTGTTGCCCAGCTGTCCCAGGTGTCCTTCCAAGACATCATTCATCTTCCAGTGACAGAAAAGCCGCCAGCTGCAATCAGCGGATGTTCGCCGGTGACCCAGCCACAAGTGCCCTGGTGGGAAGAGCTCCATGTAGGGGACAAGACTACCCCCCAACATCAACAAGAAGGGATTCTACAGCTTGTCAAGGAGCACCACCAGGCCTTCAGTAAGCATGCTACTGACTATGGAGAGGTTAGTGCCATACAACACACCATACCTACTGGCTCTCACCCTCCTATCAAGGAGAGATACAGACCCTTACCGCCTACTTCATATCAGACTGTAAAAGAAATGATCCAAGAGATGAAAGACTCTAATGTAATCCGGGACAGCCGTAGTCCGTGGGCTGCACCCCTGGTCCTTGTAAAGAAAAAGGATGGTGGTATCCGTTTCTGTGTGGATTATAGGAAAATTAATCAAATAACCCACAAAGATGCATACCCACTGCCCCGCATTGAGGAGTCACTAACTGCTCTGGGCTCCTCTGCCTATTTCTCCACCTTGGACTTGACCAGTGGCTACTGGCAAGTACCCATGGCCCCTGCAGATAGGGAAAAGACTGCTTTCACCACTCCCATGGGCCTGTATGAATTCAATTGTATGCCGTTCGGGCTATGTAATGCCCCAGGAACTTTCCAGAGACTAATGGAGCGGTGTTTGGGTCACAAAAACTTCGAAACAGTGCTGCTGTATCTAGATGACGTCATTGTGTACTCAAAAACATATGAAGACCATCTGAAACATTTGGCAGAAGTATTTGATATCCTTATCAAATATGGCTTGAAGGTAAAGCCATCCAAGTGTCACCTGCTCAAACCTGCAGTAAGATACCTGGGGCATGTGGTCAGCGGAGAGGGCGTGCAACCTGACCCTGATAAGTTAGCGGCTGTCCGTAATTGGCCGGTTCCTACTACTGTCAAGGAAGTGAGGGGTTTCCTTGGTTTTGCAGGCTACTATAGACGGTTTATCCCCCATTTTGCTCAAATAGCTGATCCTATCCAGGAACTCTTGAGGGGGCAACCCAAGAAAAGTCCTAGAACTCCTGTGCCCATTGAGTGGAATGAGGAAAGAGAGATAGCGTTCCAATTGTTAAAAAAGAAACTGACCGAGCCTCCTGTGTTAGGTTATCCAGACTACAGCAAGCCCTTCCATCTGTATACTGATGCTAGCAAGCGAGGCCTGGGAGCTGTGTTAGCCCAGATCCAAGAGGGAAAAGAAAGAGTGATAGCTTATGCAAGCCGCTCCCTGAAAGGAGCTGAGAAAAATGACCAGAATTATAGTTCCTTCAAACTAGAGTTCCTGGCATTAGTGTGGGCAGTGACAGAAAAATTCAAGGATTATCTAGCCGCCACCCCGTTCATTGCATTCACTGACAATAACCCTCTGGCACATCTAAATACAGCTAAATTAGGGGCCTTGGAGCAGAGATGGGCCTCTCGCCTCGCCAACTATGATTTCTCTGTAAAATATCGTGCTGGACGTACTAATGATAATGCTGATGCTTTATCCAGGCTTCCCACAGAGACAGCTCCTGATGATGTGCGAGATGCTTGGGAAGATGTAGAGATGCCGGCTTTCTATAACAAATTTGCTCAACAGGATCAGGCTCGAGCTACCAATGACAGAGCTGCAGTTCCTTCACCCTCCAGTAGGCCTGATCCTAAAGAAGAAAGGTGGGTGAAACTACAGTCTGAAAGTAGAGTGCTGGGTGAGTTGTTGGACTTCATTACTAGTGGCAGAGCCCCTGAGAGGATTCGGCGTAAGAGTGCAGATCTTGAGCTCATCAAACTGTGGAGACAGCGCCATCAACTCTTCATACAAAAGGGCCTATTGCTACGGAGAAGCCTAGACCCAGTGTCCAACGAGAGAGTGCACCAGATTCTCATACCCCGACGAGATGCAGGTATGGTGTTGGAGATGTACCACAATCAATCCGGTCACTTTGGGGTCCAAAAGACTGAGGCTACTATCCGCCAGCGGTTTTACTGGGTGGGCATGAGAGAAGACATGGAGAAGTGGTGTCGGGAGTGTGTAGCCTGTGCCTTAAAACGAAGTGAGCACCATGATCAGAGGGCACCACTGAGACCCATTGTAAGTACTCGTCCTCTTGAACTTGTCGCCATCGACCATGTGAAACTGGAGCCTAGTCGCTCAGGGTATGCTTATGCCATGACTATTATTGACCATTTCACTAAGTTTGTTGTAGCGGTGCCTGTGAGAGACCAGACAGCCAAGACTACAGCCGAACTGTTCTGGAAGCATTTCCTCCTGCCCTACGGATGTCCAGAAAAGATCCTCACCGATCAAGGACCTGCTTTTGAGTCCCATCTGTTCCATGAACTGTGCCGCTTACACAACTGTAAGAAGATCCGGACAACGGCCTACCATCCTCAAGGTAATGGATTATGTGAAAAAATGAATCAGACCTTGATAGAGATGCTGAGGGCCGTACCTCCTGAAAACAGAGGAGATTGGCCTAATCTGTTGCCACAGCTCATGTTTACATACAATCATACCATACATTGTTCCACCGGGTATACCCCTTTTTACTTGATGTTTGGGCGCCAAGGAACATTGCCTGCTGATCATTCATTGGACATACACGTACCTGATTGCATTAACCCATTACCTAACACCGACTGGGTTGCTGAACATCAAAGGCGATTGAATACAGCCAACGCCATTGTTCAGGAATGTATGGACTATGCTAGGGACCGACAGCAGAGAGACTATGATCAAGCAGCCCATGCAGAACCCTTGACAATAGGGGCCGTGGTATGGTTAAAGAATAACCGCCGTACCAGTAATCTGGACAGTAAATGGGAGCGAAGTCCCTATGTTGTCACTGCAATCCCAAATGTTGGAACTCACACTTATGAGATCACCCGGGAAGACAAGGGATCCCAAATTGTACACCGAAACCGGTTGAAGCTCTGCCTGACACCAGAACCTAGTGCCGAGAGTTCTGGATCTGAATATCCTGTGTCAGAGTCAGCAATACAGCCCGAGGATCCTATGCAGGCTGTCAGTAATCTAAGGTATGACGCTGATCCCATGCATTGGCTTCTGACACCATGGTTGAACTTGCTGGTGCCTGCTCCGGCACCTACTGTAGCTTCACCTCCAGAAGAGCCGGTTCAAGATGCCCTGGATCCAGTTCCCCCTCTAGGGGATATTGTTGTTCCTGTTGTTCCTGTTGTTCCTGACCAAGGTCTCACTGATGGAGACCCTCCTGCTGCTCCTCTTTCTTCTACCTCGTTGCTAAGGGAAGAGGAGACCCCTGTATTGAGAAGGTCCACCCGGATGACCAGGGGACGCCCGCCAGTCCGTTTAGGAGACTTTGACTATTCTGGTGGTGTCTCCTCCCAAACAGTTGCTACTGGTAATACCTTGCTGGACATTTGTGCGCAAGAATGGACTCCTCCACGTGAGCCCTTGCCTGTGATACACCCACAGGAAACCCCTGGGTAGTTCTGTTATTATACTGCCATCAAAGACAAATGGACTAACCTGGTTCACCCCAAGTCCGCTGTGCCAGGTCAGCGGCCGTGCCTAAGAAGCAAGAAGACGTCCCTTTCCCTTGCTTCACTTATTTATGAAGTTACCAATGTTATGTTTTTATGTGTGAAACAATTATTTATCATATTATAATGTAATGTCAATGTTATGTACCATGTTATGCCGATTCAGGAAGGTGTGTGTGAGTACGAGGGCTTACTCACGTTAAAGTCTGGGGGTGTGCAGCATACGGGTAGGTTACCCGACACTGCTAGGTTTTATGTGCATTCCCCTTTAAGCCAGTTAGGCCTGTTGCAGGCAATCCTTGGTACAGTCAGCAGAGGGAGCTCCCAGTTCTGTATAAATAGGCTAGGGCCTAGCCAGGAAGTCAGTCAGAAGTTTCTAGAGTGTGCTGAAGTTTCTAGAGGCTGAGGAAGCTGAGGGAGAGACAGAGGCATGTCCTGGAAAGCAAGAGGTACTCAAGACAACAGAGGAGGTACTTGATAAAGATAAAAACAAGGATATACGCCAGAGCTAGGGCATTGGACCTTGGAGAAGAGTTTATATGTTCCAGGATCAGTCAGGAATAGAGTGCAAGCTGCCTGTACTACAAGTCCTGTGTTTAACACTCTGAAGTCACCTTGCTATACATATATTGCCTGCATCAACTGTATTGAAAATCAACTGTCTGCAAAGGAACTGCGTTTCCGTTAATGTCCCTATATGATGACTACTAAAGTTTGAGTTCTGCTTTAACATCACGTGGTTCCTCAATTATTCCTGCTATCAGCAAACGGCGTGCCACCGTTTAATTGGCACTGGCGTCACGAACATTTCTCATCATCACCTGCCCTTGCAGAGAGTCAGCCGTCTCAGGTTAGTGTCTATTGCACTACAACACCCAGGAACACTATTACACCTAACTTGAGTACGCTGCACATGCTGGATGACAACACTAAACACACCAAACGTGGAACTACAAGCTAGACATAACAATACACCAAATACCTAATCCCACAGCAAACATACACCACATGTAAGGGCAGGAAGACATAGCTAGAGAACCCGGGATGACATCACAGATGTCCTACAAGGTGGCCCTCAAGGACTGGGCAGAAAGAACACCCTGGACTGGAGCAGAGCTCCAGCACCAACGACAGCTGAAGTACAACTGACTCCAGCCAGGAAGCCACAGGAGATAAAAGCCAAGTGACCACACCCAGTCAGGGAGTTAACCCTTAGAGCACCAGTCAGAGGGAGGCTACAACCTAAAGGGGGAAGTGCACACACCAGCCAACACGCAACACGTAACCACAGGCAACAGCATGCATGGCAACCATGTCACGACAAACACAGCAAAAGCTGTGACACTGCCACGACATGCCATAACAACAACACGTTGCCAACAGCAACTGCAAGTGTGACAAAAGTGTCACGGCGCACACAGCAAAGGCCGAGACAGTTACATAGTGGATGAAAGTAAAGAATGAGGAGAGCGTCAAATAAGGGACATGGCCCCTGGTCGTGGTGCTGCTGGTGTTGGTGGAGCTCATGTTGCAGGGAGAGGACGTGGTCGATCTGTTCCAGCTACACGCACAAGTGAAACACCTTCCTCAGGTGCGAGTAGGCAACAGAACCTTCAGCGTTATTTGGTAGGCCCGAATGCCACTCTATGAATGGTGAGGCCAGAACAAGTACAGGCGATAGTAGATTGGGTGGCTGACAGTGACTTCAGTTCCTTCACATTGTCTCCCACACAGTCCCCTGCTGAAAGATCAGAGTTGGCACCTACAGCCCATGGCCATCTGTCTTTTACCTCACCCCCTTGCAAATCAGCCAAGCAGTCTGAGCCCCAAGTCATGCAGCAGTCTCTTATGCTTTTGGATGACTCTGCTAGCAAGGTTTCCCAGGGCCATCCACATAGCCCTGCCCCAGAAGTGGAAGAGATTGAGTGCACCGATGCCCAACCACTTATGTTCAGGATGAGTACATGGGAAGACCACCGGAGCACATCTCGGATGATGACGAAACACAGGTGCCAACTGTTGTGGCTTTCTGCAGTGTGCAGACCGACAAGGAGGGCAGGGGTGAAGACTGGGTGGAAGATGATGTGGAGGACGATGAGGTCCTCGACCCCACATGGAATCAAGGTCATGCGAGTGACCTGTGTAGTTCGGAGGAAGAGGCGGTGGTCGCACAGAGCCACCAGCACAGCAAAAGAGGGAGCAGGGTGCAAAAGATGAGCAGCCGTCCCAAAGACAGTACCCCTGTTACTGCCCACCGCACCAAGGGACCGAGCACACCAAAGCCAGTTCCAAGGAGTTCCCTGGCGTGGCAGTTCTTCAGACAATGTGCTGACGACAATACACGAGTGGTTTGCACGCTGTGCAATCAGAGCCTGAAGCGCGGCATAAACGTTCTATACCTGAGCACAACCTGCATGAACAAGCATCTAAGTGCATATCATGAGCTGCAGTGGAGCAGACACCTCAAAAACAAAGAAAGGTCTGGCTCCTCCGGCTTCCTCTTCTGCTGCAGTCTCGTCCTCTTCATGCCCCTCTGGAGTGACAGTGGCACCTGCCACCCTGCAAACAGAGGATGTGCTAGCAACGCCACGACCTCGGTCACCAAGCATCTCCACAATGTCCCATGGAAGCGTTCAGCTGTCTATCTCCCAAACACTGGAGCGAAAGAGGAAGTACCCCCGTACCCACCCACGATCCCTTGCCTTGAATGCCAGCATTTTCAAATTCCTGGCCTTTCAAATGCTGTCATTCCATCTGGTGGACACGGACAGTTTTAAAAATCTGATGGCGGTGGCTGTCCCACAGTGCATTGTGCCCAGCCGCCACTTCTTTTCCAGGCGAGCCATCCCTTTCCTGCACAACCAAGTCGGGAACAAAATCAGGTGTGCACTGCGCAACACCATCTGTGGCAAGGTCCACCTAACTACGTATACGTGGACTAGTAAGCATGGTCAGGGACGTTATATCTCCCTAACAGTGCACTGGGTAAATGCCTGAGGCAAATAGCAGTTTGGCGCATGTCCTTCTACCACCGAGGATTGCAGGGCGTTTCTCTTTGCCTCCTGTTTCTTCCTCCTCCTACTCCGCTTCCTCATCCTCTACCGCCTCCTCATCCGGTCAGCGTAACACCTTCACCACCAACTTCAGCACAGCCAGCGGTAAACGACAGCAGGCAGTTTTAAAACTTATCTGTTTGGGGGACAAACCCCACACCGGGCAGGAGCTGTGGATGGGCATGGAACAACAGACCGATGAGTGGTTGGTGCCAGTGAGCCTCAAGCCCGGCCTGGTGGTGTGCGATAATGGGCGAAATCTCGTAGCAGCTCTGGGCCTAGCCAATTTGACGCACATCCCTTGCCTGGTGCATGTGCTGAATTTGGTGGTGCAGAAATTCCTGAAAAATTACCCCAATATGTCAGAGCTGCTGCTGCTGCTGCGGGCCGTCTGTGTGCGCTTTCGTTCTCTCCCTGCTTCTGCTCGCCTGTCAGCCCTGCAACGTAACTTCAGCCTTCACCACCTCATATGCGGCGTGCCCACAAGGTGGAACTCCACTTTGCACATGCTGGCCAGACTGTGCGAGCAGCAGCAGGCGATAGTGGAGTTTCAGCTGCAGCACGCATGGGTGAGTCGCTCTGTGGAACAGCACCACTACACCACCAATGAGTGCGCCTCCATGCGAATGTGTGCCTTGTTGCGCTGTTTCGAGTACTCCACCAACATGCCCAGTGCTGATGAAGCCATTTTCAGCATTACTATCCCACTTCTATGCCTCCTTGAAAAAACGATGATGGAAGAGGATGTGGCACAGGAGGAGGAGAAGGAAGAGGGATCATTTACAAGGGTTTCTGGCCAGTCATTCACAAGTGGCTCCGAGGGTGGATTCCTGCACCAACATACGCCAGGTACACAATTATCCAGCCAGGGCACAGTTCTAGAGGATGACGAGGCTGGGGGGATACAGAGGACACAGACGATACACCTCCCACAGAGGACAGCTTGTCGTTGCCTCTGGGCAGCCTGGAACAAATGAGCGATTACATGCTGCAGTGCCTCCGCAATGACCGCCGAGTTGGCCACATTCTAACTTGTGCTGATAACTGGGTGGCCATGCTGCTGGATCCCCGTTACAAGGACAACGTACCGTCCTTACTTCCGTCACTGGAGCGTGATCGGAAGATGCACGAGTTCAAGCGCACGCTGGTAGATGTGCTGCTGATGGCATTCCCACCTGACAGCGGGGGCACAGTGGAAGCACAAGGCAAAGGCAGAGGAGGAGGAAGAGGTCACCAACGCAGCTGGGGCAACGCCAGCACCTCAGGAGGCAGGGTTAGCATGACCAAAATGTGGAAAAGCTTTGTCAGCACGCCACAACAACCAGCACCACCATCTGATATGGAACATCTTAGCAGGAGGCAGCATTTCAGCAACATGGTGGAGCAGTATGTGTGCACACGCCTACACGTACTGAATGACGGGTCTGCCCCCTTCGAATTCTGGGTCTCCAAATTGGGCACATGGCCTGAGCTTGCTCTTTACACCTTGGAGGTGCTGGCCTGCCCTGCAGCCAGTGTATTGTCTGAATGTGTGTTTAGCATGGCAGGGGGCGTTATCACAGACAAACGCAGCCGCCTGTCCACAGCCAATGTGGACAAGCTCAAGTTCATTAAAATGAAGCAGGCATGGATCCCATAGGACTTGTCCATACCTTGTGCAGAATAGACATGTATACCGGACTCACCCAGCCATTGTCATACTCCAGCGGACTTTCTCATTGTTTTATTTTTTATATTTCACAATGTTTTGGGGTGTACCTTAATTTAAAAAAAAAATCAAAAAATAAAAATAAAAAATACCAGGGTTGGCTACCTCCACCTCCTCCACCGCCGCTTCCACCTACACCGCCACGTCCACCACCTCCTCAACCTCCTACTCCATATGGACTTCCACCTCCTAGATCAAGGTTATTATTTTTTATTTTTACGTATTTTATGTTATTTTAAGTCATTTCACTAATTCGTCTGATATATTACTGGGTGACATTTCCAAATTTTTGGCTGTGATATACCCCTGCTCTACATTGTGGACAGGAAAATACATTTCACTGATTCGTCTGTTACATTGTTGGGTGACATTCACCAATTTTTGGCTGTGAAAAACCCCTGCTCTACATCGTGGACAGGGAAATATATTTCACTAATTCGTCTGTTACATTGTCGGGTGACATTCACCAATTTTTGGCTGTGATATACCCCTGCTCTACATTGTGGACAGGAAAATACATTTCACTAATTTGTCTGTTACATTGTTGGGTGACATTCACCAATTTTTGGCTGTGATATACCCCTGCTCTACCTAGTGGACAGGGAAATACATTTCACTAATTCATCTGTTACATTGTTGGGTGACATTCACCAATTTTTGGCTGTGATATACCCCTGCTCTACCTAGTGGACAGGGAAATACATTTCACAAATTCGTCTGTTACATTGTTGGGTGACATTCACCAATTTTTTGCTGTGACATACCCCTGCTCTACATAGTGGACAGGGAAATACATTTCACTAATTTGTCTGTTACATTGTTGGGTGACATTCACCAATTTTTGGCTGTGATATACCCCTGCTCTACATTGTGGACAGGGAAATAAATTTCACAAATTAGTCTGTTGCATTGTTGGGTGACAAATTCTCATCTTATGCGTTAGAAAGTACATTTGCGGCCTACACTGGATTTAGGACAGTACGAATGGAGAGGCCAGAACAAGTACAGGCGATAGTAGATTGGGTGGTGTAGATTGGGTGGCTGACAGTGCCTCCAGTTTCTTCACATTGTCTCCCACACAGTCCCCTGCTGAAAGATCAGAGTTGGCACCTACAGCCCATGGCCATCTGTCTTTCAATTTACCCCCTTGCAAATCAGGCAAGCAGTCTGAGCCCCAAGTCATGCAGCAGTCTCCTATGTTTTTTGATGACTCTATTGGCAGGGTTTCCATGGGCCATCCACATAGCCCTGCCCCAGAAGTGGAAGAGATTGAGTGCACTGATGCCCAACCACTTGTGTTTCAGGATAAAGACATGGGAAGACCACCGGAGCACGTCTCTGATGATGACAAAACACAGCTGCCAACTGCTGCGGCTTTTTTCAGTCTGCAGACTGACAAGGAGGGCAGAGATAAAGAGTGGGTGGAAGATGATGTGGAGGATGATCAGGTACTAGACCCTACATGGAATTAAGGTCATGTGAATGACGTGTGCAGTTTGGAGGAAGAGGCGGTGGTCGCACAGAGGCATCAGCACAGCAAAAGAGGGAGCAGGGTGCAAAAGCGTCTGTTACATTCTTAGGGGACATTTTACCATTTTTGCAGAGAATAAACCCCTGCTCTGCATAGGTGACAGGGACCTAAATTTCTAAAAATCATCTGTTACATTCTCGGGTGACATTTTACCATTTTTGCCATATATAAACCCCTGCTCTGTATAGGTGACAGGGACCTAATTTAGTAAAATCGTCTGTTCAATTGGTAGGTGACATGAACACAGTTTTGCCGTGAATAAACCCCTGCTCTACATAGTTGACAGGGACCAAAATTTTTAAAAATTGTCTGTTCCATTGGTGGGTGACATTAACCCATTTTTGCCGTTGAAAAACCCCTGCTCTGCATAGGTGACAGGGACTTAAATTTCTAAAATTCGTCTTTATTTGACGCGCGCCCCCTCCTTTCATTTGATTCTTCCACTTTAATAACTTGTTCCACATTTCCGCCCGATCACATTTCAGCCATTGACCTCCCTTGGATGTGGTATCCCTTTCTCACACTCCCTCTCCGGCATGGAACCCTTATTCTCCGTTACCCGTGATCACCATGGTAGGCGCATAAAAGAACATCGAAAGTTGATAGAGAAGATATCCAATTGGATCGTGGACGTCACAGGGACATGCGATCAGGCAGAAGTTATCTAGAGTCAGCAAAGCGGCAGCAGGGCCTCTCCTGTATAACGTTTACTAATCCAAAATACCGCTGTGACATTCCCTTTAATTTTTTTATTACTCATTCCAATAACAGGGCATCTTAAGATCCTGTATTGTTATTTATCGTCACTGCCTTTCCAAGTCGGGAGTGGGTAATTGCCGAGCACCCCCTCCTTTACTTAGATGCTTCTGCTTCAATAACTTGTCCCACATTTCCGCCCGATCACATTTCAGCCATTGACCTCCCTTGGATGTGGTATGCCATTCTCACGCTCCCTCTCCGGCATGGAACCTTGATTCCCCGTTACCCGTGATCACTATAGTAGGTTCATAAAAGAACGTTGATAGAGAAGATATCCAATTGGATCGTGGACGTCACGGGGACGTGCGACATGGTGGAGCAGTATGTGTGCACACGCCTATACGTACTGACTGATGGGTCTGCCCCCTTCAACTTCTGGGTCTCCAAATTGGGCACATGGCCTGAGCTTGCCCTTTACGCCTTGGAGGTGCTGCCCTGTCCTGCAGCCAGTGTATTGTCTGAACGGCAGGAGGGGGTTATCACAGACAAGCGCAGCCGCCTGTCCACAGCCAATGTGGACAAGCTCACTTTCATTAAGATGAACCAGGCAGGGATCCCACAGGACTTGTCCGTACCTTGTGCAGAATAGAGATGTATACCGGCTTCACCCAGCCATTGTTATACTCCAGCGCACTTTCTCTTTGTTTTATTTTTTATATTTCCCAATGTTTTGGGGTCTACCCAAATTTAAACCAAAAAATAAAATAAAAAACAAAAACAAAAACCAGTGTTGGCTACCTCTTCCTCCTCCACCGCCGCTTCCACCTACACTGCCACATCCACCGCCTCCTCAACCTCCTACTCCATATGGACCTCCTCCTCCAAGATCCAGATTATAATTTTTTATTTTTACGCATTTTATGTTATTTGAAATCATTTCCCTATCCACATTTGTTAGCAGAGAACTTGCCATGCTCTTAACCACATTTTGCTGACTTTTGCAGCCCTCTAGCCCTTTCCTTGACTTTTTAGAGCCATTTTAGTGCTCCAAAGTTCGGGTCCCCATTGTCTTCAATGGGGTTCGGGGTCAAGTTCAGGTCAAGTTCGGGTCCCGAACTCGAACTTTTTTGTGAAGTTCGGTCGATCCCGTCGAACCTGAACATCCAGGTGTCCGCTCAACTCTAGACGCTACAGATTTGCCTCTCATGGGCCTAAGCCTAAATATTTCATTGCAATGTAGGCTTTTAAACAGAACATAGTATAGCTGGATCCTACATTGCCCTGAAATGTAATAAAATACAAGCTTTATTAAATCTTTTTTCACAAAATTGTGCATCAATCTGCTCAGCCTCTAGTGCTCTCTAACCTACTGTCTGCAGGTTGCATTGCATTGAAGACAGACTCTCTTTAAAGAGGTTAATGTGCCTCAGAGACTTGTCTGCTCTTCTGGGAGTCCAATAAATGTCCCCCTTTCCTCATTTTATGTTTCTCTTTTTCTCTGTAAATGGTTCTCCAAATTCACAACTGTCAAATGTGCCTCAGTGCAATAGAGGACTAGAGCAGTTCCCCATAGTAACAAATGTGGTTCCAACTCTCATTTTTCTGAAGTCATCTGGAAAGTGGAAACAGTTTGGTTGACTGTTTAACTGCATGTGAAAATGGAAAGTAGATAAACTGTCAAATGTAGTCCTGGTGCACACCCTGAGAGTGGTACACATTGCCGCAGAGACTCCATGTGCCACCATGCAATGATGTGTTGGGTGCTGAATGATTTCATGGAGCCATGTCACCGAAGGGTGCCCCTCAGGTGACCATTTTAGCAGAGGCAGCTGGTATTATATATATATATATATATATATATATATATTGAGACAGTGACAAGTCTTACACAGGTTATAGGCAAGGAAGGGGTGGATAGTGCAGTCCACACCCCTATTCCACCACAGGTGAGACCAGCTGGAGGTACTCAGGCTGGCAGAAAGCACCTCCCAGGGTGTCAGCAAGGGGGGAATGTGTTACCTGTGGACAGAGTCCTGGAGGCTCTGTGAGTGTGGTCTCAGCTGAGCAAGGCTGAGGGACCACAAGGCTAGGAGATAGCCTGGAGTTGGGGGACGAAGCGACACCTGGGAGGGTCGCAGGGCCATAGTCAGGCAGACTACTGAGCCCCAATCCCTCACAAGAGACATTGGACTGGAGACAGTGGGTGCACTGTGCTCGTTACAGACAGGAGGCTGTGGGACATTGGCTGGGAAAGCTGCATGGGTTCACGTGTGTGTGAACGGGGGCTTAGGTGAGTCAGGAATACTGTGTTTAGTTAAAGCCTGGACGGGCGAGTGTTTATTGTTTTGTTTGTTATGGTTTTGCTGGTGTGCCACAATAAATGCACTGTTTGGACCTTAAACCTGGTGTCCTGAAGCCGTATCTGTGAGGATGATCCCCTTAAAGAAAGCTACCCCTCACAATATATATATATATATATATATATATATATTATAATGTCAGCCTGTGATTATGGAAGCAGTCAGGCTTATTTACTATCCTTTAATATTAATAAAAATAAGATGCATTCATGTGTAAAGACCGCTATAAGGTATATTTATTTTGCGTCAACTGCACTGAGTCTCTAGCACTAGGATGACATTTATATCTGTGGATAAGGAACTGAAATACTGAGCATTATACATTTACTTTGGGCAAAATAGGACTGCTTCTATCTGCAGAATAAATCTGTCATGGCTTTTAACATACCAAAACTGGAAGCGCGATGTGAAAACATACATATTTATTAAGCATAGTTAACTCTGCAGCCTGGAATGAAAAGAAATCTTCTTGAGAAGGTCTAAAAACATACTGTTCATACAGAAATGTAAGTGCAATGTAGATTTCTGGGAACATTTCCAGTGTATACAGTATGTAAAAATTAATAGTAGCTAATTGGCCTCAAAGCAAAATTCTAAGTATTGCATGCCATGATACCCCTCTTTTCAGACACAGAAGGTTCCAGAAGTTGATCCACATTAGATGGATATCATCATGGCTTCAATCTCTGATCCCTGCCTTAATTTGCTTTCTTTGATTGTATAGAGAAGGTGCCCATTGTAGGCTCCCACAACCCATAGCACAGTGAAAGTGACCCCCTGATACTCCTATGAATGTGGTATAGGGGTACGTTATCAGAAGATTTACTACTAGATTTACTAATACCTATATCAGGGTGGACATACCATATGTGAAACCAGTGCTGTAGCACAAGTGATAAAGAGATCCACTGCCAACTTACAGGAGCTCACTACTGTCTATCAACCTGCATACAAGAAGCAGTAAATTTGAAATCTCTGAATTAGTGGTGGATTGTTAAAGACAGACAGATAGATGATAGATAGATAGATAGATAGATAGATAGATAGATAAATAGAGACATACAGACATACGCACAGGCGCACTACAAGGAACAGCGGGTGTGTACCCATTGTGCCACTGACTGGCAATACTCCGGAGGGTCGTAACTAAGCAACTCCCTGGTATTCACTAGAGTCTTAGATGGTGAGGATAGACTTGAGCCAGTAAAGTAGTTGCCATCGGCTACTCCAGAGCAATCCCCGAGTCAGTGGCAGCTGGTCCAGACAGACCAGGAGGTACCTAAATTAGGTACCGGCAGGAAGCGTAGACAGGCAGACAGAGACGAAACCAGGAGCAACGGCACAAGCAAGATAAACACAGATCAGAGATACAAGGCACAGAACAGGCTAGAGATTCACGGCAGACAGAGATTCAAGGCACACAGAGATTTACGGCAGATAGAGATTCCCCCTCCGGGGAAGCCAGGGACCCTCTTCCGAAGGCGGGACACAGAACAGACAACAAACATAAGCAGTTAAAGGATAACTGTCATATTTTCATTAAAAAAAATCTATTTTAGCATATGTTACTGCTGCAGCAGCATTATGCATAAAGCAATCTTTAGTTTCTTCACTTACCACTGTTTTCCTTGAGTTTTCCCCTTAGTTACGGCTGTTTTGAATCTTACATTATGAGGATCTTCTCAAGATGGCTCCTCTGCCAGTTCTCTGAGGCCAAAACTGCATTCCCTCAGGTCACATACAAACTTGCTGTAGCCAGCAGCTTCCTGCCAGCCAATCAGATTGGATTACTGAGAGACACGCCTCCTCACTCTGAAGCCTAATGCAGGCATGCAGTGTGAAGGACCGCCCCTCTGTCTTCCTAGCCGGAGAAAGATGAGCCATAGCAACGATCTTTTAAGGGAGCAGTGGAAAGGGGCTTAATGAAAGCTGTTATTATAAGGTAATTACAGATCTTTTGGCAATCATTGACAGACTAACTCAGGTATACATGCCTAGCTCTAATAAACTAGCAAAAAATAATAATAATATGACAGTTATCCTTTAAGCACTTCCAGGCTATCGGACGCAGTTACGCACTGCTAGGCGAACAAGGAACGGACCAGGAACAAAACATGACATAATACAGGTACAGAGCAGAACAGGAAATGTCATAAAATACCATAACAGAGCAGGTACAGACGAACAAGGTCCAACAATGCAAAACCAGGGGACACCACGCAGAAGGGTAACTGGAACCCCCAGGAACAGAAGCGAGGTGCTACACCTAGCAGGCACAGACAAAACAGAACTCCAAGCCCCCACAGCTCACAGATGTAAATAGCAGGATAACGAGGCACCTGGAAAGCCTCGCCCAGGCACAGATCAGGGGAGTTAACCCCAAAAGAACTGGAGTAAAGAACCCAGGACACTCAGGCTGCAGCACAGGCCATTGCCCCTGGCAACCAGTATACATGGAGGCACCCGCCAAGGCACAACGAACCCGTGACACAACAAACACGGGAAGAGCAACATACACAGGCGAGTTCCCTAGTCTCCCACTCCCTGCACAAGTGGCACATAACACAGTAGACTTACCGCACTACATACATATATTCAGTGTACAGCACCTCAACCAGCCTTTGTTCATGTAAAAATCTTATAGATTATTACAGAAACTCCCCAGTTTATTATTATAGACACGATCAGAGCTGAGATGACTTCTAGGTATAGAGGAAAGCTGCCAGTGTCCTCTTCTCCCCAGGACCTACCTTCTCAAAGTGCTGCAGGGACCCCCATATTCAATCATCTGGTAGCATCTTACTGCCGTGTGAGCAGGTAATATTTGAATGTATCCGTACGGTGGGCCCCCAAAATAAATATTACTGGTGGGCCCTAGGCTCCCCAGTCTGACACTGGCCATAGCTATCTCATATCTATCTGAAATCTGTTATCTCTATTTACCATTTTTGTGGCACATTTAAAGAGACAGTACAGACGTTTTTGTAAGGACCTCTTTAATTTTTGTGTCAGAGCTGTACTATGCTGAAATAATTGTCTTCCCATACAAATATAGGGTTTAATCTCAGTGTGTCTTTGTTCCCCCAGCTGCTAGACGGTCTATAAATCACAGCTTGCTCTGATAGGACATTCTTTTTTGGGCCTCTAGACAGAAGATGGTATGTGAATTCCAGCTCGATGCAATTGTTTTTTTTTTTTTGTTTTGTTTTGTTTGTCACTTAAAAGCATGAATAGCTGTACACTAAATAATTACTTTGCATGGAGAAAAGATGTTCCTTCTTAGTTTAACAGATGTGCGTCTCTATTATCATCTGATAATGAGCAAAACTTATGATTTACAATGTGTGCTCGGCAAACTCAGCCATGCAAATGAGTGTAGAATTTGGCACTTGGTAGATCCCCTTTTCTCAGAAAAATAGTTGTTTGATTGGGAATCACTTTTCTAGTTCTCTGCTTGCTGCCAAGAACATTTGTTCCTATCCTGCATAAGCAGAAGAGAACAAATTTTTGGGTAGCTAGGCTTGTTGCATTGACAAATCAAATCGAGTCCCACAAGAATTAAAATGAAAGTCACTTATCCAATTAATTTTAAAACGGAAGTGAATAAAATATTAAGCTTATAAATACAGAAAATCCAGGCGGTTTCCAGCTCTGCCCCATTGTTTTCCTATTTTTTTAAATTCTGCCTACTTTTTGTGATGCAACCTGTATGTAGGTGCACATCACTATGGTGAAATACATATACAAACGGAAAATACAAATGTGATAGCATTCTGCCCTGCCTCCATGCTGGATGCAGAGTGCTATCACATTTGTATTTTCCGTTTGTATATGTATTTTGCCATAGTGATGTGCACCTACATACAGGTTGTGCTGACTGAATCCCCCACATTTTTTCTTATTGCTACTTGTCCCAACTTTTTGGGGATTTGTTGACACCGTGAAAATTGGAATCAACGTATTTCTCCTTTAAAATTATACATTTACTCGGAATAAACGTTTGATCTGTCATCTACATTCTATTACAAATAAAATATTGACATTTGCCATCTCCACATCATTGCATTCAGTTTTTATTCACAATTTGTTTAGTGTCCCAACTTTTTTGGAATCCGGTTTGTATATTACAGTCTGGCAACAGCTGGAGAATCACAGGTTGAGGACCACTGCAAAAGATCATTTTGGGGTCCAGCAATTTATAATTTTGTACATGCAATATATGATCTGGAGGGAATCCATCATACAGCCTATAAAAGTAAGTTATCTGGGGGTCCAACCTCTTGATCTCTACCATGGCTGAAAATTAGTGGCCATTAGTCCTCATTCTTGGCTGCAGTTCAGGATGTGCCTACCCTGAACCTCGTTATACCCCAAAAAGTTTATTTGCCTGTTTCTGACAGCCACATTCAAGCCTATGGTGAGAAATATTGTCTCACATTTAGAACAGCGCTAAAGGTCTCTTAAGTCAGACCGCCCCTATCTTACTTAAAAATATTTTATAAAATATCTGTATAGTGCCACCTGCTGTTTGTTCTTATTCCTATTTCTTTGTCCTGCTTACTGAGAAGGCCGCACATGCTCAGTTTCATCCTTCAACTGCCTCCTGAGTTGTGATAGGGAGAGCTGAGACATGTCCCCTGAGCTCCAGCAGAAAAGACACATCTCCTGAGCTGACAGCTCTAGCAGAGCAATAAATGGGGAGATCTCTTGATCCATGTGAGGTCCAGGGCTGGTTCTAGCTTTCTTAGAAAAAGATTCTCATGAACTATATGAATTTCATTTTTCACATTAAGGCCTCATGCACATGACCGTTGTGTGCACCCGTGGCCGTTGTTCCGTTTTCCATGATTTTCTGCGGACCCATTGACTTTCACCGATGCACCGTTTGTCATCCCCCTCCGTGATCCGTGTATCCTGTCCGTCAAAAAAATATGACCTGTCCTATTTTTTTGACGGACAACGGTTCACGGACCCATTCAAGTCAATGGGTCCGTGAAAAAACACGGATGCACACAAGATTGGCATCCGTGTCCGTGATCCTTGTCCGTAGGCTACTTTCATACAGACGGTCCGAAGATCCGTCTGCATAAAGCTTTTTCAGAGCTGAGTTTTCACTTCGTGAAAACTCAAATCCGACAGTATATTCTAACACAGAGGCGTTCCCATAGTGATGGGGACGCTTCTAGTTAGAATATACTACGAACTGTGTACATGACTGCCCCCTGCTGCCTGGCAGCACCCGATCTCTTACAGGGGGCTGTGATCCGCACAATTAACCCCTCAGGTGCCGCACCTGAAGGGGTTAATTGTGCGTATCATAGCCCCCTGTAAGAGATCAGGGGCTGCCAGGCAGCAGGGGGCAGACCCCCCTCCCTCCCCAGTTTTAATTTCATTGGTGGCCAGTGCGCCCCCCCCGGCACCCCCTCCCTCTATTGTATTAATATCATTGGTGGCCAGTGCGGCCCCCCTCCCTCCCTTTATTGTATTATCATTGGTAGCCAGTGTGCGGCCCCCCCGCCCCCCTCCCTCCCTCTATTGTATTATCATTGGTGGCCAGTGTGCGGCCCCCCTCTATTGTATTAATATTATTGGTGGCCGGTGTGCGGCCTCCCCTCTCTCCCCCCCGATCATTGGTGGCAGCGGAGAGTTCCGATCGGAGTCCCAGTTTAATCGCTGGGGCTCCAATCGGTAACCATGGCAACCAGGACGCTACTGCAGTCCTGGTTGCCATGGTTACTTAGCAATATTAGAAGCATCATACTTACCTGCTGCGCTGTCTGTGACCGGCCGGGAGCTCATCCTACTGGTAAGTGACAGATCATTAAGCAATGCGCCGCACAGACCTGTCACTTACCAGTAGGAGGAGCTCCTGGCCGGCCACAGACAGCGCAGCAGTTAAGTATGATGCTTCTAATATTGCTAAGTAACCATGGCAACCAGGACTGCAGTAGCGTCCTGGTTGCCATGGTTACCGATCGGAGCCCCAGCGATTAAACTGGGACTCCGATCGGAACTCTCCGCTGCCACCAATGATCGGGGGGGGCGCACACTGGCCACCAATGATATTAATACAATAGAGGGGGGGAGGGGGGCCTCTGTGTTAGAATATACTGTCGGATATGAGTTTTTACAATGTAACTCAAATCCGATGGTATATTCTAACATAGAGGCGTTCCCATGGTGATGGGGACGCTTCAAGTTAAAATATACCATCGGATTGGAGAAAACTCTGATCCGATGGTATATTAACTCCTGACTTTACATTGAAAGTCAATGGGGGACGGATCCGTTTGCAATTGCACCATATTGTGTCAACGTCAAACGGATCTGTCCACATTGACTTGCATTGTAAGTCAGGACGGATCCGTTTGGCTCCGCACGGCCAGGCGGACACCGAAACAACTTTTTTTTCATGTCCGTGGATCCTCCAAAAATCAAGGAAGACCCACGGACGAAAAAACGGTCACGGATCACGGACCAACGGAACCCCGTTTTGCGGACCGTGAAAAAATACTGTCGTGTGCATGAGGCCTAATCATGGGAGAACCCCTTTAAATGACCTGTCTGACAGGTTATAAAAGTAAAAAAATGGATTGTCATGGGACAATATTTTTAAAGTGGTTATTCACTTCTGTACAGCATTTAACCAAAGTTTTTGGGGTGGGGAGCAGCCCGGACAACTGGACAAATGTGTTCAGTTGTGGGCACATCAAAGGCAGAGAATCAAAAGTGTGTCTTGCCTTCAGTCAATCATGGTGGTAGGAGTGTCATGGTTTGGGGCTGCATGAGTGCTGCCGGCTGTGGGAGCTACAGATCATTGAAGGAACCATGAATGCCAACATGTACTGTGACATACTAAAGCAGAGCATGATCCCCTCCCTTTGGAAACTGGGCCACAGGGCAGTAATCCAACAAGATAATGACGCCAAGCACACCTCCAAGATGACCATTGCCTTGCTAAAGAAACTAAGGGTAAAGGTGCTGGATTGGCCAAGCATGTCTCCACACCTAAACCCTACTGAGCATCTGTGGGGCATTCTCAAATGGAAAGTGGATGAGCACAAGGTCTCTAAGATCCAGCAATGCCATGATGTCCTCATGGAGGAGTGGAAGAGGATTCCAGTGGCAACTTGTGAAGCTCTAGTGAACTCCATGCCGAACAGAGTTAAGGCAGTTCTGGAAAATAATGGTGGCCACACAAAATATTGACACTTTAGGCAGAATTTGGCCATTTTCACTTAGGGGTGTACTCACACTTGTTGCCAGCAGTTTAGACATTAATGGCTGTCTTAAGAGTTATTTTGAGAGTGCACCAAATTTACACTGTTATACAAGCTGTACACTGACTACTTTACATTGTATCAAACTGTCATATCTTCAGTGTTGTCCCATAAAAAGATATAATATAATACATTACATGTACACCAGACTACATTATGGCCGCACATCGGACCAGGTTGAATAAGGGAACCAATTAAAAGGGCCAGAAATGCTGCACTGATGTATATACACTCACCTAAAAAATTATTAGGAACACCATACTAATACGGTGTTGGACTCCCTTTTGCCTTCAGAACTGCCTTAATTCTACGTGGCATTGATTCAATAAGGTGCTGATAGCATTCTTTAGAAATGTTGGCCCATATTGATAGGATAGCATCTTGCAGTTGATGGAGATTTGAGGGATGCACATCCAGGGCACGAAGCTCCCATTCCACCACATCCCAAAGATGCTCTATTGGGTTGAGATCTGGTGACTGTGGGGGCCATTTTAGTACAGTGAACTCATTGTCATGTTCAAGAAACCAATTTGAAATTATTCGAGCTTTGTGACATGGTGCATTATCCTGCTGGAAGTAGCCATCAGAGGATGGATACATGTTCTCATTCTGTTTACGCCAAATTCGGACTCTACCATTTGAATGTCTCAACAGAAATCGAGACTCATCAGACCAGGCAACATTTTTCCAGTCTTCAACAGTCCAATTTTGGTGAGCTCGTGCAAATTGTAGCCTCTTTTTCCTATTTGTAGTGGAGATGAGTGGTACCCGGTGGGGTCTATTGCTGTTGTAGCCCATCCGCCTCAAGGTTGTGCGTGTTGTAGCCCATCACAAATGCTTTGCTGCATACCTCAGTTGTAACGAGTGGTTATTTCAGTCAACGTTGCTGTTCTATCAGCTTGAATCAGTCGGCCCATTCTCCTCTGACCTCTAGCATCCACAAGGCATTTTTGCCCACAGGACTGCCGCATACTGGATGTTTTTCCCTTTTCACACCATTCTTTGTAAACCCTAGAAATGGTTGTGCGTGAAAATCCCAGTAACTGAGCAGATTGTGAAATACTCAGACCGGCCCGTCTGGCACCAACAACCATGCCGCGCTCAAAATTGCTTAAATCACCTTTCTTTCCCATTCTGACATTCAGTTTGGAGTTCAGGAGATTGTCTTGACCAGGACCACCCCTTTAAATGCATTGAAGCAACTGCCATGTGATTGGTTGACTAGATAATTGCATTAATGAGAAATAAAACAGGTGCTCCTAATAATTCTTTAGGTGAGTGTATATATATATATATACCACTGGTGTTGAAAAATATCTGAAATGAATTAAATAAAAGAAGCAATAAAAAAAACTAATTGGCGTGCTGTCTCCTACATAAATATATAAGTATACCTGGTGATCCTGGTAGAGAGAGAGACCAACCCGGGGACGTGCACCCACAAAAACTACTTGGTACAGTGCTGTGGTCAACTCTGTGTTCTACTGATATACTAAATTTTTAATAATATGAAATTACAAAAGTATTCAGATCCAGGTGCTGGTTTGAAAACTGTTGAATATTTTTCATCGGACAATCCATTTAGCCCCTTCTACCTCGGGCCAGTTTTCACCTTCCTGCCCAGGCAATTTTTTTGCAAATCCAACATGTGTCACTTTATGTGGTAATAACTTTGGAACACTTTTACTTATCCAAGCCATTCTGAGACTGTTTTATCGTGATACATTGTACTTCATGATAGTGCTAAATTTGAGTCAATATATTTTTCTTTTATTTATAAAAAAATCAAAAATTTACCAAAATTTTTTAAAAATTCTAAATTTTCTAAATTTTAATTTCTCTATCTTTAAGATAGTAAAAATAATGCTTCATAAAATAGTTATCAGTCATCATTCCCCATATGTCTGCTTTATGTTGGCATCATTTTGTAAATGTCATTAAAAAATTTTAGGACGTTGAAGGCTTAGAAGTTTTGAAGGCATTTTTCAAATTTTCAACAAAATTTCCAAAACCATTTTTTTAAGCCCTAATTCAAATATAAAGTGATTTTGAAGGGCTTACATAATGGAAACCACCCATAAATGACTCCATTTTAGAAACTACACCCCTCAAATTATTCAAAACTGATGGTACAAACTTTGTTAACCCTTTAGGTGTTCCACAAGAATTAAAGGAAAATGGAAACGAAATTTTAAAATTTCATTATTTATGCATATTTTTAATGTTAATCAATTTTTTTCTTGCAACACAGCAAGGGTCAACAGCAAATTAAACCCATTTGGTGGTAAACTGCTCTATGGCTGTTTTGGCGTAGTTTTAAAAAAAAGTTTTTTACAGTATTCACCTGAGGGGGCATATAATGTGATATTTTTATAGAGCAGATTGTTACGGACGCAGCAATACCCAATATGTCTATTATTTTTATTTTTTTAAGTTTTACACAGTACCGTATTTTTCGCCCTATAAGACGCACTTTTCCCCCCCCAAAAGTGGGGGGAAAATAGCAGTGTGTCTTATGCTGATTTTGCCGAATTTTCAATGATACACCCGCCGCGATGGCGCACGGCGGGTGTATCAGCTGTGAGGGAGGAGGGGCTGGGGGCCGGCATCTGCTTTTATAATGACAGCGGGGCCCGTGCATGATCAGCGCCTGTATACTTACAACTACAAGCGCTTGGTAGGTAGCAGAGAGGAGGGAGGAGGCAGGCCGGGAGGACGGGCGCTGGCAGCATGAGTCACTACGTCACGTGCCTGCGCCGCCCACTTTATGAATGAAGCAGGCAGCGTGGGCGCATGACGTAGTGACTCACGCTGCCAGCGCCCGTCCTCCCGGCCTGCCTCCTCCCTCCTCTCTGCTACCTACCGAGCGCTTGTAGTTGTAAGTATACAGGCGCTGATTATGCGATTATATACATAACAATTAACTATTACAGATACGATTATACAGTGAGCGGGGCCCGTGTAGTAGAATACAGTCACTGCACGGGCCCCGCTGTCATTATAAAAGCAGATGCGACCCCCACCCCCTGTATTGAGGGTCATTCACTACAGGGACACTGTTATGGAGGTGATCTGTGGATGACACATAGCATATATGATCCCCCCCATAACTGTCATACACAGATCCCCATAACAGTGCCATCCAGAGACCCCAATAAGAGCCACCCACAGATCCCCCATAAGTGCCACCCACAGATCCCCCATAAGTGTCACCCACAGATCCCCCATAAGTGTCACCCACAGATCCCCCATAAGTGTCACCCACAGATCCCCCATAAGTGTCACCCACATATCCCCCATAAGTGTCACCCACAGATCCCCCATAAGTGTCACCCACAGATCCCCCATAAGTGTCACCCACAGATCCCCCATAAGTGTCACCCACAGATCCCCCATAAGTGTCACCCACAGATCCCCCATAACAGTGCATCACCCACAGATCCCCCATAACAGTGCGTCACCCACAGATCCCCCATAACAGTGCATCACCCACAGATCCCCCATAACAGTTCGCCATCCACAGATCCCCCATAACAGTGCGCCATCCACAGACCACAATTAGTTCAAAACCCACCAAAAGCACACCTATTGGCTCAAAATATTTTTTTTTCTTATTTTCCTCCTCAAAAACCTAGGTGCGTCTTATGGGCCGGTGCGTCTTATAGGGCGAAAAATACGGTAAGTGCATTTTTGAACAGAATGAAATCTTGTTTTTGTGTTGCCATTTTCTGATAGCTTTTTTACACTGTTTTTATTTTTATTTTTTTACGGTGTTCACCTAAAGGGATTAGTTCATGTGATATTTTTATACAGCAGGTTGTTACAGACGCGGTAATACCTAATATGTATACTTTTTTTTATTTATTTAAGTTTTACACAATAAAAGCATAAAAAAAAATAATAATCATGTTTCAGTGTCTCCATATTCTGAGAGCCATAGTTTTATTTATTTTTTTGGGCGATTGTCTTAGGTAGGGTCTCAATTTTTGTGGGATGAGATGGTGGTTTAATTGGTACCATTTTGTGGTACAAAAGACTTTTTGAATGCTTGGTATTACACTTTTTGTGAGGCAAGGTGACAAAAAATGTCTGTTTTGGCATAGCTTTTTTTAATTTATTTTTTACAGAATTCACCTGAGGGGGCATCTCATGTGATATTTTTATAGAGCAGGTTGATACGGACGTGACGATTCTATTTTTCACTTTAGGGTACTTTCACACTTGCGTTGTTGGATTCCGGAAATCCATATGCAAACTGTTAGCATCCGTCTCCAGTGTCATCCAAAAAAACGGATCCGGTATTTAGTTTTTCACATTTTTAAAGGTCTGCGCATGCGCAGACTGGGAAACTAGATCCGGTTTTCTGGAACACTTGGTACCGAATCCAGCATTAATACATTTCAATGGAAATTAATGCCGGATCAGGCCTTCCGGCAAGTGTTACGGAATTTTCCCTGGCATGCTGCAGTATTTTCTCTGACCAAATACCGTAAGAGTGACTGAACTGAAGACATCCTGATGCATACTGAATGGAATGCTTTCCATTATGAATGCATTAGGATAAAACTGAAGCGTTTTGTTCCGGTATTGAGCCCCTGTGACGGAACTCAATACCGGAAAACTTAAACGCAAGTGTGAAAGTACCCTTATAAGACGAACCTGATCATAAGACGCACATAGGTTTTTGAGGAGGAAAATATTTTGAACCAAAAGGTGTGCTGTGGATGACACTATTATGGGGGATCTGTGGATGACACTGTTATGGGGATCTGTGGATGACACTGTTATGGGGATCTGTGGATGACTCACTGTTATGGGGGATCTGTGGATGACACTGTTATGGGGATCTTTGGATGACACTGTTATGGGGACCTGTGGATGACACTGTTATGGGGATCTGTGGATGACACTGGTTTGGTGTCACGGCGGGGAGTGGGGAAAACCCCCCACCGTGCAATGACAGTGGCTGCAACGCCAGATAACAGGGAACAGGGAGCAGGTCACCTCCTAATGCAACCCTGAAATCTCCCTAGACTCCTAGTGCATGAGCCGCCTCTGAAGGTAAGGGGGCTCATGCTCACCAACCTAGAACCCTAGGTATCCCTGCTATGCCCTAGGCCTGATGACAGGGCAGAGACCACCCATTCATCCTTCACCACGGATGAATGTGTCCCCAGAGGACTTGAAACTTTTTTTTTATTATGCAAAACTTTATTTATACTTTTTTCCCCACAACTTTTGGGGGTCTAATCCCTTGTACAATGCATTACAATACTTCTGTATTGTAATGCATTAGCTGTAAGTGTATTACACACTGTAATACACTTACAGCCTTCCTGCCTGTGAGATTAAGGGGGCTGGATCTCACATGCTCTCCCGGAAGGCAGCCACGATGCCTATGGAAGGCATCGGGCTGCCTTCCCTGCCATCGGTTCCCTATCACAGCACCAGGAGGACCCGATGGGGAAGGGGAGGGAGCTCCCTCCCTCCACACACCCCGCATAATGCCCTGCATACAGCAGGGGTCTGGCTAGGGCAATAGCCGGTCCTCTGCAGCTGATCGGGCGGGCGCAGCTCCTGCACCCGCCCGATCAGCGCGCCAAGTACTACGGCTCTGGTCGAGAAGTCACTTTCCTCAGCACCGTACTATTATGGTGCTGGTCGGGAAGGGGCTAAGACAAAGTTCACATTTTTTTAATTTATTTTTTTAACTCGTTTTATTGCAGAGTAACATGTGTAGTGTACGGGAACTGTAATACCCGTCACTACCAAAGTGTCACTTGGTGTGCTGTCGTCCCTCCTAATTATGGGGAAGTTGTTATATGTCAGTTTTATAAAATGTCATGTAATGTATGTATCTTTCTTTTACTGAAACTTGCATGTACAGGCCTGCAGGGGTGTCATTCCAGCTTCTAGTCGCTAGAGGGAGCTAGGGAGCCCTAGTTGATATAAGGCCCAGTCAGGGAAGTGCAAGGCAGACAGAGTCTAGTGTCTGTAATATACAGTTGGAGATTAGACAATGTCTGAGACAAGTCCAGGCCTGAAGCCTGCTGTCCAGGAGAAGATTCCCTCCTGAATTCCCATATGCAGAAACAGGAATATGTTAGATCAAGAACCTGAGGAAGTTTCCAGCAGCTGAGAGAGACAGAGGCAAAGATAAGGAAAGCCAGAGGTACTCAGAAAGACAGAGGAGGTACTGATTAAAGCCATAGCCAAGGATATAAAGCCAGAATTAGGTTAATGGGCCTTGGTGAAGAATTGCTGTATTCCAGGATCAGACAGAATTAGAGTGCAAGCTCCTGTGCTGCAAGTCCTGTGTTCAACACTCTGTAATTACCCTGCTGTAACTGAATTGCCTGCATCGACCGAATTGCAAAATCGACTGTATGCTTAGGAACTGCATTTCCAATATTGTCTCTGCTTGCAAAACTACTAAAGTTGGAGTTCTGTTTTAAGACCACGTTTCCTCGATTTATTCCTGCATCCGCAAACGGCGTGCCACCGTTTACTTGGCACTGGCGTCACGAACTATCTTTACCTATACCTGCCCTTGCAGAGAGTCAGCTGTACCAGGTTAGTGTATATTGCACTACATCACCCAGAAACACCTACTACACACAACTTGAGTACGCTGCACCTCTCTTTTGGCGTTTCACGAACAGGATTCGCACGCTTTCCAGTGCAAGAAGCGTGAACTTTGTGCCTTATACAGTTGCCCTGTGACCAAAGTGACAAATTACCTGTTTATTGAAAGTGGACTTTGTGGACTGAAAATCATACCCAAAGTGTACCCAAAACTTCTAAAAAGCGCTGTGCAGTGTTGCGCTACCCAGAGAAAGAAAATCGCCGCATTGGAGTGTGGTTTTGTGGACTTTTTACAATCCTGCTTGCTGTCAGTGAATAGACAGCTTTTGTACCCAAAGATGGCCGCTGAGCTGGCTGAATTTACTGCTGCGTCACCTTCATCCCGAAAAGGCGGGAAAAATTGGCGCCTTTCTGAGGAAAAAGCGGGAAGAAGGTCAAGGGCAGGCGCCACGGCTTATCTGGACATTTGCATGTCTGCCAGCATGGACACCGCCTTCCATATACTGGAATACCTGGGGGGCGGCCTCCCAGTGCAGTGGGAGGAGCTGGCTACTCTAATTGACGCGACCCTATCGCTCTCCTCAGAAGGATCGAGCATGTTGGATAGTGAGCAGAGTGTTACTGCAGCGTCCGCACCTGAAATTGAAAAAATGACTGACATCGGTGTAGAGCTAGAAGAGGCTCCACCGGCCTACGCTCCGGGACCGGAGCAACCCGCCTGCCGCCCAAGGGAGAAAGAACCCGAGCCCTGCTATGGCTCGTGGAGGGACTTTTTCCAACCATCTTTCAAATGGTCCTCCCTGATGGCGGAGATCCGAGAGGCCGCTATAAAGCGGAATACAAAGACTAAAATCATCTATGAGGAACTAACCAAGACCATACATGAGAAGCATACGCACACCCAACCCCGCCTGGAAAGGAGAAAGGGAGTGGTGCTGTCATTTGACAAATCCCGTGGCTACGGGTTTATCCAGGACTATCTAACTGGCAGAGACCTCTATGTTAATCGAAGGTCTGTCAAAAGAGACTACCTCCCTTCGTACCAGCACAGCCTCCGCGAGGGAGAGGAAGTGGAGTACACCCCTGCCGAGAGCCTACGAGGCCCTTATGCGACTGATGTGACCCGTCCCAAGCGTGCATCTGAGGACTGGGAGGCAGAAGAAGGAGAAGACTACTCTGGCTGCGAGCGGGAACCGGAACGCTCTCCAGAGCCGGCCCATCACGCCTTTCAGGAGCGGAGCTCCTTCATTGGGCCTAATGTCTTCTGGCAGCCAACCGTGTTGGAGAAATGGGTGAGCCCCTATCCTTCCCCCGAGCTGCCTCGTCGGGAGAGGACTATATCAGAGCTGGAGCAGTTAAAAGGACTTAGTGCTACCTTTCAGAACATCCGGATGGGACGGAGACCAGACGCATCGCCAGAACCTGCAGAGGCCGAGTCCGCGTCATCGGTGACTGTACCTGCGCCGGCGGCGCCAGCAGAGGACAGCGACTCCGACACAGAGAGCATCGGTGAGCAGATCGTCCGGCTGGAGGAGAAGTTGCGGGAGTTGCGCAAGACATACACCGCCAGGATCCAGACACCGCCGAGGAAGGATGAGGTAAGGGTGCCTGTCACCACCCGTAGACCGCCTTCTGTTGCCACCGCTCCGTCAGTGCCCCAGACCGGACCCGCGATTGCCGTAAACTGCTGCACCCAGAGCACCGGACCGCTTGCTGCGGCGGTGCCAAGCCCATTACACCCTGCAGGGATCATGCGAGGACCGGCACGGTCCACCAGAGGGTTCACCCCTAGGCCTATGGGGCCAATACCTATTAGGGGCCCCTTTACCCTACAGCTGCCCCCTGACACAGTTATGTGGGCACACCCTCCTGTAGAAGAATACTACAGACGATACCTGCCAGCGGAGCCAAGTGGTTATGATATGCCACTGTAATCAGCCTGCTAGGCCTTTGATTTACTTCACTGCAGAAGTTTGATGTTAACCCTTCCAGGACAGGAGTCCTACGTTTTTGTTCCTTTGTTGCAGCTACCAGTTTGTCCACGGCTCAGTGGTAGGTGTTGACCACTGAAATCACAAAGTCAGCAAGGCCACGTTTGTTTCCAGGACCTCCTGCCTGCTTTTGCTACCCCACGCCAAGTTGTGCCTGTTCCTTTAGTTGCACCTTTTACCCTTCACCCCCTTTTCAGGTTGATCAGGGGTATTACAGCACTTGTCTTTGCTGTCCTTTTATTGTGCAACTTCATACTAAGGAACCGTGCCCGGAGACAGACTCAAAAGTACCTGAGCCTCTGAGATTCTTACTCTTTTAAAAGTATTGTGCCCAGAGATGGACTCCACCGCATGAGAGCCTCTGTGATTTAATAAGAAATAACCTGGGTACGGACTCATGTTTGTTCTTTGAGCCTCCAAGAACTTTTATACTGTTTTATCCATTTTGCTGTTCTATCATGGACTTATTCATTGTCATGGACTATCCTGGTTATAATGTTACGCTGTGCCAGGTCAGCGCCCCCGTTCCATTCGCTATCCTGAGAGAAGAGAACGACGCCCCTTGTCACTACCCTTCACTTTTGCCAATTGGACCTGATGTAAATGTAAATGCAGATGAATTACATGTATGTATGCCTGCATGTCTCTTTTTCTATTTCAGGTAGAGATTCCAGTTGGGTGACCCATGATGGAGTACGAGGTCGTACTCAGCTTAAAGCAGTGGGGTATGTAGTGTACGGGAACTGTAATACCCGTCACTACCAAAGTGTCACTTGGTGTGCTGTCGTCCCTCCTAATTATGGGGAAGTTGTTATATGTCAGTTTTATAAAATGTCATGTAATGTATGTATTTTTCTTTTACTGAAACTTGCATGTACAGGCCTGCAGGGGTGTCATTCCAGCTTTTAGTCGCTAGAGGGAGCTAGGGAGCCCTAGTTGATATAAGGCCCAGTCAGGGAAGTGCAAGGCAGACGGAGTCTAGTGTCTGTAATCTACAGTTGGAGATTAGACAATGTCTGAGACAAGTCCAGGCCTGAAGCCTGCTGTCCAGGAGAAGATTCCCTCCTGAATTCCCATATGCAGAAACAGGAATATGTTAGATCAAGAACCTGAGGAAGTTTCCAGCAGCTGAGAGAGACAGAGGCAAAGATCAGGAAAGCCAGAGGTACTCAGAAAGACAGAGGAGGTACTGATTAAAGCCATAGCCAAGGATATAAAGCCAGAATTAGGTTAATGGGCCTTGGTGAAGAATTGCTGTATTCCAGGATCAGACAGAATTAGAGTGCAAGCTCCTGTGCTGCAAGTCCTGTGTTCAACACTCTGTAATTACCCTGCTGTAACTGAATTGCCTGCATCGACCGAATTGCAAAATCGACTGTATGCTTAGGAACTGCATTTCCAATATTGTCTCTGCTTGCAAAACTACTAAAGTTGGAGTTCTGTTTTAAGACCACGTTTCCTCGATTTATTCCTGCATCCGCAAACGGCGTGCCACCGTTTACTTGGCACTGGCGTCACGAACTATCTTTACCTATACCTGCCCTTGCAGAGAGTCAGCTGTACCAGGTTAGTGTATATTGCACTACATCACCCAGAAACACCTACTACACACAACTTGAGTACGCTGCACATGGCAGGTCATGTCATATGCAGTATCATACAGTCATACATTTAGATCGCTTAAGACAAAGTTATGGGTAATTCCAGTTACAATATAGTAGCAAACAAATCCCAGATAGATATATTGAGATGCATGCACATCAATAAAAACAAAAGGAAGAGTGACAAAGTGATTATTGTGTTATTTCACTTTACATAGTTGAGCTTGTTGGTGTAGTTACGTTATTAGATATGGTCAGCGGTGAATCATACCATGGGCCCCATACTTTCAGGAACTTTTGAGGGCATTTCCAATGTATAAACAACACATTTTCTAATGGGATCAGCTGATTCACTAGCTTTTTCCAAAGACCTACTGTGGGTAAATCATCTGCCATCCACTTGAGAGCTATAACTTTCCTGGCCAGGAATAGAGTTTCCCTAAGTAAAATTTTGTTATAATGGGTCCATCCATCCTGTTCCAGGATGCCAAGGATGCATGCCTTAGGACACAATGGGATAGGACCCAGGCCTAAAGTGGATAAAATATCCAGCACTTCTTTCCAGAACAATCTAATATATATACATTCCCATATCATGTGCCAAAAATCGGCGTTGGAGAGAGAACATCTAAGACATCTAGAGTCCGTCATTCTTCCCATTATATACAATCTAGAGGGAGTTAAATAGCTTCTGTGCAAAATAAACATTTGTATAAGCCTATTGTTAGTGGACCAAAGTGCAGGCCTCCAATGCCTCTGACCAATCGTCTGCCGTCAATTGAGGGATATTTCCTTTCCATTTGCTTTCTGCCATTATTGGCCGTGATGACATATGATTTCCCAGGAGGTATGTGTATAGAGCAGAGATAATCTCTCGCGGACCCTGAGACTTAATACTCCCTATCAAGGGGTAGGAGGATATAGCTCTGTTTGTATCCTTAAATTGTTCCTTCAGGGCATGCCTGATTTGTAGGTACCTAAAAAATTGTGACCTCAACAAGCCCGACTGCTCCTGTAGCTGAGAGAAGGAGCGGAGTACACCGCAATGGTATAAATCTCGCAGAGTAATAATGCCGCATTCCCTCCAACTGTTGGTCCCTTCAATGCCTTGAAGGTGTGGGAATAAGGGATTATCCCATAATGGAATAACATCTGCCCAGTCCTTATATTGATGAAATTTAGCATCCCTCCACACCTGGTGAGCTAGTCTGTGGATTTGCAATGCACGTCCAGAGTATAAGCCAATATTCTCTAGGGCCGGCCATATTGTGGAGAGTCCCAGACAATATTGCAGGTAGTATTCCGCATTTTGATATGGTGTCTCCGTAACCCATGAGGACAAGTAACGCAGTTGCCCAGCTAAAAAATACAGATGAAAGTTTGGAAGCGCTGCCCCGCCTTGCAATTTCGATCTCTGTAGGGTATCTAGGGATAGCTTACGCCTGGCATCCCCCACACAAAACCCGTCATCAATGAGGGAAGTCGGTCAAAGAAGACATGAGGAACCGGAGTGCAAGCATGTTCTAGCAAATACAACCCTTTAGGTAATAACACCATTTTTTTTAAGGCTAATTCTTCCCATTATGGACAAGGTTAGGGATTTCCAGATTCTAAACTTATCCACAAAAATAGCTTCTATAGGGGCAATATTTTTAGTAAAGGATGCCTTTGGATCTTTGGTTATGATAATGCCTAGGTATTTGAAGCAGTCCACCACTTTAAGGTTGTGATGGATCGAGGGCCACGTGGTTTGCCATAGCGGCATGAGGGCTGACTTGCTCCATTTAATACGGAGTCCAGAGAAATGACCGAATTTTTCTATGAGGTCTATGGCCCTAGGGAGAGTAGTGTCCACGTCACTCATGAATAAGATGAGATCATCCGCATATAAACCCACTCTGTCCTCCCTCCCCCCCCAGCTCCACACCCCGAAACACAGAGTCAGTACGTATCCTAAGAGCAAGATGTTCAATCGCTATAATGAACAGCAGGGGCGAAAGAGGACAGCCCTGACTGATGCCCCTTTCCAGGGCAAATAAGGAGGAGGAGTGCCCATTGATCACCACTTGAGCATTCGGGTTTTTGTATATTATACCAATCCATTTAAGGAATACTGGTCCGAATCCAAACTCACTCAGGACCTCTAGGAGATATGGCCATTCCAGGGAGTCGAAGGCCTTAGCTGTATCAAGCGAGGCCATAGCCCATTCCTTGCCATCCCTCACTCCTATTTGAGCTATTACCTGTGCTCTTTCGGATATTATTGGATGCTGAGCGGCCTGGGATAAATCCTGTTTGGTCTTCATGTATGATACTAGCTATCACTCTATCTAGTCTGTTGGCCAGAATTTTATAATCTAGATTTAATAAAGATATGGGCCTGTAAGAAGCACAGTCTAATGGGTTTCTGTCCGGCTTCAGCAATACTATGATAGAAGCATCACACATGGAGCCTGGCAACTCTGCCGAATGCAAGCCCGCCTTATACAAATTGAGTAGCTGTGGCCCTAGTATATCAATGTATTTTGAATAGACCTCCAAGGGGAGCCCGTCCGGACCGGGAGACTTCCCGTTCGCAAGCCCTTCGACGGCCTCTAGTATCTCCTCCAGGGATATATTCTCATCTAATAGACATCTGTCCACAGAGGAGATCCTGGGATGTCTAACTTCCTCAAGATAGTCTCTAAGATCGACGTCCGAGTATGAAACTCTGGAGTGGTACAGATCTCGATAGAAATCCCGGAATCCTGCCACAATACCCTCTGTATTTTCCTTCATCACTCCATCAGGAGTCTGGATGCGAACTACTGGGGGAGCAGCTACATTATTATTTACTATCTGGGCCAATAATTTCCCTGCCTTACCACCCATCTCAAACGTTTGTTGTTTAAAGAAGAATAATTTGTGACTGCTTTTTTCTTTTAAGTGAACCATATACATCCTTCCTATTTGCATCCAATGCTCTCTGTTAGTATCTGAGGGGTCGGAGAGAAACCTAGACTCCGCCTCTTTAACCCTAGCGCTTAGGTCATCTTCTTTGCACTGCGTCTCTCTTTTAATGTATGAAATTGAAGATTTAAGGCAACCCCTGAGATATGCTTTAAGGGTATCCCATAATAATAGGTAATTTTGTTCACCAGCATGCAAGTTCAGAAATACTCTAAGCTGGTCTGGGATTCTATCATTGGTGGACAAGAGAGAGAGCCAAAACGGGTGTATCCTCACTTTGAGCTGAGGGTGAGAGATATTCGGTACCTGTAGCTTGGCTATCAGGGGTGCATGGTCTGACAATCCCTGGGGGCCATAATGAATATCCACCATATCCATGCAGGTATTGGGGGTGCCCAGCATATAGTCTATCTGGGAGAGAGCCCCACTGGAGGGAGAGAAACAGGAATATTCTATATGATCTGGATGTCTCTCTCTCCAAAGATCAAGCCATCCCATTTCCTTGGACCAATTAAAGAGTGTTGTAGAGGATGTTGAAACCTCCTGTAGTGGTCCAGAGTGAAATCTATCCATCCGACTGTTCATGACCATATTGAAGTCCCCCATGCATAGTAACCGGGCCTGCGGCTACTGGGCCGCGAAGCTAGCCGCAGTTTGCAGGACAGATAAATTTGCTGGGGGAGGACAATATATACTGGGGGAGGATGATTGGTATACAATTCACATGAGCAAAGACAAAAATATATCTCCCCTCAGTATCTACTTCCACCACATGAGGCTCCCAGCCCACGCTGCGATGAATTAACAAGGAGACTCCCCTTGAGTGTGAACTGCCAAAGGAACTACGTAACCATTGAGCCCATGGTTTTTTAATTCTACCCTCAGTTTCAGGAGTCAAATGGGTCTCTTGGAGACAGAGGATCTGATGGTTGTATTTATGGACATGTGAGAAGATCGCTAATCTCTTTCCCGGGTTCCGCAACCCACTCACGTTCCAGGACAGAATGCTTAAGGTGGCCATTTTAAAAAGAGCCAAGATTTTCCCGGATGGGCACACATTAATAACACAGTAAAGTTGTAACCGGACATTCCCACTGCTATTGATCCATTGACCATGTACTGATATAGATTGACTTTTCGTCCTGCCTTAACAGAAGAAGTAAACATTGAACACAACATATATATCCAGAACCTCACAATAAAATTATTAAGTTTCCGAACATAAACGGAGATGAAACTTTCCGTATCCTTACAATCAGGGACCTGCATAGCCCAGGTTGGTTAAGTCGTATGCAGGTGTCTGACCGGCTCCACAATCAACAGATATGTACGATCAGGGTATTAATAACCAGAACTCAGTACACTGTAATACTATACTAAATTAAACAGAACATAGCCGATCAATGAGGAAAAATTAATGGTTTCCCCTTGATGATAGAGGCCAGCTATATAGGTGTATGGTCACCAAGGTTGTCCCACAACGGCAAGCGGGGGATCTATGAAAACATAACATGGTAGAATACTTAAGTCCAGGATCCTTAGGTTGGCGAGGCTCTCCGTGGCTTCCTGGATACCCACTCCTCAGCTTCTGTCGGATCCGTGAAGAAGTTCGTCTTCCCGCCTTCCACCACACGAAGGCGTGTTGGATATGCCATGGAGTAAGCTAAATTGAGGTTGCTTAAGTGCCTCTTGACTGAAACAAAGGTCGCCCTTTTCTTTTGAAGTTCAGCAGAGAAATCTGGAAACAGAGAGACAGGGGCTTTTTAGTATTCAATCGATTGTTTGGCCCTAACCTGACTTAGGATTAAGTCTCTGTCCTTCCAATTCAGCAGGCGAGCCAAAAAGGGCCTAGGTGGTGCTCCGGAAGGAGGTGGGCGCGCAGGCACTCTGTGTGCTCTTTCTACCGCGAATGCCATAGAGAAGGTCGCCTCTGGAAATAGATCTTTAAACCAGTTCTCTAGAAACGTGGCGGGGTCGGAGCCCTCAGCCCTTTCAGGCTTGCCTATGATGCGCACATTATTTCTCCTTGCACGATTTTCCAAATCGTCGCATTTCTTTTTCCACATCTCAACCGAGCCCTCCAGATCTTTAATTTTTGCTGGTAATCGGCGAGCAAGATCCTCCAGCTCTGATATCCTTTCTTCCACCCCACGTACTCTCTCTCTCAACTGCTGTACATCCTGCCGGAGGAAACCTAAGTCTACACGTACCTCAGCAATTTTGGTGGTAAAGGGAAGACTGGCAGGACAGAATGGCTGACATCAGCTGCTCGTGGGCCTCCTTTAAGGTAAGTTCAGGCGACTCTGACTCCTCCACAGCTGCCTGTAATGCAGCCTGAACGCGCGTATGTTGAGTGTGCGGGGTTCCCGCCGTTTTGGGAGTCTTGCCGGGCAAACTCTTTCAAGCGCTCCGCTGCCGCCTGCCCTTTCCCGGGATCCATGTTCACCTCTAGAGGGTTCTGACGTACTGTTTAGCCGGTCTGGTGTCTTTTCAGCTTGATTCCGCCGTCAGGATTGCTCAGGATACTAGTCGGGAGCCGGAGCAACGTTCAGGTGCGTCTGCTCATGCCGGCTGCTGGCCACACCCCCCAAAGTTCACATTTTAGTGATTTGGCCAGTGTTTGGTCAGTGATTTCCAACAGTGATGTAGCATCCTGGCAACACATACAGGTGGTGTAATGTGGTGAGAGTTGCCAACTCCTCTGTGAGTCTGAAAGCTTCTGAAATGTTCCAGTGAGAGCTGACAAGTATGATTTTAATTCATATGTCCTCCAACCAAAAAAAACACAAAAAACATTTTATGTCAATCTAAACAACCAGCTTTGTAATTCATATCCTCTATTTTGAACCCAACAATAAGAGTGGTTCCATGAACCTTATTACTTTTGACTAGAAATATTTGAATACATGGATTAAAATATAGTGATGGCATGATAGGCTCTACTACATGGTTATTCCTATGTCAGCTATCCCCGGGAAGACTGGTAATTTGGTTGGTATGTGTCACTGGGCCATGGGTACTTATGAATACATGGGGGACATTTATGAAAACTATGTAAAAATATTGTGCATGCTGACCATAACACCCAGTCTCAGCACAGATTTAATTTGCTTGCTATAAGTAACAGCCAGGACAGTTTTTCTTACACTGTTTCATGCATCTCCCCCAATCTGATTTTAAAGGGATTGGCCCATCTTACACATTGGTAGAATAGCACTAGGATATGCCACCAATGTCAGATAGGGCTGGTTCCCACCTCAGGGACTAACACCTACTGTATCTCTAGAATTGGACAAGTCACGCAAGCGGGCCCCCCTCCATTCACTTCTATTGGAGTTCCAAAAATAGTTGAGTGCCAGCTCGGCTATTTCTGGATCTCCAATATAGGTGAATGGAAAGGTGGCCACGCTTGCATAGTGTGCTCTCCAATCACTTTCTATAGGAGTTTCGAAAATAGTTGAGTGCGGTCAGCTCTTTTCGGAACGCACATAGAAGTGAACGGAGAGCACGTTGGACATGCATGGTGCACTATCCTTCGCTTTGAGAGCAGAGGTGGTACCCACCCAATGGGTGAGGTGGGCCAACCCCTTTAATATGTCTGCCCTGTGCTATATAATAGAATTATCATTTTTCAAAGCTGAAGATTCAGATTTCTTCATATGTTACTTTGTAGTAAAGTTGGTTACGGCACATTCCAAATTCGAACATCTCACCCCGGCCTTGAGTTCATTAACCGGGCACTAGCCTGTCACTTACACAATATTCCATTATAAAAGTTCAGGCCTATCTGTCTTATTCCCCGGAGGGAAGGCAATGACGGATGCCCTTGTCTGCCTTTCATTACCTCTCTTTCGAGAATTTGTATTCAAATCCAGTCCAAACCTGAATCCAGACACACACATAAAGTAAACACAAGCCTACTGATACCTACAATTATTACAATAATTTCTAGACAGGAAAGCACTGCGCATGGTCGGCTAGAGTGGGTTCTTTCACGTATTTCTCCATGACGGCTTTGGAAGTACCATTATCCACTGAGATAAATTGGATTAGGCTAATGCATAATGATGGCAAAGCCTGATTCTGCAAACAGCTGTCCTAGCTTTCCTTCAAAAGCTAAACTAACTAATGTACCTTACCAGTAGCAGGACTACATAATGAAAGGTAATCATACTGGTATTTTAATGGAAGCAAATTTGCATAAAAATTACATAATTTTGTTTCTTCCCTAATAAATACAGAAACGCCTTGTATTCAAATGTAAATCCCATTCGAGGCTTTCTTCAAAGCATAGTGTCCATTAGCACTTGAAATAGTCTGATCAGAGAAACCGCGGCTTTGTTGGCACAAGGTACCGAAAAAAAAAAAAAAGAATTATACATCAAGTTTTCTTTGTTGTTTGCCTAATTTAATGGACAAGGTAGAGGAGAGAGCCAATAATTGAATGACTTCCAGCAAAAACTGTGGTTAGCCGCATGCCAATAGTAGCAGAGTTGATAAAAATTAGATTTTAAAATCTATATTGTATACTTTCATTATTGCAATGCATTAACTTTCCATTATTTCAATGTACTTTCAGGCAGGAACCCATTTAACATGGGGGGAACAAATCAAAGAAATATAATTAACAGAGATAATTAATTGCAAGTAGAATATAAATACACAAGCAAATGAATCGTTTCGTCTTTGTGAGAAGAAAAAATGATGGGAATTGAGTATTAATCACGCATTGTTTATCAGCAAATGTGTTGCACTTTATAAGCCGGTTTTAGATTAGGGCTCCGTGGGGTGTTCTGTGTATCGCAAGTCGCACACTGCATAAATCTTTTCTAGTGGAAAGTAAAGCTGGTTGGAATTCTTGTGATTGTCATAAGTCGCCCAAGAGGTTGCTTGTCAATCCTGGTAATGCTGCAACACCAAGTCACTGTCGGGCCCTAGCCTTAATTATTCTAACAAATCAGAACACCTGAATATTTCATAATAAATTATGCTAATAATACTAACAACTAGATCAGTCAGCATGTGTTTTTATTCTTTGTAGAAAGAAAGCAGGCGGCACTCACCATCGTGTGGATATAAGATATTCCTTTATTGTTGCATCAAGCAAAACACACGCGGCACCGGAGGTAGGAGTCACTTCCCTGCACACTGAATGCAGCGACGGCCGTTTCACGCAATATGCGCTTCACGTCAGAGCATCAGGTGTGCAATCAGTGACGCTCTCTTGGTGCTAATACACATTGGTTACAATTAAGAACAAATTGCTACATTTAACATAGTTGTCACAGAGCATTTATATAAGTTACAACAGAACACTGTAATCTAATCTATCATTCAGGCCTGAGTTTCCGGCTGCCTGCGTCCGCAATATCCATCGCGCTTCACACTGCAACAACTGGAGATGTCTGTCTCCTCCTCAAAGGAGGAGGGACGGACTCAATCCCTGCAAATCTTAATGAACTTACGGTCAGTCATTTTTGTAATTGGAATATCTTGGAGAGGGATCCATCCCTAGCAATGATCACTAACAATAAGCCCCGTATTTCTTTCAGAATGTGCCATACCATAAAGGATAAAATAGCGAGAAGCAGATTTGTTACTCCCCCAAATACCGCTTGGCTCACTAGGAATATCCCAGTAGTAAATTTTAGATGTGGGGGTTGCACCCTGTGTAGACGGAACTCTCAGTCTAAGTTCATCAGGGTGGCTGGTTTGAACTATAGAGTCCGCAGCTTTATGAACTGCCGCAGCACGTATGTCGTGTACATGGTGACCTGCGGTTGTGGCCGATTTTATATTGGCAAGACGATTCGCTGCATGTATCAACGTGTTAGAGAACATTTGAGTTCAGTCGACAAGGGATCCCCCAGACTCATTGAACATTTTAGGGAAGCGCACGCTGGAGATGCAAGTTCCTTAAGATTTGCAGGGATTGAGTCCGTCCCTCCTCCTTTGAATGGAGGAGACAGACATCGCCAGTTGTTGCAGTGTGAAGCGCGATGGATATTGCGGACGCAGGCAGCAGGAAACTCAGGCCTGAATGATAGATTAGATTACAGTGTTCTGTTGTAACTTATATAAATGCTCTGTGACAACTATGTTAAATGTAGCAATTTGTTCTTAATTGTAACCAATGTGTATTAGCACCAAGAGAGCGTCACTGATTGCACACCTGATGCTCTGACGTGAAGCGCATATTGCGTGAAACGGCCGTCGCTGCATTCAGTGTGCAGGGAAGTGACTCCTACCTCCGGTGCCACGTGTGTTTTGCTTGATGCAGCAATAAAGGAATACCTTATATCTATATCTTCACGATGGTGAGTGCCGCCCACTTTCTTTCTACAAAGAAGATTATTGTTGTTTGGGCTTGTGCACCTCTGAGATCGCGATATCAGAGGAGAACCGTGTGGGATCTGCAATTTCGGGTTAAAGTTAAAGGAGAGACGTGGAGTCTGCCGCTCATAATTCTATTTAGAGTGTGATGTGTTTTTATTTTTGGTCTTTTTTCTAAAATTTTTTATGTGACGACCGTATAGAAAAACCTTGAAATATTGCAGTTTTCAAACTAACCTTTAGAGCAGTCAAAAGAAACTAACATTTCCTGTTGTTTGCAGCTCACTTGTCAGCTTTGCTGTGTAAATTGAGACAGTGTTAGCAAAGGGTAAAAAAGGGGCGCGCCACCAATGAGGCGGTGTGAGGCGATTGTCTCATGCGGCACCATCTAGGGGAAAGTAGGGGTGGCAGCAATATGCAGCGAGGGCCGAGCTTTGGAGCCACCAACATGAAGGGGAGCCACCGGCTATCACCCCTACATGTGTCAGAACAGCTGGTAGGTGGCACCAGCAGCACTTAGCAAACTGCAGAAAGTGATGCTGTCGGTGTTGCTGTCAGGCATCAGTGAAATAGCTGTGTTCCCTGGGGCAGCTTACCACTACTGCCGCCATTAGCGAGCAGAGCAGCAAGGGAGAAATCTGGAGCCACTCATATATAATACAGTGCCTAAAACATATCTAGAATGTATTTTGCATCTGCAAGTAGGCAAGCGAATAAAAAATAAAATAAAATCACAATAAGGTCCCCGCTCAGACTTGGAACTCTATGCTGCTTTCAGCCATTGCCTGGCTTTTTAGGGGGCAGCACTAGCCAAGCAAAATACAGACAGCTGTATAAAGAAAGAACTGAATGAATATAAGTCTAATAAAGTTCATTTTACAAAAGAGTCTCTTCCTCCAAAAAATAAGGCGATTTTTTTCATTTTCTTTTAATGCTTAACCCCTTCAAGGTGCACAAGTTTTTCTTTTTTTTTCTTTTTTGTTTTTCTATCCCCACCTTCAAAAAGCAATAACATTTTTATCTTTTAACTGACATAACCGTATGAGCACTTGTTTTTTTGCAGGACAAGTTGTACTTTTTATTGGCATCATTTTGGGGTACAAATAATATTGGGACACTTTTGAACAAATTTAAGAGAGTTGAAATAAAAAAAAGCTTTTTATTTTTTTGTGTCATTCACTCTATGATAAAAAAAAAGAATGTTAACTTTGTCCTGCTGGTCAGTATGATTCTGGTGATAATAAAACTGTAATTTGTTATGTTTTCTAATTAGTTTTTTTTTCTTTCCACAATTCGCTTTGCATCCCCATATTCTGACACCTATAGCTTTATCTTTTACAATCATGTCAGCTGACACCATAGTGTATGTACAACTTTTTGATCACTTATCAAATTTTTTGTGGGAGGCAATGTGACCAAGTCTGGCCATATAATAGGCTGTCTCCACCTCTTATGTTGTCAGGTGCGCCAAACAAGAACCAGAGCTGTTGCAGAAGAGAAGAGTATGCTGTGTACAGGGTCCTCGTCCATCAGTGCCCCTTGTCTTGCCTTGCTGCCCTGACTAACCAGTGCTTGGTAGCTAAAGGCCTCTGTGTTGATCCCATGTTCATATGTGCCTGCATTGCTGTCTTAATATATATAAATGGGCCTCTAGGAGCAACGGGGGCGTTACCATTACACCTAGAGGCTCTGCTCTCTATAACTCACGTGCTTTCTACACTTTGATTGACAGGGCCAGGTCACATTTTTCTCAGCAATGCGGACACATATGAACATGGGGCCAACACAGATGTCTTCAGCTGCCAAGCTCACATGTAACAGGTCAGCCGGTGTCATAGGTACAAATCTTCTAGAAGCTGAGATGGTGCTGTAGCCGCCAAACACCTGCTTTTTTTTGTTTTACAGAACAGACACCTGAAGGCAATATCCGAACATTTAACCCCTCAGATGCTGTGGTCATTGCTACCACAGCGTCTGAGCAGTCTTTCCCTGGGAACTAAATGGCTCCCCTGCCAATTCTATATTACTTTGGAGTCCTGTCTGTGGCTGATAGGAACACAGTGAATCTCCCATCATAGGCTGCAATGTTAAATCATTAAGAGAAGTGAATAAATGATAGCATGTTGAAGTATCCTAGGGGTTAAAGTTTTAAAAAGTTTTAAAAAATAATAAAAATTAGACAATTCACCCCTTTTCCCCATATCAAAAATAAAAAATAAAGAACATTGGCATTGGCCATGTCCCAAAATGCCCAAACTATTATGGAGGGCTTTGCTACTACTGGGGCTGCTCTTGGGGAGCATTGTCACTATTAAGTATACTGTAGGTGGCACTATTACTATTTGGAGCAGGCTGGGAGCACCGGAATCGCACATAGTTGCACCTGGAAGAGAAGGATGATAAAAAAGTAAGGAATATAAAATGTCTGTGTGCCAAACTCTGCAGAGACGAGAAGCTGCTGAAAGAAGTCGTCAAGGCAGTCTGGTCCGAATGGAGAAGATGAGAGAATATCTGCATCAGAGGAGACATCACTGGATGTAAGAGGTATGTAGCGCTGTATTACCCTCTATGTTTTGTAGTGCTGTATGTAATGTTTTTCAAGTATGTATTTAACAGTAGGGCTGGAGGGAAGGGGTTAGCTAATTTGGTACGGGAAGGGGGGCGCCATTTCATTTTTTGACTCAGGCAGCTGAAAGGCTAGGTGCACCCATGGGTAAGGGGCAGAAGATTCAGTGGCAATTCTACTTGTCTGCTTTCCTGTGTAGATTGGGACAGTGTGAGCAGTGGTGCAGTGTGAGCAAAAGACAAAAGATTCACTGGCAACTCTACTTTACTTCTGGAGGCCTAAATAGGGCAAGGAGGTAACTCTTTACACAGATGATGCTCTGTCACTTCTGTCTCAGGTAGTAGGAGCTGTACTCCATCACTTTCTGGAGACTGCAATAATACATGAACAGAGATAAAAAAAAAAAAACTGGGTCACCTATCAGAATATTTGAATTGATTCACTCACCCCTATACATGACATTTGTTGTCCTAAAGCTCTCCCCTCACTATACATTATTTCTGTTCTAGAGACTTACATTTGATTAATAAAGCTAAAATAAATGGAATGAGAATGCTATGTTGATGGCTTGTGTCTGCTGCTGTCCCACTTTCTGAGGCAGGCATGGGGATGAATCCACTCAACTTGCCTCTACTATTCTGGTCGGCTTGGTCCTGCTGGCCTTTTTCTGCTCCCTTGCAGCAGGCCTGGCCACTCGAATTACCCGTGTCTTCTTCCTAGCAAGTCGCATCCTGCTTCTTGCCAGCAAGGCCTTTCCTGGCACTTAAAGGGCCAGCACATAAGCACTCTAATTCACACCAGCAAATGACTGGTCAACTTTGAGTGCTTAAGGCACCTTTCCCTGTGGGAGAGTGCCTGAGCAATAGGTTGTCTAGCTTGCTAGTTACCTGCAAAGGTGCCATAGTTTTGTTTGTCTGCCCATGTACCAACTGCCTAGTTTCTGGATTTGACCCTTCACTGTCTGCCCTGACCTCAGACTGTTTATCAGACTGCATGTACTGTGCCTACTTACTCTGACCTCAGCCTTGACTACTATTTTTCTTGATCCCATTGTGCTCCACACCAGTGTCTCTTGATCTCTGTGGGTGTGCACTCAACCAGAGACTACTCAAGGAGGTAGTGGCCTGGTGGTTCCTCTGCAGCAAAGTCCAGATCCCTGTATAGGGATTAAAGGGTAAAAACCAGGAGAAAAATGCTGTTATGAGTAACCACAAGTCAAATCTGTTCGATTGACACAGTGGCTCCACGCCCACTGTCATAACAGAGATGTTCCATTTTAATGTGCAAACCAATCCGTCTGATCTATAATATTTTTGTTCTGTTTATTCCTTTATTGGTTTGAAGCCAGAATCACACCTTCTACTCAAGGGATAGGGAATCAACAGTACTTTAAAGCTAAACTCTGCTCTAATATGAGCCATGACCTGCTGTGGCTCTACATGACCTTCAATAATAGTAGTTTGTAAAGACCATGAATTTAGCACTTACACAGCTTGATCAGTGAAAAGCAGAAAAGTCTTTTTGTAATTTCTATTGAAAATATTTCCATGTATAATATTGTAAAAATGTTGGTGCTCCTTATTTTTTTCTTTCATTATTCCTAAACTACTGTTGTGGTAGAAGAAGCTCATTAATATATTTAGAATGGGATAATTCATATTCAACCTTTTTGTACTTATACATTTAAAAAGATCCTATCAGAAGCATTTTGCCCTAAACTGCCACCACTACCTTATCGTTCTGCAACAAGCAAATGGTTACACTCTAGCTAGAGTCTCCTCTGATGTCAGTAATGAAGAGTTCAGCTTTCTACCATGGCCCTTGGTCCACGTGACCTCGCCTGCACACTATACACAACATAAATCCATCTGTGGGATCTCTCCAGCATGGCACACAGTCTCTCACACAGTATTGATCACACATGGCAAGCTGGCTGGTTAGACTTGGTCTCACATCTGACTAGTACATAGGGGTTACAACTTCTATCAGGATGTGAGGGCTAGGCAACTATCTTTTACCTTTAACCCCCACCTCAACTTCTTCAGTTTTGACTTGCCTTCTCTAGGTCCTGTGATGGGGCACCTTTATGGCGAGTACCACTCACCTTGACTGCTGGCTAGCTACATGCAGACTCATTCTCTCAGTGCTTTGTCTCATTCTTGGTCTCTCCTGTGCCTCTCCACAAGGGTCTGTCTGCTCTTCTTTTTATGCCTTGTAGGGACGTACTTACTAGGCAACTATTTTGGCGGTTTTCACTTGCAATGCCCATCGACATCCTGCCCAAAGCTTTTTATGCCATATATATGCCACCACAAGCTACATGTATAGTTACCAATACATCTTCTGCCGTGCCTTGCTACAGACAGGGCGTTAAATCCTTATTGGTGCACATTACCTTGGGAGGGGTTAATACTTGCATTAGGGTATTCCGTTATAGGTTCTGTTTATAACGGAATATAACGGAATTCGATGACAGAATGCAAAATGGAAGCCTTTAATAGGCATTCCATTTTGATCTGTCATAATAGAAGTCTAATGGGCAAGTATAACGGATCCGTCTGGTTTCCGTTATGCAGGACGGAAAAGAAAGTCCTGTCGACAGTAAATGGTTTTAATGGGATGCGTTTTATTTTTGACAGGACTTTGTTTTCAGTCCTGCATAATGGAAACCAGACGCATCCGTTTTGCTTGCCCATAGACTTATACTATGATGAATCAAAACAGAATGCCTCTTAAAGGCTTCCGTTTTGCATTCCATCTACAAATTATATTCCGTTATAAATGAAACCTATAACGGAACCTAACATGGAATCCGCCTCTAATACGTTTCCAGCATCTTTTGCATGGGCAGAGCACCGCTGAAGCCAGAGCAAGTATACCCTTCTTCACTACATAGCCTGCGTGGCAGTGCACAGGAAGGATTTAAGCAAGGCTGGTGATGACAGTCCCTGTCCTCAAGGATATCATCAAGTTGGAGGAGTCGGAATGTTCCCATGTGACATACTATTACTAAGTCCTTTTTGTTGCACCTCTTCACTCTTGCTAAAAGAGAGGACCCCAACTGGGTCATTCCCTCTGTTATGTCTATTTGCCCTAATAGGTCCTATAGACTGATGTTGTTATGATGGTAACAATGAATAGCAAGCAAAGAGTGCTTTTCTACCCGGCTGCGTGCACTGTATGTTACAGTGGTGTGCATGCTATACAGAGGTACTGTAGGAGCAAATCTGATGGTGTACTATTGTAGTTATAGACTAATCTCCCTTCCCTTGAATTTTATGTCCATTACAATATATATACAGTACAGACCAAAAGTTTGGACACACCTTCTCATTCAAAGAGTTTTCTTTATTTTCATGACTATGAAGGCATCAAAACTATAAATTAACACATGTGGAATTATATACATAACAAACAAGTGTGAAACAACTGAAAATATGTCATATTCTAGGTTCTTCAAAGTAGCCACCTATTGCTTTGATTACTGCTTTGCACACTCTTGGCATTCTCTTGATGAGCTTCAAGAGGTAGTCCTCTGAAATGGCCTTCCAACAGTCTTGAAGGAGTTCCCAGAGATGCTTAGCACTTGCTGGCCCTTTTGCCTTCACTCTGCGGTCCAGCTCACCCCAAACCATCTCGATTGGGTTCAGGTCCGGTGACTGTGGAGGCCAGGTCATCTGGTGCAGCACCCCATCACTCTCCTTCATGGTCAAATAGCCCTTACTTTCAAAGTTTTCACAATTTTTCGGCTGACTGACTGACCTTCATTTCTTAAAGTAATGATGGCCACTCGTTTTTCTTTACTTAGCTGCTTTTTTCTTGCCATAATACAAATTCTAACAGTCTATTCAGTAGGACTATCAGCTGTGTATCCACCTGACTTCTCCTCAATGCCACTGATGGTCCCAACCCCATTTATAAGGCAAGAAATCCTACTGACAGGGCACACCTGTGAACTGAAAACCATTTCAGGGGACTACCTCTTGAAGCTCATCAAGAGAATGCCAAGAGTGTGCAAAGCAGTAATCAAAGCAAAAGGTGGCTTCTTTGAAGAACCTAGAATATGACATATTTTCAGCTGTTTCACACTTGTTTGTTATGTATATAATTCCACATGTGTTAATTCATAGTTTTGATGCCTTCAGTGTGAATCTACAATTTTCATAGTCATGAAAATAAAGAAAACTCTGAATGAGAAGGTGTGTCCAAACTTTTGGTCTGTACTGTATATATATATATATATATATATATATATATATATTGTGCTTGTCATCTCAATGGCTACCATGTAATGCTTCATTTCTCCTGTGGAGGCGCAGCAGGAAAATCAAACCCTTTTTGCAGAATTGCAACTGACTGGGGTGCTAGCAGTGGGAAAATCTTATCATCGGGGAGCCTTCTAACAATAAGGGTCTTCACCAAAGTGGATGTCCTCTTAAAGCACTATAGGAAACCTGGATAACAAAACAGAGGACAGAGGATTTATAATTATTGGTGATAGTCAATAGTCATCCATGGTCAGAAGGAAATACAATGTATATTCACATGCACGCTCATGCCAACCTACCAGTCATCTAAACTGGTTAAAGAAAACTGAAAGCTCACGTGTCTCTTAGGAAGTATTTCATGACTACAACAAGAATGCGAAAAAACCTGGACTCCCCTTGTTATTTAAACCTGCTCTTTATTAAGAGCCCTGGTCTGATCTATTACTAAGCCAAAACAGGCCCTGACTGAGCACCATCCAGGACAGGCTCTTGGAAAGCCCCCAATCAGGTTTAGAAAGTCACTGTTGACATTACACTATACTATTACCTCATGTTTTTATAGGCCATAGCCCACCAGTACGTGGGTTGAAATATATAGGCCTCAGAACATTAAAAAACTTGGACTGCTTTGCCAAGACATAAAATACACCCACCAGCAGATTGGTAAGATTTCTACATTAGGTTTTAATTAATGTTGGGATTTTCCATTAGTTTTATACCTAGCTCAGCAAGGAGTATATAAAACATTTTATGCAAGATTCTTCAAATGTACCATTTCGATGTACGGTCATTAAGAGTGAACGGTATGTAACCTGAGCAATATTTCCCATGAACAGATACACGCCATATGACTATATGCTCACTTGGACTTGTACCACCTCATTTCATAAAGCCTTTTCTTGAGAAAACCTGCATGGTGGGTAACAAGGTTCCTATGCACCACCTTAAGGGTCCATTCAAACGTCTGCAAGTGTTTTGCGGTCCTCCGCAAATTGCAGATCCGCATAACACGGACACCTGGCCATGTGCGGTCCTCATTTTTCGGACTGCACATGGCCGGCACTTTAATAGAAATGCCTTTTCTTGTCCGTGTCTGCGGACAAGAATAGGACATGTTCTACTTTTTGCGGAATGGAAGTGCGGATGCGGAACGGAAGTGCGGATGCGGACAGCACACTGTGTGCTGTCCGCATCTTTTCCGGCCCCATTGAAAATGAATGTGTCCGGATCCGTTCAGCAGCGGACGTGTGAATGGACCCGGATCCATTTTGCGGACGTGTGAATGGACCCTTAACATGGTTTTCAGGCTCCCGATATGGGTGAACCTCACTAATTGGATATTAATGACATATCCTAAGTCATCAATATCAGGAGCCAGGAAAACTGCTTTATGTTGGCCATACACTTTATATAACCAAGCAATGAACATGTAAACTCGTACTGAGAGAGGATTAAGTTGCCACCAGACAACTCTGGCAGAGGCATATCTGTGGGTACAAAGGATCTGCCATTTTAGAATTCCCAATTTCCCCAGAAATCTGCCATCAGGGGGTGTCAGGAAATCCCTCCATGCACAAAATTATCATGTTGGGTCAAATTTTATCTGCTATGTTTTGCCTGTTTTATCTAATGTGTATAGCCAGCTTTAATTGCACCATGCCATTTTGGTCACACATTCCTTGGTTATCAATATTCTAATATATCTTTGTAGGGGTCAGAGCTGCTTTTATTAGATACAGATCAGCAAATTTGCTTCTTTACTAATTTAATTGCATGAAAATGTTTTGCCTGGCTGTAGGCACCGCTATGGGGGACCTTGGAGCCTACTGCACACTGTTTAATTTTGATGTCTATGCGATAAGCCCCTAGAGGTTGCCGCGAGCAGTCAAATTATTTTGTGTATAAGTAGAAGCAGGGGTCTGTATTAGGACAAAAATGTTGCCCCATTGCCTACCAAGAAATGTCATCTTGTATCTGTCAATCTATCTAGCTTATATTAATCTACACTTCTCAACATTGAACTTGCAACAAGAAGGAAAGGTCTTCGAATGATGGAAATCGTGCGATCAAAAGATATGTTAATGATATGCAAATGATAAAAATTAAATATTTAAAACATCTCAATTTATTCAGAATTGAGTATGAGTACTACGCGCAGAAATACCTGCGCTTACATGCCTTGGCATGCTATCAATGAGGTTATTAATGGCTGCCAGAGCAATGTTCTGCCATGCTGAATGCACTTGGGCACAAAAATCATCAAGATCCACTGCTTGCAGTTCCCTTTGCAACTGCCAACCAATGATGTCCCAGATGTGCTACGCATGTTAATATGTTTAGGCTGTGCAGGCTGCTCACAGTAACACAAGCAACATGTGGCTTGACTTTGTCCTATTGAAAAAGGGCTCCAGGGACACTTTGAAAAAATGGCCATACCATAGGTTCCACAACCAAATCAGATGATCCGTCCGTGCAGAAGTTCTCCTCTGTGCACCTCTTGCTGTCCTTCCAGGACTACAAGTAGCAGCACAAAGACACCTGCAAACACTGGAAACATGAATAAAAGTAGATTGAATCACTGCTATACTTACTATATGAAAGTTAGAAGCTCTTTTGATCCACATTGTGCTAGACCCATCTACCAATGACAAGACAGGACCTACACCATAAGACTTGCCTTTCCTGGGCTTTTGGCCTAAAACATTCAGGACCATAGAATCCAGCTATGCGATTGTCACAACCAGACAGCTGAGAAGCTCTGACAGGAGCCTTCCAGATCCTCCTCCTTGAGTTTCTTTGTTTTGGTTTCAGTTCCTCATCTCGTTAGTCTATCTCAGCTGTCATGCAGATGGACTGATTGCTTCCCTTTAAGTTCCTCCCCATAATGCAGTAGTGTGCGGCTTATACAACTTCCTGGAGTGTGTGTGCATGCTGTTCCTATTTCCCAGTCCTCTGCAAGATAAGTGCTGTTCCTTTATTTGTGATTTTCTGTCTGCTGGATTTCAGGAGACCCTGACTCCCTCCGTGTCTAGTGTAGGGAGCCGGTGGTCGTGTCCCCTCACTATTGTAGGGTCTTCAGGTATTAGATAGCCAAGGTACGTGGATATGCGCCCATCCACCTTTGGGGTGTTCGCATAGGCTGAGCAGTCAGGGAGAGTGGTCTCATGCAGGGGTCTCCCTTTTTGCTCCTTAGTTGTGGATCCAGTGAGTCATTGATTATATTGCATTGTCTTGTTTCCTGTACACCGTCCGTGACATTATAAGCCGCCAAAACCGTCTCAAGCATGGATCCGGTTTCACTTTTGGCTGAACGCTTCCAGGGTCTTTCATTGGAGGTAGCTGATCTCCGTAAGACTTTTTCTCAGTTTCAAGTGACCGGTTCAGCTTGCGTTCATGGAGTTTGTTCTGAGCCTAAGATCTCGCTCCCGGATACGTTCTCCGGGGGTAGTGAGAATTTTGTGCGTTTTAGAGAGGCTTGCAAACTCCATTTTCGCCTTCTTCCCCATTCCTCTGGTGATGAGGAACGGAGGATGGGGATCATTATATCGCTGCTCAGGGGTAACGCTCAGTCCTGGGCCTTTTCTCTTCCGGAGGGGGCACGGCCCCTCCGTTCAGTGGATGAATTATTTTTAGCCCTGGGTCAGATATATGATGATCCGGATTGTATTGCTCTGGCTGAGTCTAGACTACGTCTGTTATGCCAGGGTAAACAATCCGCAGAGATATACTGCTCAGAATTTCGGAGATGGGCAGCTGATACTGGTTGGAATGATGCTGCACTCCGAAGTCAATTTTGCCATGGTCTTTCAGAGGGATTGAAAGATGCATTTGCCTTTCATGAGAGGCCTATCTCCTTGGACTCTGCTATGTCTCAGGCCGTTCGTATTGACAGGTGTCTTAGAGAGAGAGGAGAGATCTCTCCTTCCTGTCATACTCAGTCCCGGGACAGTGCAGCGGTCTCATTCGGTGCACAGGGGTCTCAGTCGCTGCCAGCCCCTTCTGAGCAGGAGCCCATGCAGCTGGGGTTGATTGCCTCTGACAATAGAAGATTCAGCCCGCATGGGAGGGTTTGTTTTTGTTGTGGAGGTATTAATCATTTGGCAAATGTTTGTCCCTCTAGGAGATTCAGGCAGTTTCCTGGGAGTAATAAAGAAACAAAAAGGAAAAAATCTTTTAAAAATGTTCCGTCTGTTACTATTGGCAGGGTTGAGGCGGAAATTGAAGGTTTTTCGTTTGCTTATAGTTCCCGTTTTGTCCTGCCTGCTAGGGTGGCGCTAGAGAGCAAGAGCATTTTTTGTGAGATTTTTGTAGATAGTAGAGCAGCTGTCAATCTCATTGATAATCAATTTGCAATAACTCATGATTTCCAGGTATGCACTTTGGGAAAGGATATTCCTGTTTTTGCTATTGATTCCGCTCCACTTTCTCAGAAATCATTAAAGGGCATAGTTCACAATATCCGTTTAATTGTGAGTGATGCTCATGTTGAGGATGTGTCATGTTTCGTCCTTAGCGGTTTGCCTACTCCTCTAGTGTTGGGGCTACCCTGGCTCACTAAACATAACCCCACCATTGATTGGCAAGCGAGGCAAATAAATGGTTGGAGTGACTTTTGCAGAGAGAATTGCCTCATGACATCTGTTTCTGAGGTTTCTACTAAGACTGTACCACCTTTCCTCTCTGAATTTTCGGATGTCTTCTCTGAGAGTGGAGTTCAGGATTTGCCTCCGCACAGGGAGTACGATTGCCCTATTAATCTCATCCCAGGCGCCAAGCTGCCTAAATCTCGTTTATACAATCTTTCCCAACCTGAGAGGGTTGCTATGCATGCTTATATCTCTGAGAGTCTGAGAAAAGGACACATACGACCCTCGAAGTCACCTGTTGCCGCTGGTTTTTTCTTTGTTAAGAAAAAAGATGGTTCTTTAAGACCTTGTCTGGATTTCAGGGAGCTGAACAGTATCACTATTCGTGACCCTTATCCGCTTCCTCTGATCCCGGACCTGTTTAACCAGGTTGTTGGGGCTAAAGTCTTTTCCAAATTAGACCTAAGAGGGGCATACAACCTGGTCAGGGTCAGAGAAGGAGACGAATGGAAGACGGCTTTCAATACCCCTGAGGGCCATTTTGAGAATTTGGTTATGCCTTTTGGTTTGATGAATGCCCCAGCCGTTTTTCAGCATTTCGTGAACAGCATTTTTTATCATTTAATGGGAAAATTTGTATTAGTGTATTTGGATGACATTTTGATTTTTTCTCCTGATTTCAAGACTCATAAGGAACACTTACGTCAGGTCTTGCTCATCCTGCGGGAGAATAAATTATACGCGAAACTGGAAAAATGTATGTTTGCGGTTCCAGAAATTCAATTTCTGGGGTTTCTTCTCTCCGCTTCTGGTTTTCGCATGGACCCCGAGAAGGTCCGCGCTGTGCTTGAGTGGGAGCTTCCTGAGAATCAGAAGGCGCTGATGCGTTTTTTGGGCTTTGCCAATTATTACAGGAAATTTATTTTGAATTATTCCTCTGTTGTTAAACCACTCACTGATATGACCAGAAAGGGGGTAGATTTTTCTTCCTGGTCGGTAGAGGCGCGTAAGGCCTTTTCTAATATCAAGGAGAGTTTTGTTTCCGCTCCCATCCTGGTACAACCTGATATTTCGTTACCCTTCATAGTTGAGGTTGATGCTTCTGAGGTAGGGGTGGGTGCGGTCTTGTCTCAGGGTTTCTCTCCTGCCAAATGGCAACCGTGTGCCTTTTTCTCGAAGAAACTCTCCTCCGCAGAGAGAAATTATGATGTGGGAGATAGGGAATTGTTGGCCATCAAGTTGGCTTTTGAGGAATGGCGCCATTGGCTAGAGGGAGCCAGACACCCTATTACCGTGTTTACTGACCATAAAAATCTGGCCTACTTGGAGTCAGCCAAGCGTCTGAACCCGAGACAGGCCAGATGGTCTTTGTTCTTTTCAAGGTTTAATTTTGTTGTCACGTTCCGCCCTGGGATTAAGAATGTGAAGGCAGATGCCCTGTCACGTTGTTTTCCGGGAGGTGGGAATTTTGAAGACCCGGGTCCCATTTTGGCTGAAGGTGTGGTGGTCTCTGCTCTTTTTCCTGAATTGGAGGCAGAGGTGCAGGCAGCCCAGTCAGAGGCTCCTGATCTTTGTCCTCCTGGGAGGTTGTTTGTGCCTCTCGCTTTGAGACACAAGATTTTTAAGGAACACCACGATACGGTCCTTGCTGGGCACCCGGGGGCAAGAGCCACAGTGGATCTCATCGCTCGGAGATTCTGGTGGCCTGCGCTTCGTAAGTCGGTTGAGGGTTTTGTGGCAGCTTGCGAGACTTGCGCTCGTGCCAAAGTCCCTCATTCACGGCCATCAGGTCCTCTCCTTCCCTTACCCATTCCTTCCCGTCCTTGGACACATCTGTCCTTGGACTTCATAACGGACTTGCCTCGTTCCTCGGGGAAGACTGTGATTCTGGTGGTGGTGGACCGTTTTAGCAAAATGGTGCATTTTATCCCTTTTCCTGGTTTGCCCAATGCTAAGACGCTGGCGCAGGCATTTATTGACCACATTGTCAAATTGCATGGTATTCCTTCAGACATAGTCTCTGATAGGGGCACGCAGTTTGTTTCCAGATTCTGGAAGGCTTTCTGTTCTCGCTTGGGGGTTCGGTTGTCATTCTCTTCTGCTTTCCACCCGCAGTCGAATCAGAATCTGGAGACATATCTGCACTGTTTTGTGGCGGAGAATCAGGAGGATTGGTATTCTTTTTTGTCCCTTGCTGAGTTTGCTTTAAATAACCGTCGTCAGGAGTCCTCTGATAAGTCACCATTTTTTGGTGCATATGGGTTTCATCCGCAGTTTGGGACTTTCTCGGGAGAGGGGTCTTCTGGTTTACCTGATGAGGACAGATTCTCCTCGTCTTTGTCATCTATTTGGCAAAAGATTCAGGATAATCTAAAGAGCATGAGTGAGAGATATAAGCGTGTGGCAGATAAGAGACGTGTGCCTGGTCCGGACCTGAATGTTGGTGATCTGGTGTGGTTGTCTACCAAAAATATCAAATTGAAGGTTCCCTCCTGGAAGTTGGGTCCTAGGTTTATTGGGCCTTACAAGATCCTGTCTGTCATCAATCCTGTTGCCTACCGTCTTGATCTTCCTCAGACTTGGAAGATCCATAATGTTTTTCATAAGTCCTTATTGAAACCTTATGTTCAACCTATTGTACCCTCGCCTTTGCCTCCTCCTCCGATTATGGTTGATGGAAATCTTGAATTTCAGGTCTCTAGGATTGTGTATTCTCGTCTTGTCCGCGGTTCCCTCCAGTACCTCGTTCATTGGGAGGGTTATGGTCCTGAGGAGAGGATGTGGGTCCCAGTGACGGACATTAAGGCCACTCGTCTCATCAGGGCTTTCCATAGGTCCCATCCTGAGAAGGTTGGCTCTGAGTGTCCGGAGTCCACTCGTAGAGGGAGGGGTACTGTCTCAACCAGACAGCTGAGAAGCTCTGACAGGAGCCTTCCAGATCCTCCTCCTTGAGTTTCTTTGTTTTGGTTTCAGTTCCTCATCTCGTTAGTCTATCTCAGCTGTCATGCAGTTGGACTGATTGCTTCCCTTTAAGTTCCTCCCCATAATGCAGTAGTGTGCGGCTTATACAACTTCCTGGAGTGTGTGTGCATGCTGTTCCTATTTCCCAGTCCTCTGCAAGATAAGTGCTGTTCCTTTATTTGTGATTTTCTGTCTGCTGGATTTCAGGAGACCCTGACTCCCTCCGTGTCTAGTGTAGGGAGCCGGTGGTCGTGTCCCCTCACTATTGTAGGGTCTTCAGGTATTAGATAGCCGAGGTACGTGGATATGTGCCCATCCACCTTTGGGGTGTTCGCATAGGCTGAGCAGTCAGGGAGAGTGGCAGGTCTCATGCAGGGGTCTCCCTTTTTGCTCCTTAGTTGTGGATCCAGTGAGTCATTGATTATATTGCATTGTCTTGTTTCCTGTACACCGTCCATGACAGCGATACTCTGATTAGAAGCACTAGTCACATGGGTAGGGAGTGCACAATCTAAATAGGGGAAACCTCTCCCCTTACGGCTTGTCCGTCTTGGTGTTTCAATTTCAATGTTGAGGAGGGTACCTATACATCGGTATGTGTCCGGCCGAATCCCGGCACTAATGCCGGAAACAGGCAGGATCCTTGCTGGGTCTCATTATAGTCAATGGGGCCTGGCAGTGATGCCGCCATTTTTTAGCTATGCTGGATGTGATAAACTCTGGCAGGGTGTTCCTCTGCCGGTACAGGTTGCTGAAACATTTCAGTGCTAGTGTGAAACTAGCCTTAGCTATGTATGAACTATCTATCTATCTATCTATCTATCTATCTATCTATCTATCTATCTATCTGACTATCTATCTATCTATCTATCTATCTATCATCTATCTATTATCTATCTATCTATCTATCTATCTATCTATCTATCTCCTATCTATCTATCTATCTATCTATCTATCTCCTATCTATCTATCTATCTATCTATCTATCTATCTATCTATCTATGTATTATCTATCCATCTATCTATCTACTATCTATCATCATTTATCTATCTATCTATCTGACTATCTATCTATCTACTATCTATCTATCTATCTATCTATCTATCTATCTATCTATCTATCTATCTATCTATCTATCTCCTATCTATCTAATAAGAAAGAAGAAGCCAGCAGCACACCATTAAGATAAAAAAAACACGTGTGGTTTATTCACCCAGTGTCATGTAGCAGCGACGTTTCAACCACTTGTTGCGGTCTTTCTCAAGCTATCTTGCTGGCTTCTTCTTTCTTATTGAATGGGACCTTGGTGCTGGTTCATAATGGTCTGATTTTGCACCCAACCGATAAGTGTGCCGCGTCTTCATCTTCCTTTTTTATTTTTTTTTCATCTATCTATCTATCTATCTATCTATCTATCTATCTATCTATCTATCTATCTATCTATCTATCTATCAATCTCATACCTCCCAAATGTCCCTCCTTTTGAAACTGAGGTACAGTTTTTAATTAGTATATTTACAATATTGATCCAGAATGTGTTTCCCTGGTTCCAATCTATATATTAAAGCCCGCCTTGCATATTATTTCATTATTTGATGCAATTTGGATTTTAGAAATGTTTATATTCAGATAATTTTTGCGCTATTGTGTAAAAAAAACTATTTAAGTATATAAATATGTAGGAAAAGTGAATCTCTCACACAATAAACCATAAGTGTCCCTCTTTGACCGTCCAAAAAGTTGGGAGGCTATTTATCTATCTATCTATCTATCTATATATCTATCTATCTATCTATCTATCTATCTATCTATCTATCTATCTATCTATCTATCTATCTATCTATCTCATATCTATCTATCAATTATTTCTCTATCTATCTATCCATCTATCTATCATCTATCTATCTATCTATTATCTATCTATCTATCTATCTATCTATCTATCTATCTATCTATCATCTATCTATTATCTATCTATCTATCTATCTATCATCTATCTATTATCTATCTATCTATCTATCTATCTATCTATCTATCTATCTATCTATCTATCTATCTATCTATCTCTCTCTCTCTCTATCTATCATTTCTCTCTATGTGCATAATACAAATACTGTCCTCTTTCCCCATAAGCTATTGATGTCGTATGATTTGCTCAGTCACAGACTGAGTTTTGCTGAATCTTTCATGCTGATTCTCATCAGGTCGGCCTCCAGAGCAGCTTCATGCATATTTATCAGTGCCTGACGGCCGCCAGACTCCACCTGCATGCGACTTGCACTAGATACAAACACACATCCCTCGTTCTCCACGGCAATTATCATTTTCATTACATAGGTTAAAAAGATTGAGAGCATCCTGCCATGTGTAAACCAGATCTAAATCACATCACAGGAACCTTGCATCTCTCCTGGAATGGATTTCTGTCATAAACCTTTTTACCGCGTGCACCGTCTGTCAAGGCTGTGCACAAATAATAATTATTTTTTTTCTTCTCACAAAGAGAAGACAAAGTCAAATAATCTTCAAACTCTGGTAATTCAGGCTGAAATATATTTCACAAGACAATACCTTCCAATACGTGCGTGATAAGAACCCGTCCTTCATAGCTGGAACAGAGATTACAATCTTGGTGTTTCTTTTTGTTTATCTGTTAATGTGCTGCATTCTAATGAAGTGGAATTATTCCAGATATTACATTCAATTGTTTATGTCTTTCATTAGCTCTTCCAGCAGTCATTATCCAGATCAACTTTTTCATTGCAAGGCAGTTGGTGTTAACGGAGAGGGTTAGGCTGGTGTGAAAGTTGCATAGGATTCTTTGTATATTCTGAAGCATGATATTGGAGAATTTTTTTTTTTTTTTTTTGTATTTTCATTGTTTGATTTATCTTTTGTTCAGTGTACCAACTTCATTCCAAAAACTATAAATTGGCAATCCACCATTAAAAAACATGCAATGCTGAATGCATGTCTTCCATATACATACAGCTAGAGATGAGCGAATTGATTTGGTTTGATTCAAATTGCCAGAATTTTGCAAAAATTCTGATTCTTTAGCCATTTTTCAGATCAGAAGACAGGAAAGACGAAGAAGGAATGACAGGAAAGATGACCCCAGCCAAAAAAAAGATGATTTTAGACCTTTTTTAAAAATAAAAGCATACAATATTTGACAGTGCAGTGTGTTGTTAAAGAGTATCTGTTCACCTACTTTAGCATTCTAGAACGCTCATGTCGCATTATTGCACAGTTCGCCCTAATTTAAACAGTACCTTTATTGTACAGTATATGTATAACGCAAAAAAACCTAAAAAAAACGAGTTTATAACAATACACTAATTAAGTCTCGCAAGTGCCCAGGGCAGCATTATGGCCACAAGTTCCCAGGCCCCTCACCGATGTGCCCACTCTCCTTGCAGTCCTCTGGCCCGCCCTGCCCTCCTAGTTCAGCGGTGGACGGTGCAGGCATGAGATCTCAGAGGCAGAGGAGGATGACTATCAAAGAGGGCTACAAGGGGAGGGGTTAGGTGGGCACATCGGTGAGGGGCCTGGGCACTTGCAGCCATAATGCCGCCCCTAGGCACTTTTGAGACCTAATTAGTATATTGTTATAAACTAATTTTTTCAGCTTCTCTATGTGGAACATATACAACAAAGGTACTGTTTAAACGATGGAGAACTGCGCCATAACCCAATATGAGTGGTCTAGAATGCTAAAAGTAGGTGACAGACTCCCTTAAGCAGGCTGATTGTTACCACTGCCTAACATGTGTTTGCCCATAGCCATATATGTCACTTTAAGGTTACTAATAATCTTGGCATTAAAGAGCTTGAAAGTAGTTGTATACAGTCCTAGGAGACCTCAGAGTGTCATGCAAGACTTTTTAGGGCATTTGGAACACTTTAGTTTCCGGTCAAATTTTAGTAGGTCGAATTGAATTGGCTTTCTGATACGGAGCCGAAATTAATATTGAGAAATTTGTTCATCTCTAAAGGCAGCCTTCTTTTGCATGAATAGATGCACTTTTTAGCGTTGAGCTCAAGATACACTTCCTTCCCAACAATCGGCTGCAGAATCGTCAACTCTAAATCCACCTTAAAGATGAAGTAATGCATGGTATTGTTTGGATGTCTTGAGGCCGTATTTGCAGAGAACAAATCAAAAATGGTTATGGACAGTAACTTGGTAGCTCTAGATCTAAACATAGTAACAGTAAGTAGCAAGGAACTTGAGGAAAACTCATAATGACACAAAGCCATACAACCACCTGGATATCTTTGACTATAAACAAGGGTCCTCCAATCCATTCATGACCATAGTCTTTTACTATCATGCACATATATTGAGGACTCTTTGTTTGTATGCATTGTTTAGAAGGAAGAAACTTAAAAAGAGAGAGAGAGAGATCATGCAGTTGCAACATCAAATGGGTCTTCTAGTATGTCTACATGTCTATGCATGTCTCTTCTAAACATCTGCTCCCATCCCTTGTTTTTTCCATTTTAAAGGCAACCTGTCACCATGAATATACAGCGCAATCTGCAGGCTGTTATAGACCAGGAGAGCTGAGCAGATTGATACATAGTTTAGTGGAAAAATATTTTTTATAAGGCCCCATTTACACATCCATATTTTTAGCGGATCCGCGTTTTGTGGACCAAAAAAGACATATGGTTGTGCGAATGCACCCAAACTTGTACTTTATTTATTTAAATTTTTGCCCATTCTGAGCTTAGGAGCAGACCTATGCTGAACTTCAAATAATGACTCTATTTTTCCACATTATTCTGACTCCAGCTCCAACTACTTGATAAATGACTTTGTAATAACCAATATACTGTAGAAAACCGTAACATCAAGCCTTTCATCACCATCATGGAAATAGTCTGACTACTCAGCTAAAGCCTTACTACGGAGCATGTCCAGCACAGATTTTACCTTTTAGTGCCTTGTAGTAGCAACATGAAGATGCTTAGTTCAAATTCATTGAAAAGGTCTTGTGGCACTCTGTGAATGTGGTGTTGAAAGTAGGGTTCCCACCCCATATTCTAAAGATGCAAAGTGAAGATTTATTTATGATGTTTCAGTTAATTCACACCTATATCAAACTACTGCCACACACATTTGTCAGTGGGATACTTAGGCTGAGAGTTCACATCAGCGTTCAGCCTTTCCGTTTTCCTGCTCCATTATAGGAGCAGAAAAACGGAAAGGACGGATTCGGCACATAACTGAGCCAAATGGAGCCCATGGGCCCCATAGACTATAATGGGGTCCATTAGGTTTCCATTTAGAGGAAGATTTTTGAAGCAGAGACAAAAGTCGTGCATGCAGGTCTTTTGTCTCCTCTTCAAAGATTTTCCTCTAAATGGAAACCTAACGGACCCCATTAGAGTCTATGGGGTCCGTAGGCTCTGTTCTCCTCAGTTATGTGCCGAATCCGTCCTTTCTGTTCTCCTGCTCCTATAACGGAGTCAACTCCTCCTTCTCTATATGCTGCCTGTGGACCATTGAAAAACCTCCCTAATGGCTAGAACAAAGACTCAGCAGCGCTACAAGAGTGAGTGCGAATCAATGCTTGAACCTACCTTTGATCAGACAATGGTGGCATGTCCTAATGATATGCCGACCAATATCTATACGGAGACAACCCTTTAAGCTGTAGGCCAATAGTTGATAGACCTCTACTGCATAGTTGATAGACCTCTAGTGGCATTATCTACTATGTGGTATGTTTCATAGGAAACATCCATCGGGAAAAAAAAAAAAAAACATCTCAAACAACGCTTACAGGTAAATGAAAAAATGTATGAATAATCTGAATGTATGAAAAAGAGTTATAGGTAACCTGGATTTATTAATAATTCAACCTGGACATTGGCTGCTTGGATTAGTCATGCAATCTGATCAGAATTGTGAGTCTAATCCTCATGATGACTGTGAATGTTTCCTGATTATTGTGTGACCGATATTCCTGCCATCCCAGTTATTAATATAGTGATTATGGTAGATTCACTCCTTGATATTCTGCCTTTGGTTAACTAAGACATGGTGGATAATTAAATGAAAGCATAACATCTTTAGTAAAAGGAAACTATAAATTAGGTATAGCATTAAAGCAAAATGTAAGTAAGGAAACTTTATTGAATTATAGTGTTATTAGAAAATGAAAAGTTACTGGGACTGTTGAAGATGACACCATGTGACCACTTATGATTGAAGGGAGCAATTCTGACACATCTGTTTTAGTAAATTCTTGCATTTCCTACATTTAAGTTCTGCTTTGTTTTTCTAGACAGATTTACTAACCCTTTGCCTTGGACATATGTCTGGTAAGATACACAGTGGGCTTAAAGGGGTGCTTTATATATTGATGTTCTATCCTCAGGTTGCCTTTAGTCACACCACACCCCTGCTGATCAGCTGTTGTGGAGTAGTTTTGCAGCTGGAATAGCTGTGTCCATTGTACAGCTGATGGAGCTGGTTACTGCAGCATGGCTTCTATTTACGTAAGGATGGTTTCACACTACCGTTCTATTTTCCGTTTTAGCATGAGATGATAGGTCATACCCTACTTTATGTTATAATTGAACTTAAACCAAATATTGAAATAAAAACTAGGACACAAAACTTGATTGGAAAATATTTACAAATTTTTTTTTTGGCCACGGCCTTTATTAATCAACCTGTGCAAATAACTTCATAACTCAATACCAAAACATATTTAAAATAACTAGAAATCAATAAACCTTTAGAAAACAAACAAGCTCAGCCATAAGCTCGAGCTCACTTAAACATTACTTCATACTTCATACACCCCAGGTGGACAAAAAAAGGCAGCAACAATCATAAGAATAAAATTGGGCGGGCGGGAGGGGCCGACGATCCTCAGCTTCATTCGATGAGGTACTGTGCTCCTACCCTAAAATCTCACATATTTACCCCCCTAGCCAACCATTGACCACAAATGAAAACCTTGTAACTGGGGGAAATGAATACTGCCCATGGCCGAAACCCATCGAGCCTCCTAATTTACCAATAAAATACACGTTGCCATGCTGGGGCAAACCTGCCCGGAGCAATGTCAGCACCATTCAGAACCTTGTTGCCATCCTGGTCAATCTGCCTAGTGATGACAACCCTAAATTTGGCAGGAAAAATACCAAGAGGGATCCAACATAGGGATGACCATAATCCCATGTGGATCCCTCCATAATGTCCAGGATCCTGCCAATCCATTTAATTGTAATTAAAACGGAAAATAACGGAATTGGCTAAACGGAAGGCATTCGTTTTGATCAGTCTATGGGAAAAAAATGGACAGCTGCATTCCATCATGGTTATGTTATTTAGGACGGAAACAAAAGTCATGTTGATTTTTTTGAAAATAGAACGGTAGTGTGAAACCACCCTAAATGGAGCAGCGCTGCTCTAAACAATTCTGTCCACCACACAGAACCTCCCCGGCAGCCCTTGTATGCAGTATCTGAGAGAGACAGCAGTGTTATTGCTGTGCTCTGTGCTTTCCTGTGTCATTACATTAGATAGTTAGTGGGAGATAGTCAGTGTAGGTTAGATAGTGCAATTGTCTGTATTATGTATGTATACCTCTTCTCATATGTACAGCGCTATGGAATGAATGGCGCTTTAATAATAAATAATAATAATAATAATAATAATAATAGTGATATAGTGTAGCTGATAAGTTCTGCTGTCCATACATACAGTGCCTTGCAAAAGTATTCACCCCCTTGACTTTTTTAGTATTTTGTTACATTACAGCCTAAAGTTCAATGTTTTTTTAAAATCTGAATTATATGTGATGGATCAGAACACAATAGTGTAAGGTGGTGAAGTGAAATAAGAAAAATATATAAATAAAACTATTGTTTAGAAATAGAAAACAGAAAATTGTCATGTGCGTATGTATTCACCCCTTTTGTTAGGAAGCCCATAAAAAGCTCTCTCTGGTGCAACCAATTACCTTCACAAGTCACATAATTAGTGACATGATGTCACCTGTGTGCAATCTAAGTGTCACATGATCTGTCATTACATATACACACGTTTTTTGAAAGGCCCCAAAGGCTGCAACCTAAGCAAGAGGCATCACTAACCAAACACTGCCATGAAGACCAAGGAACTCTCCAAATAAGTAAGAGACAATTTTGTTAAGAAGTACAAGTCAGGGTTAGGTTATAAAAAATATTCAAATCTTTGATGATCCCCAGAAACACCATCAAATATATCATAACCAAATGGAAAGAACATGGCACAACAGCAAGCTTGCCAAGAGACGACCACTCACCAAAATTAATGGACCGGGCAAGGAGGGCATTAATCAGAGAAGCAGAACAGAGACCTAAGGTAACCCTGGAGGAGCTGCAGAGTTCCACAGCAGAGACTGGAGTATCTGTACATAGGACGACAATAATCCCATACGCTCCATAGAGTTGGGCTTTATGGCAGAGTGGCCAGAAGAAAGCCATTACTTTCAGCTAAAAACAAAAACGCATGTTGTGAGTTTGCAAAAAGGCACCTTCCTCCATGCCACAGTATGGAGGAAGGTGCTCTGGTCTGATGAGACTAAAATTGAACTTTTCGGTAGTGATGAGCGGGAGGTGCCATATTCGATTTCGACGAAATTCTCGAATATTCGCTTGAATATTCGTTGAAATCGAATATTCATCATTATTCTAGTTATCGCGATTAATATGCGATTTAAATAATCGCGTATTGCGATTTTAACTTAAGGTAACTTTACTATTGGTTTGATATCTAGAATTAGCGAAGATGACGAATATGACGAATGTATTCGTCATATTCCTCAAAGCGAAGATAACAAAGTTTTCTCCATCTTCGTTTTAGCTCCATATTCATCAACTTCGCTAATTCTAGCAATCAAATAGGAATGTTGAGTAGAGACAGCTAAGTTTTTAATTCGCTATGCGATAATATTACTTAGCTTTTTTTTAAAATAAATAAAATAATTATAATACTTGATAATTATTATAATTATTTTATTTATTAAAAAAAAGCAAAGTAATATAATCGCATAGCGAATTAAACACAGCTGTCTCTATAGTCAACTTTCCTATTTGATTGCTAGAATTAGCGAAGTTGACGAATATGGAGCTAAAACGAAGATGGAGAATACTTTGTTATCTTCGTTTTGAGGAATACGACGAATACATTCATCATATTCGTCATCTTCGCTAATTCTACCAAGCCAACCATAGTAAACCAGGTCTAAGTTGAAATCGCAATTCGATTAATTCAAGTTATAATAATCGAATTGCGATTTCAACTTAGAGCTGTGTTTCTAATGGGTCTGCTTGCTAGAATTAACGAAGTTAACGAATATGGAATATAGCAGTGCTAAGTTGAAATCGCAATTCGATTAATTCAAGTTATATTAATCGAATTGCGATTTCAACTTAATTCTCACATCCGACAGTACATTCTAGTATGGAGGCGTTCCCATGGTGATGGGGACGCTCCATGAGCACGGAAGTCGGCAGAAGCGGCAACGGGCACTGACTGGAGAAGCCAGGAAGCCAGGAATCCTCAGGACAGGTAAGAACTACTTTTGGGAAGTCGGAAAGAAAAAAATATAACAATAAAAAAAAAAAGAATTTTTTTATAGTGCTATATTCGAAATATTCGCGAATTAGCGAAGTGCCGGTATTCGCTAAAAAAATTCGCTATTCGAATATTCACGCTCAACACTACTTTTCGGCCATCAAAGAAAACGCTATGTCTGGAGCAAACCCAACACAACACATCACCCAAAGAATACCATCCTCACAGTGAGACATGGTGGTGGCAGCATCATGCTGTGGGGATGTTTTTCAGCAGCCGGGACTGGGAAACTGGTCAGAGTTGAGGGAAAGATGGATGGTGCTAAATACAGGGATATTCTTCAGCAAAACCTGTACCACTCTGTGCGTGATTTGAGGCTAGGATGGAGGTTTACCTTCCAGCAGGACACATTGGCCCACAAGCAAGAAGCAATGAGGGTTCATGGGTACTGATGAAACAAAATCTAGAATATTCACGATTCAGAAAAAATATAGCACTATATTCTAGATATTCGCGAATTCTCGAAGTGCCGATATTCATGATAAAAATTAGCGATTAAAATATTTGCGATCAACACTACTTATGGGTCGTTCAGCATACTGGTGATGGACTGAAGTGTGTTTATGTCAATCACAACGAGTTTGCCATTATGAGCTTGTTGCCGCTTACAATATACAGTGCTGCCCATAATTATTCGTACCCCTGGCAAATGTTGACTTAAAGTTATTTTTATTCAACAAGCAAGTAATGTTTTGATGGGAAATGACATAGGTGTCTCCCAAAAGATAATAAGACGATGTACAAATGGCATTGTGGAAAAAAAAACATTTCTCAGCTATTATTTACATTTGAGCAAAAAATGCAAGATGTTCTGCACTGTGGAAAATCTCAGAGGACGTGGTCGGAAGCCAAAAGTGACACCTGTGCTGGCCAGGAGGATAGTTAGAGAGAATCCAAGGATCACCACCAAGGCCATCCTGGTGAATCTGGACTCTGCTGGTGTCAATGTCTCAAGGCAGACAATCCAACGGACACTGCACACTGCTGGGTTCCACTTCTCCAGATAAGGCACACAAAAGCTCGCTTGGCCTTTGCAAAAGCTCATCTGGACAAAGAAGAAGACTTCTGGTCTTCTGTGTTATGGTCAGATGAAACAAAAATTGAATTGTTTGGTCACAATGATGTTTCCTTCATTTGGCGTAAAAAAAGGAGAAGCCTTCAACCCAAAGAACACCATCCCCACTGTCAAACATGGTGGTGGGAACATAATGCTTTGGGGGTGTTTTTCAGCCAATGGACCAGGGAACCTAATCACAGTAAACAGCACCATGAAAAAAGAGCAATACATGAGGATTCTCAACAACAACATCAGGCAGTCTGCAGAGAAACTTGGCCTTGGGCACCAGTGGACATTTCAGCATGATAATGACCCAAAACACACAGCAAAAGTGGTGAAGAAATGGTTAGCAGACAACAACATTAACATTTTGGAGTGGCCCAGCCAGAGTCCAGACTTGAATCCAATTGAGAATCTGTGGAGGGAGCTAAAGATCAGGGTGATGGCAAGAAGACCCTCCAACCTGAAAGATTTGGAGCTCATTGCTAAAGATGAATGGGCAAAAATACCTGTGGAGACATGCAAAAATCTGGTCTGCAATTATAGGAAGCGTTTGATTGCTGTAATAGCCAATAAAGGCTTTTCTATTGATTATTGAGAAGGGTATGAATAATTTTGGACAGGACACTTTTTGCTCAAATGTAAATAAAAGCTGAGAAATGTTTTTTTTTCCCCCCCCACAATAATGCCTCTTGTACATCGTCTTATTATCTTTTGAGAGACACCTATGTCATTTCCCATCAAAAAATGACTTGCTAGTTGAATAAAAGTAACTTTAAGTAAAAATTTGCCAGGGGTATGAATAATTATGGGCAGCACTGTATACTATAATGTGCTTGAGGGGATACAAGTGATCTTATGTGATTGGTTGCTTCAATGACTGTCCAGTATACTGGTGATGGATTGATATATACTTACTTTCCAGATTCTGGCCATAGAGTCATCTGGTATCCATATGACTGGAATTGCCTTGAGGCTCCTCCTGTGATGTCAGCGAAGCGTGCGCTTCCTATTCGATGGTGGGTTGTACCAGACCGGCCTGTCTGATCGGGGGGTTTGGCTTGGTTCAGGGGGGGACTGGGAACTTAAAGTGACCCTGAAAAAAATAAAAAATTTAAGTGGCCCCAAATTAATAGAAGGCAGGGCAACACAAGTAGACTGGGTCAACAATACCATGGTGCAAAATACCGCCCCAGCAGAACCAAATAACACAGTGTACCACAATATACTGCCCCAAAAGCTGGCCCTTTGTGGTAGCCACCAATAGCTACCATCTTCTGTCCTCCTCCCCCAGGTGTCTATGGAACTTAGGAGGTGAGATGCAGGCCACAGCAGTTGCATTCAGGAGGGCATGCGCGGGGGCTGGCCGGGTACATGAGTATCTGATTCTCACAGTGTTAATTACTGTTGAGAGCTCATTCTGTACCTGGTCAGCGGCAGAGAGGAGGACTTGGGTGGCCCCCTGGGGCATCGGTTCACCGGGAAATTTCACTGTAGGATCTATGGCCAATCCGCCTCTGGCTTGGTTCCACACCCACGTCCCTGATTGGCAGCACGGTGATTACTCTTCTCGGTAGTGGGGTTGGCTTCCTCTTAAATAGCCACAGTTTGGACCTCGTGCTCACTGCACATCAACAGCTGTGGCCGGAGCTAAATTTACCTAATCTCCTTGTACGAGCTCCTGAAACGCGTTGAGCATGTGGGGACACCATGCTGATTGTTGTGTAACCTGTCAAAAAAAAACGGCAGAAAGACAGCTCCTACAGTGTATGTCTAGTTAGTTGGTGTCAAACTTATCCTGAGGGCAGAGAGATACTCCTGCTCAGGGTTCACTATACAGTGTTGACAGCAACTGGTTGTGGTGGGTCTAATATACTGCAGAGAGATAGCTCCTGCAGTGTTTATGTAAATTATACTGGCAGTTGACCCGAGTGTCCAATATACAGCAATAAAGGGTCACTGTGTGCCTGGAATTAGATATACAAAAGCGTGAGAACAGTGATACACGCTCTTGTACTTATGTCCTGGGGTAGGGATGCTGTCTAAATGTCCTGTGCACACCAGCAGTAACATATCTTTAGGGAACTCATTTTGATTTGTGTCCCAGTATAGTACTGCATCTACCCTTAAGCCTGATTCAGTTATTTTGGGCGGCTGCCGTTTTAATTTATTAGGTATTGAATAAAGTATTTATTGTTTTCTTTTAATTGTTCTACTCAGATGTGAATCTAATCATTTTCCAGAACGGTTACTTATACCATAGTGTCATATAGATTTGAGCTCTAGATTCTTCCTTAACAAATGATGACAGAAGAGAGAAGGATTGGGCAAAATGAAAATTTTTGCCAAATCCTTTTGTTCTCCCAGGATAAAAGCCGCCACCACAGATGTCTGGCAGCACCTTTCTCCTCTCTCCCCATAAAATACACATACGGTACATATTCGGATGAGCTGAACGTGCATATAAGGGGAGAGATAGCTATAGGCCAAATGATTGTTCGGCCTACAGCTTTTGAGCATGACTGGCTGCCTTTAGATGTCACGGATGGTGTTGCAGAAAGCTGGAACTTATAAATAAACATCCGACTGGCTTGATCCCAAACTAAGGAGCATATGGGTGAGCCCTATAAAATCCCTAGAGCTCTCCCTGACTGCTATGCCCATGCAAAGATCTTTATGGTAGACGATTGCATGTCCACGTACCTTATACTATCTGACACCTGAAAACCCTATAATAGTGAGGGGACACGACCACCGGCTCCGTGCACTTAACACGGACGGAGTCAGGGTCACCTACAATTAAACCAGCAAGTAAACACAAATAAAGGAAACAGACTTATCTGAGTAATCAGGAGAAGGAGCATCCAGCAGTAAACAACTCATCCAGGAAGAAGTATAAACCGCAAAGTGAGGCAGTATGGGAGGGAATATAAAGGGAGACAATCAGTGCAAATAGATGACAGCTGGGAGAAGGAAGGAGATGACAAAGTGAAACCAAAACAAAGAACTTCATGCAAGAGGTAGCGAAGAACGTCTAACAGACCTTCTCACAGAGCTGGCGGTGACATTAGATTGGTGGCATAAAATGTTTTTGCCCTACGTTTAACATATACATTGATGCAAGGATGAAATGGCTTGGTACACTTAGCCTTAGTACAAAAAAATTGACACTGATGAGCAAAAGGGTAACAATGTTTTGAACTTTTGACTTTAAGGCTGCATATCTCAGCATCCACTACAGCTTCGAACTTGATACTACCATCATTTTATAGACAATCATCTTGGCTATCTCATACATAAATTGGACTTGCAATTATTGTGCATATGATTAGTTATGCAGATTCTTGTAACTCCATTGTTATTGTTTTGCTCCTGGTGGTGGAAAAATCTTTTTATTGTATACTTCAAATTACAACCTGTTCTCACATTCCCTAATAGCTCAGTGTGTTATTAGGCTGATTCCCAAGCGAGGAGCAGCCATTAAGAAAATTTCCCAAGAAAAGAGAAACAGCATCATCCAGCTCATCGATAGCGATATCTTGGCCAAGAAAATTGCCAAACTGCATCATGTGAGCGCCATGACAGTTGGAAGAATATGAAATGAAGTCCGTCCATCCATTCCAAAGCCAATAGGTGGACGTCCAGGCAAAATATCATAGTCAGCAAGTCAGCTCATCACAAGGTCTATCAGTTCTGGCAGTGGAGGTGGCCCGTATGATTCATAATAGTGAGATCACAGACGTCCTTTCAATCACTGTGCGACGCGCATTACACAAGTCTGGAATTGTGGCCCGAAAAATTGTGAAGGAGCCTCGACTTCAATATCGTCATAAGAAGCGTCGGCTTGAGTTTGCAAAAAATTACAAACAATGAACAGTAGAAGATTGGAAATGGGTGATTTGGAACAATGAGACAAAAGTCAATAGACTGGGCTCTGATTGGTGCAAATGCGTCTGGAAGAAACACGGGAAAAAGGGGCTAACGTATTGAGAAATTGAAGGAACTGTCAAGTTCGGTGGAGGAAGCCTGATGATATGGAGTTGTTTCACAGCCAAAGGCGTTGGATACTTGACCACGATTGATGGTGGTCTTAATGCTTAGCTATATGGGAGTATCCTACAAGGAGACTTACTTCGAACACTCAAATACTATGGGTATAAAAAGGACGACATAGTGTTCCAGCAGGACAATGACACGAAGCATACGTCGAGATTGGCAAATAAATGGTTCAATGACAATGAAGTAGAAGTGCTGATTTGGCCCCCACAGTCCCCAGACCTCAACCCAATCGAATGCTTGTGGGTAGAGTTGAAGAAAAACCTGTATTTGTACCCAAGTGAGTTGATCAGTATGCACAGATTTCGGTCAAAACATGCTTTAATCTGATCGAAAGCATCCAAAGCATGTCCAGAAGGATTCAGGCAGTATTGAAAGCTAAAGGTGAATTTACAAACTGCTAACAAAATAATAAAAATAAAAATTTAGAATTTTAGGAGCAAAACAGTAACAATGCAGTTAGATGACAAGAATCTGCATAACTAATTATATGCTGAATAGTTGGAAGTCCAATTTATGTATGAGATAGCCACAATGATTTACTATAAAATTATGGTAGTCTCACATTCAAAGCTGTATTGGATGAAAAGTCAAAAGTTTTAAACATTGTTACCCTGTTGCTTGTCAGTGTATATGTTAGCATGCACTTAAAAAAAAAAATGGAATTCTACAGTGATGGACATTGTATGGCATCCGCGTAGGAGGCATTCATTTAACGTATATAGTTTTTGTATGTGTTAAAAGTAAGGCACAAACATGATGTGAATCTAGCCATAGACAGGCAGTCTAAACGTCCACCAAATTAATCACAGTGGCTCACAATGTATTAAAGTGCTGTGAACGGCTAGACACTTTTGTCTAACTTTATACCAGCTGTTGTTTGACTTATTTTGTGCCAATATTTTGGCATTTTATTGCATCTTAACCCCTTCAGGACACAGCCTGTTTTTACCTTAAGGACCAGGCCATTTTTTGCAAATCTGACCAGTGTCACTTTATGTGGTGATAACTTTAAAATGCTTTTACTTAGCCAGGCCATTCTGAGATAGTTTTTTCATCACATATTGTACTTCATGAAACTGGTAAAATTGAGTTATTTATAAAAAAATACCAAATTTACCCAAATTTTGGAAATAATTAGCAAATTTCTAACTTTCAATTTCTCTACTTCTACAATACATAGTGATAACTCCAAAAATAGTTATTAATTTACATACCTCATATGTCTACTTCATGTTTGGATCATTTTGGGAATGGTATTTAATTTTTTGGGGATGTTAAAAGGCTTAGAAGTTTAGAAGCAAATCTTGAAATTTTTCAGAAATTTTCAAAAACCCAATTTTTAGGGACCAGTTCAGGTCTGAAGTCACTTTGCGAGGCTTACATAATAGAAACCACCCAAAAATGACCCCATTCTATAAACTACACCCCTCAAGGTATTCAAAACTGATTTTACAAACTTTGTTAACCCTTTAGGTGTTCCACAAGAATTAATGGAAAATAGAGATACAATTTCAAAATTTCAATTTTTTGGCAGTTTTTCCATTTTAATAATTTTTTCCAGTTACAAAGCAAGGGTTAACAGCCAAACAAAACTCAATATTTATGACGCTGATTCTGTAGTTTACAGAAACACCCCATATGTGGTCGTAAACCGCTGTACGGGCACACGGCAGGGCGCAGAAGGAAAGGAATGCCATACGGTTTTTGAAAGGCAGGTTTTGCTGGACAGTTTTTTTTTTGACACCATGTCCCATTTGAAGCCCCCCTGATGCACCCCTAGAGTATAAACTCCATAAAAGTGACCCCATCTAAGAAACTACACCCCTCAAGGTATTTAAAACAGATTTTACAAACGTTGTTAACCCTTTAGGTGTTCCACAAGAGTTATTGGCAGATGGAGATGAAATTTCAGAATTAAAATTTTTTGGCAAATTTTCCATTTTAATCCATTTTTCCCAGTAACAAAGCAAGGGTTAACAGCCAAACAAAACTCAATATTTATGGCCTTGATTCTGTAGTTTACAGAAACACCCCATATGTGGTCGTAAACTGCTGTACTGGCACACGGCAGGGTGCAGAAGGAAAGGAATGCCATACGGTTTTTGGAAGGCAGATTTTGCTGGATTGTTTTTTTTGACACTATGTCCCATTTGAAGCCTCCCTGATGCACCCCTAGAGTAGAAACTCCAAAAAAGTGACCCCATTTTAGAAACTACGGGATACGGTGGCAGTATTGTTGGTACTAGTTTAGGGTACATATGATTTTTGGTTGCTCTATATTACACTTTTTGTGAGGCAAGATAACAAGAAATAGCTGTTTTGGCACAGTTTTTATTTTTTGTTATTTACAACATTCATCTGACAGGTTAGATTATGTGATATTTTTATAGACCAGGTTGTCACGGATGCGGCGATACCTAATATGTATACTTTTTTTTTATTTATGTAAGTTTTACACAATAACAGCTTTTTTAAAACAAAAAAAATTATGTTTTAGTGTCTCCATACTTTTTGTGATGTTAGGTGACAAAAAAATGGTTTATTTAGCACAGTTTTAATATTTTTTTTTTTACGGTGTTCATCTGAGGGGTTAGGTCATGTGATATTTTTATAGAGCCGGTCGATATGGACGCGGCGATACCTAATATGTATACTTTTTTTCGCCCCTATTTTTTACCTTTTTTTTTAACTTTATTTGGGGGAAATGAAATTTTTGCTTATTTTTACTTGAAACTTTAAATTTTTGGGGGGAAAACTTTCTTTTTTCAATTTTTTTTTCACTTTCTTTTTGGTCCCACTTTGGGACTTGAACTTTTGGGGGTCTAATCCTTTACAATGCATTCCAATACTTCTGTATTGGAATGCATTGGCTGTATGAGTAATACTGTGTGTAATACTCATACAGCTTCCAGCCTGTGAGATCCAGGGGGCTGGATCTCACATGCATGTCACAGGAAGGCAGTGCGATGCCTTCCTTAGGCATCGCGCTGCCTTCCATGCCATCGGGTCTCCCCTACAGCCGCATGGGGACCCGATGGCACCGCCGATCGCCGCCGCAAATCGCAGGTAAAGCCGCAAACCGCAGATCTGAATTGACCTGCGGTTTGCGGCGATCACCGACCGCGCATTTAGCCAAGGTGCCTGCTCAATGATTTGAGCAGGCACCTTGTTCCGATCACCGTCCGCCGGGCAGCGGTTATCGGAAATACACAGGACGTACCTGTACACACTGTGTCTTTAAGTACCAGGACATCAGGGCGTACCGGTACGCCCTGTGTCCTGAAAAGGTTAAGTCAAGCTAAAAAACTGAACAGATAACAGTCTTAGTATCAACAAATGTACTATTCTGGCACATCTTTGCAAATTTGGAGTATCATAAATCCTGCACCAGATTTATGCTAGAATTCTGTTTGTGCACCAAAAATTTGTCCATGCACCAGAATTTGGTCTGTGCACCAAAAATTTGTCCATGTAGGGCCCAAAAAAATTGTCTGTGCACCAAAAAACGTGTTCATGAGCCCAAAAAAACTGTCTAGTCTAAGTTTACACCACCTATAAGTTTCACGAGAAAATAGGGCAAAATGTTTGCGTATTTTTGGCAAATTGAGCTTCATTTAGGCCACACCCCTTTCCAATGTATTCATGCCCCTTTCCTGTGAAGGCATGCTTCTGACACACCTGTGACTGGTGTTAGAAGGTCTGAAAGACTGACTGCACATGAGTGATCTGACAGCCTCTTTTGATTTCACTTTGTCTGTGTGTTGCTGGTATGTCCACACCTCCTGTTCAGGTGTAGATCATGTGACCTTTACCTCTCCCTATTTAGTCTGACTTTACCCATCACTCCTTGTTCTGGATAGCTTCATTTGGTTTTGGAAGAGCTGGAGTGTGGTTCTTGGTGAAGTCCTGTTCATCCATCATCCTCAGAAGTTAAGTGTTCTGCTTGTTGTGTTTTGTAATCCAGGCCTCAGCAAGATGCTTGCTACTTAACCAGGGAAGGAACGGGTTGTCTCTGCCCTGTCATTACCTTTAGGGCATCCGAGGGTTACCAGGGTTTTCTAGGTTCCTGTGTATGGGCATCTCTACAGGGTTTTATAGGTGGTGACCCTTTTCCATCCCTAGCAGTGAGGCCTAGTGTCTTTCCTCTTCCTTCTTGTTGTCCTTTGGTGTTCTCCCCTACTAAATCTGTGACAGCTTCCTTGTCAAACAAAACGTAATATGATTGGAAAAGGGTGTTAAACTGTTAGCAAATCAGTTTTTTGGGGTGTGGCTTTATTGGAAAGATTTACTATTGAAAAACTGGCACATTTTCAATAGTAAATCTGCCCCAGTGTTCTTTTTGGCTCATTTTCTTCATATATAGGTCTAAGACTTGATGAAACATTATGTAAGAAAAACATTTTATGACAACATCTAGACACAATGCCATTAGCAATTTTAATCCCATCGTGTTAAGATACGGGCATGATAGGGAGTCAAAAACAAAAAAAGAAGCCCATTAGGCTTTGCACTAGCTATAACAATGTACTCTCATCGCATTTCCTGGAGTGTTCCTTTAATGTATGTGGTTTTTGTATCTTGTCTATATCTGATATACAATTATGATTTTTATAAATGTAAAGACATGAATCTATATTGATTCTCTACAAACTATACACTGTTAGAAAGCCATTAAAAGTTTGATGAGAGTGCTAGAACCTATGGTAGACTGAGTCTAAAAATGTGCTTTTTTCACAGAAATTGATGAAAGAAATCTCATTTCAAGTGTTTTTAAATATTTTAATCAGTCCTAACCTCTGCTTGTACTATAGAGTCTGACCTCGAATTAATTATGGTCAAGGGCACTCTCTTTGTGTAAACTAGTTCTACAGAACCTCTTATATTATCCAGATGATTAGATTTTATATGCAAAGTTATAAGTTTCTCTGCAGAAACCTTTTCAAAGGAATACAATATTGATAGTTATTCCTAGAGGCTCCCATAGATTGTAGATATGAAGTCAGAATCAAATACCGAGTGATGACAATCATGGACCCTGCACCATTCATAAGTCCAATTATTTAGCACTCTCCTATCTGGATATGACCTAGGTCATTGCTAATAAAATATGTTGAAAAATGCCCTCTATTTTGGGCTTCACATTCTGGAAGAGGTTTTCTAAAAGACATTCATCTCAAATGTTAAGCCCAGTATTCACTGCGTGCTACTGCCCGTTTAATCAAAGCTATTATAGAATTTAGAAATGGCTCAAGGCTTCTTTGTAGAGTTCGTGTTTTATGGTGGTAGAAAAATCACCAATGTATTATCTTCTGAGAAGCAACCACTCCTTCCAGGACGAAAGCACAAAAAGACAGCCCTTGTAAATTCTAAATTCTGCAACCCTGCTGTCAGGATACATGTGGGTTGTGCCAGTTGAACACAATAATAGGTCACTGTGAGAAATTACATACAGGGAAGAAAATAACCTTGAAAAAGACTCTGTAGGTTTCTAAGATTATTGAAAAACATGTTACGAACTTGCTGCATGAACATAAGCGTAGTTTTCCATCATGTCTTCCTTTTACAGTTTGTGCATACAATGCAGCTCCACAATGAAGAAAGTAATTCAAGGCATGGCTTCCTGAGAGTTCCTTATGAGAATAGTTTTTCTGTAACCCAAGTGTGACACTCGTTTTCTGTGTATTTGATTTTTATTTATTTTATTTGTTTATATACTGCTTACATATTTTATAACTCTGTATATTAGAAACAAAAAAAATAAAAAATGTCCTATTGAAAGAAAAGGTCCCCACCTTCCAATGACCATGTTGGGAAACCAGGAAGACTTGTTTCCAACTGTGGGGACCGGCTGAAATTGGCGTTCCTCAGCTCCTGGGTCCATGACTGGTGTTAGCCTGCCATTTATACACTCTATTGGTCCTTTTGTATCATAGTGAGTGTCTGTTTCTATGCAATGACCTGAATATATTTGTTCCAGGCCAAGGAAACAGTGTAAAAATACATACTATGCCGTAACCTGGTCATCCACAGAGGGAAGCTATTCCCTCTGACCCCGACATAGGCATGCACGTTCATCTCAGTCAAGCACACATTTGTTTTCAATGGGATGACTGGAGTAATTCACTGTAAAAGGGTCCAGCATGTTGAAATACAAACCCTTCTTTCCCTAACATCTGAGGCCAGAAAAGAGTTGGAAAAGGCCTGAATACACATTGCATGGTCAGAGAGTCCTGATGAAATCTCGCATTAATCTAATGTCTATGACCATTGTTAGGGGTGTCATGTAGACAGCAGGAAAGGGAACTTGGAGGTGCACTAAAAATACTTGTATGTTCTCCTATTTTCCAAGGGACTAGGGTCATGATTACTCTGGTTCAAAATTGTTGGTGATCTGGTAAAGGATTGACTAGACTGTCATAACTAATCTATGTAAGTCCCTTGCTTTTGACAAATTAGTTGTTGGACAGCAAGTAGCCCACGTGCTGTTCTTGCACTCCTGTCTATGCCCACCACTGAGTGGTCTGAACCTGAGAAGGTGGTTTGAAACAGAATAATATGTGTGAAGAGTAGAACTTCTAAACTCATGGTGTATACACACTTTAATATCTTTGAACCAACTCTTGGAAACCAAGCAGTTCTTAGTTTGCAGATCTGTTGATCTATGCAAATATCTCACTTTGAGACTATTTTGTTAAACTCAAGCTACATTGAAGTATTAAATTAACCATGAGACTGAGGGAGTGGTGGGGCTGTTGAAATTAGATGTCTCATTATTTGGTAATAGGATGTGAACATAGAAGATAAGTGTCCTTTAGCATTATTTCACAAAAAATGTCACTTCTGGGACAACCAAAGACATGCCTTAAATGGATCTTCCTTAGTAGAATCACATCCCTATAAAGGGGAGCACGGTTCTTCCACCTGTCAACCCTGGTTGAAGATATGTGGCTATATGCTTTCCCTGATACAGAGAAATTCTTGCAATGGTTATACCACGAAAAGTATTACTATGCAATGAATAGGACATTTCAAATTAAGTATTATTGCAAAATTCACCCAACAAAAATATTGCTTGTTTTTTATATGTATATTTCTTGTTCTCATTGTTAGGCTACTTTCACACTTGCCTCAGTGTGATCTGTCGTCGGAACTGCCCGCCGGATCCGCCAATCTGGATTTGACTGAAAGCATTTGTGAGACGGATCCGGATGCGGATCCATCTCACAAATGCATTGCAAGAGCGGATCCGTCGGTCCGCTTGTCATGCGGACAGACGGATCCGTCTTGTCTCTTTTTTCACATCTTTACCGGTCATGCGCATGCGGCATTCCGGTATCTTCCGGCACTAATACATTCGTATGGGGAAAAATGCGGCATTCAGGCATGTCTTCAGTTTTTTTCGCCGGAGATAAAACCGTAGCATGCTACAGTTTTATCTTTTGCCTGATCAGTCAAAATGACTGAACTGAAGACATCGTGATGCATCCTGAACGGATTGGTCTCTATTCAGAATGCATGGGGATAAAACTGATCAGTTCTTTTCCGGTATAGAGCCCCTGTGACGGAAAAACGCTAGAGTAAAAGTACCCTTAGTGCCTCCTGCTGTTTATCCATTTTTCCACCTTCACCTTTTCAGTGATGGACTAACAGCAGCTTCCCTTCTTCCTTTCCCTCACCTCAGTGCTGTTGCAGTGATCTAATAGAGAAGCAGGTAAAGTGGCCCAGACACTTTTCATTCATTCATCCCTGATTCTAAATTCTAAGAAATAGCTATAACTCTCTCTAGACAGTTACTTAGTTAATAGTTACATAGTTAATACATAAAAAAAAGGCATAAGTCCATCAAGTTCAACCAAGGGATAGGTGGGGACGTGAATCCCAGAAGGAAGTGAGACTCAGATTTCTACACATTTTCATAAGCATTAATGTCATTTACTGTTAAGAATTTATCTAAACCCTTTTTAAAACTGTCCACTGTTCCTGCTGTGACCACTTCCTGAGGAAGTCTATTCCACAGATTCACGGTTCTTACAGTAAAGAAGCCTTGACTCCTCTGGAGACAGAACTTTTTCTTCTCCAGTCGGAGGCAGTGCCCCCTTGTCTTTTGAGGGCATTGTACATGGAACTGTTTTTCACAGTATTTTTTGTATGGCCCATTTATATATTTGTATAGGTTAATCATGTCCCCACCTTAGACGTCTCTTCTCAAGACTAAATAAATGTAATTCTTTAAATCTTTTTTCATAACTAAAACCCTCCATGCCCCTTATCAGTTTAGTCTCTCTCCTTTGTACTTTTTCCAGTTCCAAAGAATCCTTTCTATGGACTGGTGCCCAGAACTAAACTGCATATTCCAGATGGAGAAAGACATTGAAGTGACATTATATACCATATGTATAATTGATGCTATATATTAGAGTAAGCATAGTGACTCAGTGGTGCCTTGCAGTGTTAAAGTCCTACGTTCAAATCCGACCAAGGACAACATCTGCATGGAGTTTGTATGGGTTTCCTCTGGGTTCTCCGGTTTCCTCCCACATTTCAAAGACATAGTGATAGGGAACTTAGATTGTCAGCCCCATTGGGGGCAGCCTCATGCTAATAAGTGTAAAGCGCAGCAGAATATGTCAGCGCTATATAAGTGAGTAAAATAAATAGACTATTTTGAATTCAGGGGAGAAAGAGATTAACAAGAGCAGTTGCTTGATTTACTCATGTGAGCTGCTGCCTGCCTACAGAAAGGGAAGAAAGTCTTCCAGATAAATGAGTAAAAAAAGAGTTTTACATTTGTGTGCTAACAAGTTCTTTCTTCTAATCTGTAAAAGATAGGTTGTTACTTACCTGTCCTTCGCTGCCATCTCTGCTGGACTCATATTATGCAGCTAAACAGGAAAAGAAGCGCACACATTGGGTCAGGACCTGGGCGGACGTGCCTTCACCCTGTATGAGTGCATCAGGGAACGCAGTATTGGTGGAGCAAGGGACAGGTAAATGTTAATCTAACAATCTTTCTTCCACAGATTAGAAGAAAGCCCCGAAAACCCCTTTAAGGTTTTTTTAAATACACCTTTTAGTTCATTTGAAAACACTGGATTACAAAGCAACTTGTTGCTCTATATATCCAATCTGACAGGCTTGATGTTGGCTAAACCTTTCCAATGGAACATTATAGAAAGCAATTATTTCCAACATGATGACACAAGACTTTGGCATTGATAACATTTGCCCCCTGCAACACAGTGAAAAGTTAATTGAATTTGATGCATCATTAAGTGCACATGCACTCACTTCTTATTGTTTTGCATAGGGGTGGCATTGTCCGTCAAATAGCTGCGTGCAGATAATTACAGGCCTTTGCTGTGTGAAAGTAGCGCCACTCCATGCTCCAAGCAGCTTCGATAAAAGTCTTATCACCAACTAGTTCCCCGCACGGAGCACACAATGAAAACTCTGTTCTGTTCTATGTAAATGTGTGCATTTATGAACTGCAATGAATCCCTTGGCTGTGAACTAGCAATTCATAATTTATAAATTATTCCTCTATTTAATGCCTTTGTAATTCATTGCGATCATTTTGAAATGTGAAGGATGTAGAGTTGCATAATGACAGCCGGCTGTTAGTCAGTCGCAACAGCTGGTGCTACGTTGGGATAATTGGTGGTTGGTATAGATCTGTTTTCAGTGAAGAAGGATAAATGGAGTTTGATATGTCTTTGGCCTTCAACTGACCAAACATTGTCATTGTTCATTTTTTAGCGCTCGTGTTTGTCACTGAACACGTAGCATCTCCTTGAGCTCAGACTATTTTTGTGAAACCTTAAAACATCTGCTTGAGGAGGACCTGTCGCCTCTCCTGACATTCCTGGCTATTCCTCTTTTATTCCTTCTGCACATTTATGAATAAATTAAAAATAGTTTTTTACCATTACTCTTGGGTGTGTCCCTTTACAGGCTGATATGGACAACACTGATTGGTCAGTGTCAGTGTCACGGCGGACGTGCACAGTATAACAGATAATACACCAACCAGGCTCTGGACGAGAGACAGGGGAAGGGTCACCTCCTAGTTTATCCCTGACCTCTTTCCCTGCAATGCTCAGCCCACAGACAGACCTTAAAGGTAGGCCTGCTGTGTCCTCCAGCCTGTACTGACAGAACCCTGAACTACCTGAGATGGTGAAGTGGGGAGAAGGGAGCAGCCTGCTCGCACAGAACCTGGATGGGATAGATGACATAAACAACCAAACAAGAAATGACACTTATCTGCTGAAAGCAGGAACTGACAGCCAACCTTCCCTCCAAACTTCCCAGACCAAAATGAACAGTATAATCCGCTCAGAGCACTGAGCTGGAGACCATTTAAACTAATGACTCCACCCAGTGCACCTGATGCGAGGCAGATCCAGCACGGCATCAAAACAAAAACTAAACTCGTGCTGCAATCCTGGCTGACCTCCGCACATCGTCAGAGTGGGGCATGACAGTACCCCCCTTCTACGGGTGACCTCCGGACACCCTGGACCAACCTTATCCGGATGGGACCTATGAAAGGCCCTCACCAGTTGGCTGTCGTTGATATCTGACGCCGGAACCCACATCCTCTCCTCAGGACCGTATCCCCTCCAGTGCACCAGGTACTGGAGGGAACCCCGCAGAACTCTCGAGTCGAGAATCCTGGAGATCTCGAACTCCAAGTTTCCCTCGACTAGAACAGGAGGAGGAGGCAATGGCGATGGTACCACTGGTTTAACATATTTTTTTAGTAAAGACTTGTGGAAGACATCATGGATCCTCCAAGTCTGCGGCAGATCCAGTCGAAACGCCACAGGATTGATCACCGCAGAAATTTTATATGGGCCAACAAATCTTGGACCCAGTTTCCAAGATGGCACTCTCAACTTGATATTCCTAGTGGACAACCACACCAGATCACCCACACACAGGTCCGGACCAGTCACACGTCTCCTGTCAGCCATTCGTTTATACCTCTCACCCATCCTCTCCAAATTCCCTTGAATCCTCCGCCAGATAGAGGATAAGGCAGAAGAGAATCTCTCCTCCTCTAGCACCCCGGAGGAACCAGACCCAGAAAAGGTACCAAACTGAGGATGGAAACCGTATGCGCCAAAAAATGCCAACTTACCCGTGGACTCCTGCCTACGGTTATTCAATGCAAATTCTGCTAAGGACAAGAATGAGGACCAGTCCTCCTGATTCTCAGCCACAAAGCACCTCAAGTAGGTCTCCAGGTTTTGATTGGTATGCTCCGTCTGACCATTCGACTGTGGATGAAAAGCCGACGAGAAAGAAAGTTGAATGCCAAGTCGAGAGCAGAACGCCCTCCAAAACCTGGAGACAAACTGCGTGCCCCTATCAGAGACCACATCCGAAGGAATACCGTGCAATTTCACAATATTATCCACAAAAATCTGCGCAAGAGTCTTAGCGTTAGGCATACTTGTTAGTGGTATAAAGTGAGCCATTTTACTGAAACGGTTGACTATCACCAAAATCACTGTTCTCCCGGAGGAACTCGGCAGGTCCGTAATAAAGTCCATGGACAAATGCGTCCAAGGACGAGATGGAATAGACAATGGAAGAAGTGAACCAGTATGAGTATGAGCAACCTTTGACCGAGCGCAGGTTTCACAAGCTGTCACGTAATTCTCAATACTCTTACGCAACCGTGGCCACCAGAACCTCCGGGACACCAGATCACAGGTGGACTTACCACCAGGATGTCCAGCGAGAACAGTATCGTGATGTTCCTTGAACACCTTGTATCGTAGGCCCTCAGGAACAAACAACCTCCCTGGGGGACACGAACCAGGAGCCGCCTCCTGAGCTCCCAACACCTCCATCTCCAATTCAGGGTACAGAGCGGAGACCACCACTCCATCCACCAAAATCGGCGCTGGATCTTCTGAATCACCTCCCCCAGGGAAGCTGCGAGACAAGGCATCTGCCTTGACGTTCTTGACCCCTGGGCGAAAGGTAACCACAAAATTGAACCTGGTAAAAAACAATGACCATCTGGTCTGTCTAGGGTTCAGACGCTTGGCAGATTACAGGTAAGCCAAATTCTTATGGTCTGTATACACAGTAACGGGGTGAGAAGCCCCCTCTAACCAGTGACGCCATTTTTCAAAGGCCAACTTGATCGCCAACAACTCCCTATCTCCAACATCATAATTCCTCTCGGCGACCGAGAGCTTACTGGAGAAGAAGGCACACGGGACCCACTTGCCAGGAGAAGGACCCTGCGAAAGCACCGCCCCAACCCCCACCTCTGATGCATCAACCTCGACCACGAATGGCTGAGATACATCTGGCTGCACCAGAATGGGAGCAGACGCAAAACGCTCCTTAATAGCCGAAAAGGCCTGCAATGCCTCATCCGACCAGACAGAGACATCAGCGCCCTTCTTGGTCATATCAGTAAGAGGTTTGACTAGCGTGGAATAAATCGAAGTAAATTTTCTATAATAATTCGTAAACCCCAAAAATCGCATCAAAGCTTTCTGATTCTCCGGTCGGTCCCACACCAGAACCGCCCGGACCTTTTCGGGGTCCATACAAAAACCAGAATCAGAAAGCATGTATCCCAAGAATGGAAGTTTTACAACAGCTGGAGGGCCACAGTTTGAGGATGCCTGATTTAAACGAATGACTCCACCCAGTGCACCTGATGCGAGGCTGATCCAGCACGGCATCAAAACAAAAATTAAGGCTACTTTCACACTAGCGTTTTTCTTTTCCGGCATAGAGTTCCGTCCTAGGGGCTCTATACCGGAAAAGAACTGATCAGGCATATCCCCATGCATTCTGAATTGAGAGTAATCCGTTCAGGATGCATCAGGATGTCTTCAGTTCAGTCATTTTGACTGATCAGGCAAAAGAGAAAACCGCAGCATGCTACGGTTTTATCTCCGGCCAAAAAAACTGAAGACTTGCCTGAGTGCCGGATCCGGCATTTTTTTTCCATAGGGATGGATTAATGCCGGATCCGTCCTTCCGGTCTGCGCATGCGCAGACCTTTAAAAATGAGAGAAAAATAAATACTGGATCTGTTTTGCCTGATGACACCGGAAAAACGGATCCGGTATTGCAATGCATTTTTTTGACTGATCAGGCATTTTTCAGCCTGATCAGGTTCCTGATCAGTCTGAAAAATGCCTGATCAGTCAGAAAAATGACATGCGTTTGCATACAGTTTGCCTGATCAGGCAGGCAGTTCAGGCAACTGAACTGCCTGCCGGAATCAAACAACGCAAGTGTGAAAGTACCCTAAACTCGTGCTGCAATCCTGGCTGACCTCCGCACATCGTCAGAGTGGGGCATGACAGTCAGATTGTGTAGGGACACTTTCCTAACTGGTAATCCACAGTTGTCCATTTACTCACAAATTTTGAATTAGAATAACAGATGATCTGCATAATGTGGATGCAATGGAGTCTGCGGTTCCGGTTCCATTGCGGGCAGATACAGTGGAGCGTCCGCATGGGGGCGCCGGAGGGGAGGGCCGTGGGGACTTGCCCGGCTGATGGCAATACGTCGCTGCCGGTCCTGCCTCCGGTGTCTCCTACTGGTTCCGTTCCGGCGTCCATGCTGGCGCGATCCTTTGCCCGTGCCGAGTCGGTTGGTCGTCCACGTGCACGCCTGAGGGGTGATTCGCAAAGGAATGCGTGGCCGAGCGTGCGTGCATCTTATGCTCTACGTCGGCCAGAGGCAGGTAAAGCATCTGTGCACAAATTCAAAGTTGATTAGGGATTTTCTGCACAGGTACTAATGAGTAGGATCATCACATGACCTATGAGGTTCTGACAAGCAGCACTCTGTGATTGGCCAGTAGGTGTTTAAAAGGTGATCTCCCTGGCTGATCAGTGCTCACTGTTTTCGCTACAACCTGGGAGTATGCTGGTTCCGATTCACTAAGTTTGTTCCATGCATGAACTCTGTGTGTCTTCATCGAGTGAATGCCTCTGGAAACCTTGTCTCTGCTCTACAGTTGCACCGTGTGTGGCCTCGGATCGGACCTTGGATACTTCACCGTCTCATCCTTAGGTACCTGGTTTCACGGACTCTTCTGTATGAACTTAAGCCTGGTCTGGCTTTTCTCTGACGTTTTCCCACAGAGGTTATTATTTGGACTACGTTACTTCTGTATGATTTCTGGCTTGGACTTTACTACTGTGTTTTCAATAAATCCACGTTTGTTCAAATCTTTGCCTGGTTGCTTGGGGTTCTGCAGCATTACAGTGGAGCTTTAGGAAAAGAAGCTCCAGAATAGTTATTTCATGGCGAATAAAGTTATTTATTAAAAAAAAGTCATGCCAGGACAGGTGACAGCTCCTCCTTAAAGGGGTTGTCCAAATTCCAAGTGTTTTTAAAATAACTCCTCCACCCAGCAAGACCTGTTAAGGTAAGTATAGTTACCTGCTCCCTGGCGCTCAATTGTGGCTCAGTGGTTCCACTGCTGCCTTTACTACGCTTTGGTCCATGCATGTAAACATCTGGCATAGACGGGTCACATGTGCCTCTGCAGCCAATAACTGGCTGCAGTGGTGATTTGTCCCAAAGTGGCACGTCACTGCAGTCACATGCTGCTTGGAGGACACATCACATAATCAATAATTTTTAGTAAGGTGTTAAAGATAATATCTTCTCAGAGACTACATGCATGATAACCAAGAGACTGACCAGGGACTAAAAGTAAAAGTTGATCAAACCACAATGGAAAGTCAATTAAAAGAACCTGAATCAGGAACAAGTAACCTAATGATATATTCCAGCAGAATGCAGATGTAATACACTACTATATAGGGTTCTCACAAGCCCAAGGTTCATAGAAAGGGAGGTGAAACATTTGGCTCTTTGGTTTTGGGTGGTGGATAGATAGAATCTGCCACCATTCATTAGGATCCATGTAAAAGCAGCTCCCCTGTAGCTGTCATGACTAGGCATGAGTGAACTTGTGTTTTCAAGTTCGGTGTACAGGGTTTGTGTTTGGGTTATCTAAGAATTCTGTTATGGATTCCTCTACCACGGACCATAACTTATGGTCCGTGATAGCGGAATCCATAATGGAATTCTTAGATAACCCGAATCTTGTACGTGGAACTTGAAAACACAAGTTCTCTCATCCCTAGTCTTGACCTTACATAGAATGTGTCGGCAGATAAGAACCATTTGGCCCATCTAGTCTGCCCAATATACTGAATACTATGAATAGCCCCTGGTCCTATCTTATATGAAGGATGGCCTTATGCCTATCCGATGCATGCTTAAACTCCTTCACTGTATTTGCAGCTAACACTCAGTAAAGTAATACTTCCTGATATTACTTTTAAACCTTTGCCCCTCTAATTTAAAACTATGACCTCTTGTAGCAGTTTTTCTTCTTTTAAATATTCTCTCCTCTTTTACCTTGTTGATTCCCTTTATGTATTTAAAAGTTTCTATCATATCCCCTCTGTCTCGTCTTTCTTCCAAGCTATACATGTTAAGGTCCTTTAATCTTTCCTGGTAAGTTTTATCCTGCAATCCATGTACCAGTTTAGTAGCTCTTCTCTGAACTCTCTCCAAAGTATCAATATCCTTCTAGATATGGTCTCCAGTACTGAGCACAATACTCCAAATGAGGTCTCACTAGTGCTCTGTAGAGCGGCATGAGCACCTCCCTCTTTCTACTGGTAATTCCTCTCCCTATACACCCAAGCATTCTGTTATCATTTCCTGCTGCTCTATGACATTGTCTGCCTACCTTTAAGACTTCTGAAATAATGACCCCTAAATCCCTTTCCTCAGATACTGAGGTTAGGACTGTATCACTGATTTTATATTCTGCTTTTGGGTTTTTACGCCCCAGGTGCATTATCTTGCACTGATCAACATAAAATTTTAGTTGCCAGATTTTTGACCATTCCTCTAGTTTTCCTAAATCCTTTTCCATTTGGTGTATCCCTCCAGGAACATCCACCCTGTTACAAATCTTTGTGTCATCAGCAAAAAGACACACCTTACCATCGAGGCCTTCTGCAATTTCGCTGATAAAGATATTAAACAATATGGGTCCCAGAACAGATCCCTGAGGTACCCCACTGGTAACAAGACCTTGGTCTGAATATACTCCATTGACTACAACCCTCTGTTGTCTGCCCCTCAGCCACTGCCTAAACCATTCAACAATATGGGAGTCCAAGCCCAAAGACTGCAATTTATTGATAAGCCTTCTATGGGACAGTATCAAAAGCCTTACTAAAGTCTAGATAAGCGATGTCTACTGCACCTCCGCCATCTATTATTTTAGTATCCCAATCAAAAAAATCTATAATATTAGTTTGACATGATCTCCCTGAAGTAAACCCATGCTGTTTTTCATATTTCAATCAACGGGATTTTAGATGTTCCACAATCCTCTCCTTAAGTATGGTTTCCATTAATCTCCCCACTATTGATGTCAGGCTTACTGGCCTATATTTGCCCAATTCCTCCCTACTACCTTTCTTGTGAATGGGAACAACATTTTCTAATTTCCAATCTTCTGGGATGACTCCTGTTGCCAGTGATTGGTTAAATAAATCTGTTAATGGTTTTGCTAGTTCACCGCTGAGATCTTTTAATAGCTTTGGGTGTATCCCATCAGGCCCCTGTTACTTGTTTGTATTAATTTTAGACAGCTAACTTAGAACCTCTTCCTCTGTAAAGACACATGCATCAAAAGATTCATTGGTCTTCTTTCCTAACTGAGGTCCCTTTCCTTCATTTTCCTTTGTAAAAACTGAACAGAAGTATTCATTGAGGCAGTCAGCTAGTTCTTTATCTTCTTCCATACACCTTCCTTCTTTTGTTTTTAATTTTGTAATTCCTTGTTTTAGTTTCCTTTTTTCATTTATGCATCTGAAGAATGCCTTATCGCCTTTTTTCCCTGAATGAGCTAATTTCTCTTCTGCCTGTGCTTTAGAAGCTCTTATAATTTGTTTGGCCTCTCTCTGCCTAATCTTATAAATTTGCCTGTCATCTTCTTTTTTTTTTTTATAATTCCTAAATGCTATCTTTTTGTTTTTAATGATTTTGGCCACTTCTTCTACCACAGTGGTCTCTTTCTTTTTTTGCTTTTACTGACAAGCCTAATGCAATTTTCTGTTTACTTTACAATAAGACCACTCACAGATGATGATGGAATATCTAGATGTGAAGAAATTTCAGGAACTGATGTGGCAAGAGAATTTGATGAAAGTAACATGAAAACTGCAACATTTATGTCCCATACAGGAACTTTTTCATGCTTGAAAAAGGTCCAGTGATAGGATATAAACATTGCAGTTTTTACATGGAGTGCTGAGAATTTTCTTTCATATGGATTGTTGATCGGATCAGGATCTGCTGATGCTGGCATCAACTCCTATATCTCCCTAAGAAGTGCTGCTCTAGTTATCTCTAGTGCCTTGAAAAAGTACTTGTACCCCTTGAACCTGTCCATGTTTTTTCACTTTACACCCACAAACTTAAATGTATTTTAGTAGAATTTTATGTGATAGACCAACACAAAGTAACAAGTATGCTTGAAGTGAAAATGATTTCATGATTTTAAAAAAATTTATTCAGAAAAATCTGGAAAGCATGGCGTGCATTTGTATTCAGCCCCCCTGAGTCAATACTTTGTAGGACCACCTTTCGCTGCAATTACAACGGCAAGTCTTTGGATGTATGTATCTACACCTTCTTTGTAAAACAGCTCAAGCTCAGTCAGATTAGATGGAGAGCATCTGTGAACAGCAATTTTCAAGTCTTGTCACAGATTCTAAATGGGATTTAGGTCTGGATTCTGAGTGGGCCATTCGAACACATGAATATGCTTTGATTATATTCTATGTTTAGGGTCGTTGTCCTGCTGGAAGGTGAACCTCCGCCCCAGTCTCAAGTCTTTTGCAGCATCTACTAAGTTTTCTTACAGGATTGCCCTGTATTTAGCTCCATCCATCTTCCCATCAACTCTGACAAGTTTCTCTGTCCCTTCTGAAGAAAAGCATTCCCATAGCATGATGCTGCCACCACCATATTTCATGACGAGGATGGTGTGTTTAGGGTGATGTACAGTGTTAGTTTTCCGCCACACATAGCATTAAACCTTAGTCTCATTTGACCACAGCACCTTATTCCACATGTTTGCTGTGTACCCTACATGGCTTGTGGCAAACTGCAAACTTGACTTCTTATGCCTTGCTTACAAAAATTGCTTTCTTCTTGCCACGGTTCCATAAAGGCCAGATTTGTGCAGTACAGAACTAATAGTTGTCATGTGGACAGATTCTCCCACCTGAGCTGTGGATCTCTGCAGCTCCTTCAGATTTACCATGGACCTCTGGGCTGCTTCTCTAATTTGAGCTCTCCTTGCCTGGGCTGTCATTTTAGGTGGACGGCCATGTCTTGGTTTGCAGTTATGCCAACCCCCAAAATAGCAGAGTAAAGCTGTAATGACAGAAAGGATTTGCCCCCACACATATTGCTTCAAACCATATTCGAAGAGAATGTCGGGTGACCTCATCCCCTACTGTCCAAAGGGGAATTGCTGAGAGTACGCAGGGCTTCCGTTTCGAGGGGCTCCAGCCTACTTCATTAACATCCCACTCGTCACTATAGTAATTATCTACAGCTCACCCCAGTCAGAACCAAGGCATAATCCGTACCAAACTAAGTCCAAAAACTCCAAGTGAGGAAAAGGAACACATATAACAGAAGCGGTGATCTCATGTGTATAGTCTCATCCATTATACAAAATTAATAAAATGCATCTATTCGATAATTGTCCAGCATCCTCATGTGTGGCTGGGATCCGAATCATTACTTCTTGTCCTCCAAACGCTCAACTGTACATAATCTGCAAGTTAAAAGGAGACCATTTAGAAAACATAAATTGCACCCCACATATAACTAGCAGGTCGACATAGCAGGATATGGATCACATCCAAAGGAAACACCTAAGTACATATCCAAGGTCTGAACTCAACATTTAATCCCATCGGTTTTAAGGTATTTAGTTTCATAATACAGAGGATTTCTCTCTGTTTTAGCAATAGGCCTCCACCTCTTCGTGACAATGGGACATGGTCAATGAGCATCCATTTTATATCTACTCTACAGCAAGTAGTTGAGGAGCCAACCCGGAAGGAGGCCATTTTAGATTTAGTATTCACAAATGGGAATTTGGTATATGATATTACTGTAGGGGAAAGCTTGGGATCTAGTGATCACCAGTCAGTGTGGTTTACTATAAGTACAGTGACTGAGTCACACCACACAAAAACAAAAGTTTTAGATTTTAGAAAAACTGACTTTTCTAAAATTAGATTAGTGGTATACGAGTCCCTATCAGATTGGAACAGTTTCATTGAAGTCCAGGAGAAATGGGACTACTTAAAAGTGGCACTATTGAAGGCAACAGAAAATTGCATTAGGCTTGTCAGTAAAAGCAAAAAAAAGGAAGAGACCACTGTGGTACTCAGCAGAAGTGGCCAAAATCATTAAAAACAAAAAGATAGCATTTAGCAAATTTATAAGATTAGGCAGAGAGAGGCCAAACAAGTTATAAGAGCTTCTAAAGCACAGGCAGAAGAGAAATTAGCTCATTCAGGGAAAAAAGGCGATAAGGCATTCTTCAGATACATAAATGAAAAAAGGAAACTAAAACAAGGAATTACAAAATTAAAAACAAAAGAAGGAAGGTATATGGAAGAAGATAAAGAACTAGCTGACTGCCTCAATGAATACTTCTGTTCAGTTTTTACAAAGGAAAATGAAGGAAAAGGACCTCAGTTAGGAAAGAAGACCAATGAATCTTTTAAAGCATGTCTTTACAGAGGAAGAGGTTCTAAGTCAGCTGTCTAAAATTAATACAAACAAGTCACAGGGGCCTGATGGGATACACCCAAAGTTATTAAAAGATCTCAGCGGTGAACTAGCAAAACCATTAGGGTCCATTCACACGTCCGTTTTTTCTTTCCTGATCTGTTCCGTTTTTTCTGGAACAGATCTGGACCAGATCTGGACCCATTCATTTTCAATGGGTCCTGGAAAAAAACGGACAGCACAATGTGTGCTGTCCGTTTCCGTTGTTCCGTTCCGCATGTCCGTTTAAATATAAAACATGTCCTATTCTTTTCCTGAAAAATCGGATCCTGGTACAATACAAAGTCAATGGATCCGCAAAAAACGGATGACATACGGATGTCATTCCGTATGTCATCCGTTTTATACGGAATCCGTTCCTGGAAATTAAATTTTAATAATTTTTTTTTTTTTTTTTTGTTAAAGAAATCCAAACAACTTTATTTGCTTATTGAAATTTATACATGTTTCCGTTTTTTGCGGATCCGCAAAAAACGGATGACATACGGGTGACATACGGAAACATTTTCAGGAACAACGGATCCGCAAAAAACGGACAGAAAATCGGATTATAGAAAAATACTGACAAGTGAATGGACCCTAAACAGATTTATTTAACCAATCACTGGCAACAGGAGTCGTCCCAGAAGATTGGAAATTAGCAAATGTTGTGCCCATTCACAAGAAAGGTACTATGGAGAAATCGGGCAACTATAGTCCAGTAAGCCTGACATCAATAGTAGGGAAATTAATGGAAACCATACTTAAGGAGAGGATTGTGGAACATCTAAAATCCCATTGATTAAAATATGAAAAACAGCATGGGTTTACTTCAGGGAGATCATTTCAAATAAATATTATTGATTTTTTTGATTGGTTGACTAAAATAATAGATGGAGGAGGTGCAGTAGACATCGCTTATCTAGACTTTAGTAAGGCTTTTCATACTGTCCCACATAGAAGGCTTATCAATAAATTGCAGTCTTTGGGCTTGGACTCCTATATTGTTGAATGGATTAGGCAGTGGCTGACAGAAAACAGAGGGTTGTAGTCAATGGAGTATATTCAGACCATGGTCTTGTTACCAGTGGGGTACCTCAGGGATCTGTTCTGGGACCCATATTGTTTAATATCTTTATCAGCGAAATTGCAGAAGGCCTCGATGGTAAGGTGTGTCTTTTTTCTGATGACACAAAGTTTTGTAACAGGGTTGATGTTCCTGGAGGGATACACCAAATGGAAAAGGATTTAGGAAAACTAGAGGAATGGTCAAAAATCTGGCAACTAAAATTTTATGTTGATAAGTGCAAGATAATGCACCTGGGGCGTAAAAACCCAAGAGCAGAATATAAAATCAGTGATACAGTCATAACCTCAGTATCTGAGGAAAGGGATTTAGGGGTCATTATTTCAGAAGACTTAAAGGTAGGCAGACAATGTCATAGAGCAGCAGGAAATCCTAGCAGAATGCTTGGGTGTATAGGGAGAGGAATTACCAGTAGAAAGAGGGAGGTGCTCATGCCGCTCTACAGAGCACTAGTGAGACCTCATTTGGAGTATTGTGCTCAGTACTGGAGACCATATCTCTAGAAGGATATTGATACTTTGGAGAGAGTTCAGAGAAGAGCTACTAAACTGGTACATGGATTGCAGGATAAAACTTACCAGGAAAGATTAAAGGACCTTAACATGTATAGCTTGGAAGAAAGACGAGACAGAGGGGATATGATAGAAACTTTTAAATACATAAAGGGAATCAACAAGATAAAAGAGGATAGAATATTTAAAAGAAGAAAAACTGCTACAAGAGTACATAGTTTTAAATTAGAGGGGCAAAGGTTTAAAAAAAAAATAGTAGTGGATGCATGGAATAGCCTTCCTGCCATCCTTCATATAAGATAGGGCCAGGGGCTATCCATAGTATTCAGTATATTGGGAAGACTAGATGGGCCAAATGGTTCTTATCTGCCGACACATTCTATGTTTCTATGTTTCTATATCTCTCTCACCATGTCCCATTTCTGTACAGTGTTTAGACACCGGTAAATCTATCCTCTTTTTCCGGATGGTATAACGGTGCTGGTTAAAGCGTGTTTTGAAATACAATGTAGTTTCTCCTACATATAATAGTAAACAGGGGCACCACAACACATATGTCACAAAGGATGAGTCACATGTCAAATAAAAATTGATTTTATATATGACCTTAGTTTTTGGATGTGTGAAACTACCTCCCTTCTGAATCTGTTTGCAGTTCAGGCATGGAAAACATCCCTTCTTAGGTATTTTTAAGAAGGTCTGCCCCACTTTTTTGATGGGGCCTAAATCCGCATGGACCAATCTATACTTAAAATTCCTAGGTTGCCTGTAAGACATCAGGGGTGCACTTTTAAACTCATCGACATGACCAAGGCCATGTCTTAAAATAGGCCAGTGTTTATTGATGATACTCCTGACCTGATAGCTATCCTCTGTGTAAGTAGTCAGCAGAGGAATTCTATTGGTTCTATGTACCTTGTTTCTATTGGTAGTCAGCAGTTGCCTCCTGCTCTACTTTTTTCATCTGTGTATCAAGACTCCTTCCTGGGTACCCATGTTGTTTAAAGGCATCCCTCATGTTGGTCAAAGTTTGTTTTAAATGCATCGGGTTACTCACTATTCTTTTAGCCCTTAGGAATTGACTCATCGGTAAAGCTTTTACCATAGGTCTCGGGTGTGCACTTGTATAATGTAATAGTGTGTTCCTATCAGTGGGCTTAATGTGTATCTTACTTTCTACATCATCATCATGGACAGTGATCAAGGTGTCCAGAAACACCATTTTGTCACAAGATTGAGTAATGGTGAACTTGACATCCTGATCCACCGAGTTCAAATATGCAAAGAACTCAGCCAACTGTATCTCTGTGCCCGTCCAAATGAAGAAGATGTCATCTATGTATCTCCACCATCCCAGCACAAAGCTGAAGTGGTGGGACACACAGACGTACACCTCCTCCAGGAAGCCCACAGTGATATTGGCATAAGTGGGCACCACATTTGACCCCATTACCGTACCCCTCATTTGCATGTAAAAATCATCACCAAAAAGAAAATAATTGTTGGTCAGTATGGCATGAAGTAATCTCAGAAGGAATTCCTGACACTCAGGTGTGTACTTAGAATTTATTAGTGCATCCCTGGTAGCCTCCAGACCCAATTCATGTCTGATGCTGGTGTAGAGACTAACTATATCCAAGGACACCAGCACTGCGCCATTTGGTATAGTCACCTCTCTGATTTTCAACAAAAAATCTGAAGTATCCCTGATATAGGATTTGTCAGAGGTTGCATGTATGCGCAACACTCTGTCAAGAAAAATAGATATATTGCTGAACAGGGAATCCCTAGTCGAGACAATTGGTCTCCCGGGGGGATTAAAAAGATCTTTGTGTATCTTTGGCAACAAATACAAAATTGGTGTTCTTGGATATAGCACAGTCAAAAAGGTCCTAAGTTTCTCATCTATTAGACCACCTTGTTGGCCCACATCCAGCAATGTCTTGATATGTCTCTCTATTTCCCATTTCGGATCATGGGATAATTTTTGATACACAGAGGGGTCATTTAGTTGTCTCATGGCTTCCTCAATGTATTTCTCTGTGTCCATGACCACGACCGCACCACCCTTGTCAGCTGACTTGATGGTGAGGTCGTGGTCACGGGCAAGGGCAACCACTGCCTCTCTCTCAACAGCAGTCACATTGGGATGCTGCAAATGCCCAGTATCTTTTTTTTAAAATCAATATCTTTCATAACTGATTCAATGAACACATCAATAGCACCAAAAGGAATGGGAGGAGAAAAATCACTTTTAGTAAATAAGTCAAAATCAGATAATTGTAATTCAGTCCTTATAGTGCAGTCCACATTTTTATTGTGTGTAATAAACCAGGTCTTAAGTTTCAGTCTCCTGAAGAACTGGTGCAAATCAATAAGTAGAGACACAGATCCTGCAAAAGTTTTGTTTAGAAACTGCAGGACCTTAGTCATGTGATTGTTGCCGCAGCAACGTTTACAAACAGGCCGCATGTGATCCCAATACTCCGGTCACCTGACCTGTGGATCAGCTGACCAACAGATCAGGTGATACATTTGCTCATAGAAGACTGCTTACACCAAGATGAATGCGCAGCGGCGTCGCGCAGCGGCGTCACGCAGCGGCGTCGCGCAGGCGCAGCTGTTCATACACCACGCCAGATGTGTTGCTCGGATCCTAATCAGGTTATAAACGCTTGGCTATTGTTTTTTAGGTATATACACCATTGTTGAGATATATATTCTGGTCTCGTGTATGTCGAATATGGGTCTCACTTGTTTTTGATTCATGTATACTTTGATTTTGATACACAATTTTATGAATTTTACTACGTTTTGTATTTAATTTATGTTATTGATTAATTGATATGCAGCATGCTATATACACTCACCTAAAGAATTATTAGGAACACCTGTTCTATTTCTCATTAATGCAATTATCTAGTCAACCAATCACATGGCAGTTGCTTCAATGCATTTAGGAGTGTGCTCCTGGTCAAGACAATCTCCTGAACTCCAAACTGAATGTCAGAATGGGAAAGAAAGGTGATTTAAGCAATTTTCAGCATGGCATGGTTGTTGGTGCCAGACGGGCCGGTCTGAGTATTTCACAATCTGCTCAGTTACTGGGATTTTCACACACAACCATTTCTAGGGTTTACAAAGAATGGTGTGAAAAGGGAAAAACATCCAGTATGCGGCAGTCCTGTAGGCAAAAATGCCTTGTGGATGCTAGAGGTCAGAGGAGAATGGGCCGACTGATTCAAGCTGATAGAAGAGCAACGTTGACTGAAATAACCACTCGTTACAACCGAGGTATGCAGCAAAGCATTTGTGAAGCCACAACACGCACAACCTTCAGGCGGATGGGCTACAACAGCAGAAGACCCCACCGGGTACCACTCATCTCCACTACAAATAGGAAAAAGAGGCTACAATTTGCACGAGCTCACCAAAATTGGACTGTTGAAGACTGGAAAAATGATGCCTGGTCTGATGAGTCTCGATTTCTGTTGAGACATTCAAATGGTAGAGTCCGAATTTGGCGTAAACAGAATGAGAACATGTATCCATCCTCTGATGGCTACTTCCAGCAGGATAATGCACCATGTCACAAAGCTCGAATCATTTCAAATTGGTTTCTTGAACATGACAATGAGTTCACTGTACTAAAATGGCCCCACAGTCACCAGATCTCAACCCAATAGAGCATCTTTGGGATGTTGGGGAACGGGAGCTTCGTGCCCTGGATGTGCATCCCTCAAATCTCCATCAACTGCAAGATGCTATCCTATCAATATGGGCCAACATTTCTAAAGAATGCTATCAGCACCTTGTTGAATCAATGCCACGTAGAATTAAGGCAGTTCTGAAGGCAAAAGGGGGTCCAACACCGTATTAGTATGGTGTTCCTAATAATTCTATAGGTGAGTGTATATGCTATGTGCACTCCCCCTTTGTATCACTGCTTGAGAAAGGTTCCAGTGTGCGAACCGAAACGTTGTTTGGTGAATAAACTACACGCTTTTACGTAAGGAAGTGCCATGGATTCTCTTGGATTCTATCTATCTATCTATCTATCTATCTATCTATCTATCTATCTATCTATCTATCTATCTATCTACCTGTCTGCCGGTATGTCTGTTTGTCTATCTATGTATCACATATTCTGTATTCAAAAAGACTTTAGTTCAAAGTCTCATAAATAGATGTGAAGGAAGCAGAAAAATCGATTAGCAGTAATAATTTATTTGCTATGCCAGGCACAGCCCAACTGTGCTGATAAACTCAGTGAAGTGAAGCAGACAGCGCTTACAAGATCCACAGTGAATAGATGATAAAGTCTGAATAGCTGTTTCTGAAACGACTGGGTTTTTCTTTTTTTTTTTTTTTAAGAGTTGATATCTCATATTTTATTCTGTACTATGTAATACAGTGCCTGGAAAAAGTATTCATACTGCTTGAACTTTTCCCCATTTTTTCCCGATTCACCCATAAACTTAAATGTATTTAATTGGAATTTTATATGATAGGCCAACTCAAAATAGGAAGTATGTATGTGGGAAATGAAAAGAAAAAGATTCATGTTTTTTTAAAATTTTAATACATAAAAATCTGAAAAGTGTGCATTTGTATTCAGCCCCCTGTATTCTGATACCCCGGAAAAAAAATCAAATGTGACCAATTGCCCTCAGAAGTCACCTAGTTAGTAAGTCCATCTGTGTGTAATTTATTCTCAGTATTACTACAGCTGTTCTATGAAGGTCTCAGAGATTTGTTGGTGAACATGTCACGCTTTGGTGTGGGAGGGAAACACCACACCGAGCATAAGAGGGAAGGGGGGAACAGGGAAACAGGCCTGAGAACTAGGGAAGGAAGATGGACACCTCCTAGTAAAACCCTAACCAAAATCCTGATTGACTATCAATATGAACAGACCCCAGAGGTAGGTGTGTTCATACACAGGAATGCCTAGAGTCCTATCTAGCCCCATAGGACCCTGGTACTAATGGCAGGGATGAGACTACCTGTTCCTCCAAAAGGAAGGACGAACAGGAGTCTACTTCAGGCCTAATACAAACAACAGGGATATGCAACACACAGAACCCAAACAAAATACAAAAAGGGAAAGGAAAGACTTAACTTCAAAGGAGCAATGGAAGCACCAGGAACTCCGCCGAGATCCACACACCAGCAATCCACAACTGAAACTGAAGCTATAAACTGCACAGCATTGTGGGAGAAGCAACAATAAATAAGGAAGGTTGAATGACCATATTAGCAACACCTGAGGCAAGGGGTGTAATCATTACCAGAAACAATACAGACGCCTATTGATCCACAGGGAAAACCTGTCAGATCAAACCATGTGTTGCCAGTATCACTGATCTCCAGCCACCTGTCTCAGGAATGTCTGTGACAGTACCCCCCCCCCCCTCCTACGGATGACCTCCGGGCACCCAGAACTGACCTTATCCAGGTGAGACCTGTGAAAAGCTTTCACCAGACGACTAGCATTCATGTCAGATGCATTACCCACATCTTCTCCCCTGGTCCATAACCCTTCCAGTGAACAAGATACTGAAGAGATCTACGGAGAACTCGAGAGTCAATTTTCTTGGTGATCTGAAATTCCAAACTACCATCCACCATGACAGGAGCGGGTGGCAAGGAAGACGGCTCCAAAGGTTCAACATATCTCTTCAACAAAGATTTATGAATTTTCAGGGCCTGAGGAAGTTCAAGATGAAAAGCTACAGGGTTAATAATGGCAGTAATCTTATATGGACCAATAAACCTTGGACCCAACTTCCAAGAAGGCACCTTCAACTTAATATTTTTTGTGGACAGCCACACAGAATCACCCACTCTTAGGTCCGGACCATTCATACTTTCCCTGTCTGCCACACATTTATACTTGTTGCCCATATTCATCAACTTATTTTGAATTTTCCGCCATATACACTCACCTAAAGAATTATTAGGAACACCATACTAATACGGCGTTGGACCCCCTTTTGCCTTCAGAACTGCCTTAATTCTACGTGGCATTGATTCAACAAGGTGCTGATAGCATTCTTTAGAAATGTTGGCTCATATTGATAGGATAGCATCTTGCAGTTGATGGAGATTTGAGGGATGCACATCCAGGGCACGAAGCTCCCGTTCCACCACATCCCAAAGATGCTCTATTGGGTTGAGATCTGGAGACTGTGGGGGCCATTTTAGTACAGTGAACTCATTGTCATGTTCAAGAAACCAATTTGAAATGATTCGAGCTTTGTGACATGGTGCATTATCCTGCTGGAAGTAGCCATCAGAGGATGTATACATGTTCTCATTCTGTTTACGCCAAATTCGGACTCTACCATTTGAATGTCTCAACAGAAATCGAGACTCATCAGCCCAGGCAACATTTTTCCAGTCTTCAACAGTCCAATTTTGGTGAGCTCGTGCAAATTGTAGCCTCTTTTTCCTATTTGCAGTGGAGATGAGTGGTACCCGGTGGGGTCTTCTGCTGTTGTAGCCCATCCGCCTCAAGGTTGTGCGTGTTGTGGCTTCACAAATGCTTTGCTGCATACCTCGGTTGTTACGAGTGGTTATTTCAGTCAACGTTGCTCTTCTATCAGCTTGAATCAGTCGTCCCATTCTCCTCTGACCTCTATCATCCACAAGGCATTTTTGCCCACAGGACTGCCGCATACTGGATGTTTTTCCCTTCTCACACCATTCTTTGTAAACCCTAGAAAGGGTTGCGCGTGAAAATCCCAGTAACTGAGCAGATTGTGAAATACTCAGACCGGCCCGTCTGGCACCAACAACCATGCCACACTCAAAATTGCTTAAATCACCTTTCTTTCCCATTCTGACATTCAGTTTGGAGTTCAGGAGATTGTCTTGACCAGGACCACACCCCTAAATGGATTTAAGCAGCTGCCATGTGATTGGTTGACTAGATAATTGCATTAATGAGAAATAGAACAGGTGTTCCTAACTATTCTTTAGGTGAGTGTAGATGACAATGATGATGAAAAACTATCCTGCTCAGGGATACCAGAAGTATCAGAACCAGAAAATGTGCCAAACTGCGGCTGAAACCCATATGCCCCAAAAAACAGCGACTTACCAGTGGACTCCTGTCTACGATTGTTTATGGCAAACTCTGCCAAAGACAAAAATGAAGACCACTCCTCATGGTTCTCAGAGACAAAACATCTCAAGTAAGTCTCCAGACATTGATTAGTGTGTTCCGTCTGTCCGTTCGACTGAGGATGAAAAGCAGAAGAAAATTACAGTTGTACCCCCAGTCGAGTACAGAACTCCTTCTCCTTCCGAGACCATGTCAGAGGGAATGCCATGGAGTTTTACAATGTTGTCAACAAACACCTGTGCAAGTGTTTTAGCATTAGGTAGGCCCAACAACGCTATAAGGTGCACCATTTTACTAAAGTGATCAACTACCACCCGAATAACTGTCTTTTCTGAAGAATTAGTTAGATCAGTGATAAAATCCATGGATAAGTGAGTCCATGGTCTGGACGGGATAGGCAATGGAAGTAGAGATCCAGAAGGGCGAGTTCTGTGTCACCTTAGCACGTGCACAGGTACTACAGGCTGACACATAGTCCTCAACACACTTACGCAACCCTGGCCACCAAAATGTATGAGAGATGAGGTCGGCAGTGGATCTACTCCCAGGGTGTCCAGTAAGAACTGTACATGTGATGTTCCTCAAACACCTTGTGAAACACCTTGTGACGCAATTCCGATGGCACAAACCTGGTGCGTCTGCCTGGGCCTCTAACACCTTCACCTCTAGGTCAGGGTAAAGAGCGGATATCACCACCCCTTCCGACAGTATAGGACTTGGATTTTCAAAATCACCACCTCCAGGAAAACTACGTGACAAGACATCTGCCTTGACGTTCTTAACCCCAGGATGATAGGTGACAATGAAATTGAATCTGGTGAAAAACAAAGACCATCTGGCTTGTCTTGGGTTCAGTCGTTTAGCCCAGTGGTCCCCAACCGTCGGGCCGCGGCCCAGGACCAGGCCCTGGAAGATGGTTTGCCAGGCTGCGGCGATCAGGGCAGTCTTTAACGCTGTACTAATGAAGCGCTTCCATTAGTACAGAAGGACCAGGAAGCGGTGAAGGATCTGTACTCACCGCTTCCTGGTCCACGGCTCGGCTATCGGCTGTGCAGGGCTGCGCACAGCGTGAGGTCGCTCTGTGACCTCACATTGTGTGCCGCTATACACAGCCGACAGCAGAATGAAGAGGATCGCGATGGTGACCAGGAGAAGGAGAGGTAAGTGTTTTATTTTATTTTATTTGCACTGGGGGCTGATGGCTGACATGAGGTGCTGACATATGACTGACATGAGGGGCTGACATATGACTGACATGAGGGGCTGACATGAGGGGCTGAAATATGGCTGACATATGGCTGACCTGGGGCTGACATATGGCTGACATGAGGGGCTGACATATGGCTGACATGAGGGGCTGACAAATGACATGGGGCTGACATATGGCTGACATGAGGGCCTGACATATGGCTGACAATAGGGGCTTATGGCTGACATGAGGGGCTGATGGCGTACCTGGGGGGCTTATGGCTGACATGGGGGGCTTATGGCTGACATGGGGGCTTATGGCTGACATGGGGGGCTTATGGCTGACATAAGGCGCTGATGGCTGACATAAGGGGCTGATGGCTGACATAAGGGGCTGATGGCTGACATAAGGGGCTTATGGTTGACCTGGGGGCTGACATGGGGGCTTATGGCTGACATGGGGGGCTTATGTCTGACATGGGGGGCTGATAGATGGCTAAAGGTTTGGGGGTTGATATGAGCCATTGGGGGTCTGATCTGAGGTCTGATTAACATTGAAAGTCTGATTGCTGGTCTGACCTGAGGTGTAATGAAAAATATTTTTTTCTTATTCTCCTCTAAAACCTAGGTGCATCTTATAGGGCGCAAAATACGGTACAGTGCAGCAGAGACCAGTGCAGCAGAGACCAGTGCAGCAGAGACCAGTGCAGCAGAGACCATAGTCAGTTTATTTAGTCGTTATATAGTGTTATATATTTTAATATGCACCTTATGTTTTGTTATGCGCGTGAATCAGTCTTGCATGAAACTGGTCCTTGGTGCAAAAAAGGTTGGGGACCACTGGTTTAGCCGACTCCAGGTAAGCCAGGTTTTTGTGATCTGTGAACACAGTGATCGGATGAATCGCCTCTTGCAACCAATGACGCCATTCCTCAAAAGTCAGCTTAATGGCCAGTAACTCTTTGTTACCCACATCATAATTTCTCACTGCGGAAGAGAGTTTTTTTTAGAGAAAACTAAACATGGACTCCATTTACCAGGTGACGGGCCCTGCAATAAAACTGCTCCTACCCCCACCTCGGACGCGTCCACTTCCACAATGAAAGGTTGTGATACATCCGGCTGCACCAATATAGGGGTAGAAGAGAAGCATTCCTTAATCGCGGAAAGGGCTCGCAACACCAAATCAGACCAGACGGAGACATCTGTCCCTTTCTTAGTCATGTCAGTTAAGTGTTTTACTATTCTCGAATAATTCAGAATACATTTTCGGTAATAGTTGGTGAACCCCAATCCCAGCACGGACTTTCTCTGGATCCATTCAAATACCTGAAAAAACTGCACCTCGTGTACAGCAAAAACACACTATAATTTTGCGTACAATTTATTGTCCTTTAGGATCTGTAACAACTGTCTAACGTGATCCTGATGTGTTTCCACATCTGGAGAATAAATTAGAATGTCATCCAAATACTCGACTACAACCCTCCCCACAAGGTGATGAAAAATGTCATTCACAAAATGCTGGAAAGCTGCAGGAACATTGGTCAACCCGAAAGGCATGACCAGGTTCCTTAAAGTGCCCAGGAGTATTAAAAGCTGTCTTCCACTCATCCCCTTCCTTGATCCTAACCAGATTATATGCCCCTCAAGTCCAACTTGGAGAACACCTTGGCATCAATAATCTGGTTAAACAAATCGTGAATCAAAGGAAGAGGGTTAGGATCACTTGGACAGTAATCCAATATACTCTCTCATGGCCAGTCTTTCAGGTTCAGAAAGGTTATACAACCTAGATTTTGGCAACTTAACTCCGGGAATAAGATTGATCGGACAATCACATTCCTGATGCGGAGGTAAATCCTGGCAAAACTCATCGGCAAAATCAGATATAAAAGAGATCTGTCTAGCTTGCCAATCGATGGTTTGATTGTGCTTGCTTAACCACGGTAAACCCAGAACCACCGAAGCAGTGAGACCCTCCCACACAAAACACGAGATATATTCTTAATGAAAGTCACCCACTCTTAATCTGATATCATGCACCACTTGAGATAAACACTTCTGAGCTAGAGGTGCAGAATCAATAGCAAAAACTGAAATGTTTTCTTCTAATGCACTCGGTAACAACCTGTGCATAAGGAGGAACTGAGCATCAATCAGGTTTACCCCGGCCCCCCTGTCGATAAACACCTCAATCCCCACAGTTTTTGACTCTAGCGCCACCTCAGCAGCCAGGAGAAATCGGGTACTACCAGTAAAAGACAAATGCACATTTTCTGACTCTCCTCTCACCCCTCCAGTCAGTCAGATGGGAATTAAATGTCCCTCCTTTTTTTTTTTGCCGTTGAATGCTTGGACATACTCTGATAAAATGTCCCCTTTGTCCGCAGAAAAAACACACTCCCTTCCTATTACTAGTATGCTTAAAAGCGGATCCAGGAGTAGCTCAATCTTATTGCATGGGTTCGTCCCCAGACATAAATCCAGGAGTAGCTCCGCCTAATTGCATGGGTTCGTCCCCAGACATAAACCCAGGAGTAGCTTCACTCAAAGTATCAGAGGAGGACGATACATCTGTCACGGCGGACAGGAACTCAGATACACAAACAACCAAATACACAAGTGTCTAGGCTAGATGCTGTGGACAGGTCACCTCCTAGCACATCCCTGACTTCTCTCCCTATGCTGCTAAGCCCACTTTCAGACCTTAATGGTAGGAATGAAGTGTCCATGTGCCTGGACTGCAAACACCCTAGAATCCCTGAGATGGTGAGAGGGGAGAAGGGGCAGAAGACACACAAATAGCCTAGACCGCAAACAACACAAAAAGAAATCAAACTTATCTGAGCTGGAACAGACAATCCTTCCTTCCTTGAATCCAAGGCCAGACAGAAAGCTATAACACGCACGGCCCTCTGGGATTGAAGGCAATATAAGCCAATGACCCCACCCAGAGCACCTGAAGGAAGGCGGATCCAGCATGATTCCAAAACAAACAAAAGGTTAGACACGTGCTGCCAATCTGACAGACCTCCGCACACCGTCATAGCCGGGCATAACAGTACCCCCCCTTCTACGGGTGACCTCCGGGCACCCTGGACCAACCTTATCCGGGTGGGCTCTGTGAAAAGCCCTAACCAGTCGGCTGGCGTTGACCTCCAGTGCCGGAACCCACATCCTCTCCTCGGGGCCGTATCCCCTCCAGTGTACCAGATACTGAAGGGAACCCCGAAGAACTCTAGAGTCAAGAATCCTGGAGATCTCGAACTCTAAATTCCCATCGACCAGAACAGGAGGAGGGGGCAATGGCGATGGTTCCACTGGTCTCAAATATTTTTTCAATAAAGATCTATGGAACACATCATGGATCTTCCAAGTCTGCGGAAGATCCAGTCGAAACGCTACTGGATTGATCAGCGCAGATATTTTGTACGGCCCGATAAATCTTGGACCCAGTTTCCAAGATGGCACTCTCAATTTAATGTTTTTAGTGGACAACCACACCAGATCACCCACACACAGGTCCGGACCAGTCACACATCTCCTGTCAGCCATTCGCTTATATCTCTCACCCATCGTCTCCAAATTCACTTGTATCCTCCGCCAGATAGAGGATAAGGTGGAAGAAAACCTTTCCTCCTCTGGCATCCCAGAGGAACTAGTCCCAGAAAAGGTACCAAACTGAGGATGAAAACCATATGCGCCAAAAAATGGCGACTTACCCGTGGATTCCTGTCTACGGTTATTTAAAGCAAACTCCGCTAAGGGCAGGAATGAGGACCAGTCCTCCTGATTTTCCGCCACAAAGCACCTCAAGTAGGTCTCCAGGTTCGGATTAGTACGCTCCGTCTGACCATTCGACTGTGGATGGAAAGCCGAAGAGAACGAAAGTTGAATGCCAAGTCGAGAGCAGAACGCCCTCCAGAACCTGGAGACAAACTGCGTGCCCCTATCAGAAACCACATCCGAAGGAATACCATGCAATCTCACGATATTGTCAACAAAAATTTGCGCAAGAGTCTTGGCATTAGGCAGACCAGTTAACTATATAAAATGAGTCATCTTGCTAAAACGATCAACTACCACCAAAATTACTGTTTTCCCCGAGGAACTCAGCAGATCCGTAATAAAGTCCATGGACAAGTGCGTCCAAGGACGAGACGGAATAGATAAAGGAAGGAGTGACCCAGCCGGTCGAGTATGAGCAACCTTAGATCGTGCACAGGTCTCACAGGCTGCCACGTAATCCTCAATGCTCCTACGTAACCCGGGCCACCAGAACTTCTGGGACACCAGATCAAAGGTGGACTTACCACCAGGATGTCCGGCAAGGACAGTATCGTGATGTTCCTTGAAAACCTTGTATCGCAGTTCTTCGGGAACAAATAACCTCCCTGGGGGACAGGAACCAGGAGCCCCCTCCTGAGCTCCCAACACCTCTATCTCCAATTCGGGATACAGGGCGGAAACCACAACCCCGTCGGCCAAAATCAGAGCAGGATCCTCTGAATCACCTCCCCCAGGAAAACTGCGAGACAACGCATCTGCCTTGATATTTTTGACCCCCGGATGAAAAGTGACAACAAAATTGAACCTGGTAAAAAACAGTGACCATCTAGCCTGTCTAGGGTTCAGACGCTTGGCAGATTGCAGGTAAGCCAAATTCTTATAATCCGTATAAACAGTAACGGGGTGAGAAGCCCCCTCCAACCAGTGACGCCATTCCTCAAAGGCCAATTTTATAGCCAGCAACTCTCTATCTCCGACATCATAGTTCCTCTCGGCGACCGAGAGATTCTTGGAAAAGAAAGCACACGGGACCCATTTGCCAGGAGATGAACCCTGCGACAGCACCGCTCCCACCCCCACTTCTGATGCATCTACCTCCACCACGAATGGTTGAGACACATCGGGCTGCACCAGAATGGGAGCAGACGCAAAACACTCCTTAATAGTCGAAAAGGCCTGCAATGCCTCCTCCGACCAAACAGAGACGTCAGTGCCCTTCTTTGTCATATCAGTCAGAGGTTTAACAATGGTGGAATAGTTTAGAATAAATTTTCTATAATAGTTAGTAAACCCCAAAAATCGCATCAAAGCTTTCTGATTCTCTGGTCGGTCCCATTCCAGAACCGCCCGGACTTTTTCGGGGTCCATACGAAAACCAGAGTCGGAAAGCAGATATCCCAAAAATGGAAGCTCCTGCACAGAAAACACACATTTTTCCAATTTGGCATATAACTTATTCTCCTGAAGGATCGTCAAAACCTGTCTCACATGATCCTGATGGGTCTTCAGATCAGGAGAGTAAATTAAAATGTCATCCAAGTAAACCACCACGAACCTCCCCACCAAGTGATGAAAAATGTAATTGACGAATCGCTGAAATACCGCTGCCGCGTTTGTCAACCCAAAAGGCATAACCAGATTCTCAAAATGACCCTCGTGCGTGTTGAAGGCCGTCTTCCACTCATCCCCTTCCTTGATTCTGATCAGATTGTAGGCCCCTCTCAAATCCAACTTGGAGAACACCCTGGCACCAACAATCTGATCAAAAAGATCGGAGATCAAAGGAAGGGGATACGGATCATAATCGTAATACGGTTCAATTCCCGAAAATCCAAACACGGTCTCAGTGATCCATCCTTTTTCTTGACAAAGAAAAAACCTACTGCCACCGGAGACTTAGATGGCCTAATATGACCTTTTGCCAAACTCTCGGCGATATACTTTCGCATGACCTCTCTTTCAGGTTGGGAAAGATTGTAAAGGCGAGACTTTGGCAACTTAGCTCCTGGGATGAGATTAACTGGACAATCATAGTCACGATGAGGGGGCAATTCCTGGGTCCCACCCTCCGAAAAGACATCCGCAAAGTCTGAGAGATATTGTGGTAGAACCGCAGTGGTCACCCCTGAGATAGATGTGCCAAGACAATTCTCCGCACAAAACTCTCCCCAACCAATAATTTGTCTTGCCTGCCAATCAATAATTGGATTATGTTTTGTCAACCAAGGCAAACCTAGGACCAAAGGAGCTGGCAAATTCCTCATGACAAAACAAGAAATAAGCTCTACATGTGAATCACCCAACCTCAACTGAATATTATGTGCAATATGAGTGAGACTCCTTTGAGAAAGAGGTGAAGAATCTATTGCAAACACTGGAATCTCCCTTTCCAAAGTGCACGTACTTAGACCCAGATTTTGAAGGAAAAGAAAGTCAATAAGGTTTAGCCCAGCACCACAGTCAATGAATACCTCAACAAAGAATTTTCTTGAGTCTAGCGCCACCATGGCTGGAAGGAGAAAATGAGAATTACAGGGAGCTTGCATATTTGCTTGTTCCACTACTCCATTCACGCTTCCAAGAGTCAGGACGGTTTCTCTTTCTTTCATATCATCACGTGATTTAACAAAAGGACAAGCAAAAACAAAATGGTCACTTTTACCACAGTAGTAACATAGCTTATGTAATCTCCTAAAGTTTCTCCTATGAGAATGAAAAGATATCTGACCCAACTGCATGGGTTCCTCCCCTACCCCAGAGTTATAAGTAATATCACCCTGGGCAGCAGGTGAGACAAAACCACATGCAGAAGGGATACCTTGCACGGAGGGACCCTTACACCTCTCTCTGATACGTCTATCCAACCATATAGCCAAAGACATTGCATTCTCTAGAGTATCCGGGTACTCATGAAAAGCCAGGGCATCTTTCAACGTTTCAGATAACCCCTGACAAAACTGACTACGTAAGGCGGGGTCGTTCCACCCCGACTCAGTAGCCCACCTCCTAAACTCTGTGTAGTAAACCTCAGCAGTATGATTACCCTGTAGTAAGTTACGCAATTTAGATTCTGCCATCGAGACCCGATCTGGGTCATCGTAAATCAATCCCAGGGCTTTGAAAAATTCCTCCACCGACCGGAGGGCCAGAGAACCGGGCGGCAGAGAAAAAGCCCAGGATTGCGCGTCACCTTTAAGCAGAGACATGATGATACCAACCCTCTGACTTTCATCACCTGACGACAATGGACGCAGTCGAAAATACAGTTTGCATGACTCTTTAAAGCAGACAAAATCATCCGCACCCCCTGTAAATTTCTCGGGAAGAGCGACTTTAGCCTCCCCACCAATTTGACCTGCACCTGATGCCAGAACCCTTTGACACTGTGTGACCGAACCACGCAGATCCGCAACCTCCAGGGACAATCCCTGCATGCGGTCAACCAGTGCATCAATTGACGCCATCACAAAATCGCTGAGTGATGGCAGTCACAGTATGGCGTGTTATAATGTCACGGCGGACAGGAACTCAGATACACAAACAACCAAATACACAAGTGTCTAGGCTAGATGCTGGGGACAGGTCACCTCCTAGCACATCCCTGACTTCTCTCCCTATGCTGCTAAGCCCACTTTCAGACCTTAATGGTAGGAATGACGTGTCCACGTGCCTGGACTGCAAACACCCTAGAATCCCTGAGATAGTGAGAGGGGAGAAGGGGCAGAAGACACACAAATAGCCTAGACCGCAAACAACACAAACAGAAATCAAACTTATCTGAGCTGGAACAGACAATCCTTCCTTCCTTGAATCCAAGGCCAGACAGAAAGCTATAACACGCACGGCCCTCTGGGATTGAAAGCAATATAAGCCAATGACCCCACCCAGAGCACCTGAAGGAAGGCGGATCCAGCATGATTCCAGAACAAACAAAAGGTTAGACACGTGCTGCCAATCTGACAGACCTCTGCACACCGTCAGAGCCGGGCATGACAACATCATGTGATAGTATGTCCTCAGAGTGGGGGCCCCTAGATCTCTCTCTCAGGCGTCTATCTATGTGTATAGCCAGAGACATAGCAGCCTCCAAAGACACTGGGGTTTCATGAAAGGCCAATGCGTCCTTTAGCCTCTCTGATAACCCTTGACAAAATTGGTTACGGATGGCAGGATCGTTCCACTCCCTATCCGTAGTCCACCTCCTAAACTCAGAGCAATAAATCTCAGTGGAATGCTCACCCTGACGAAGGCCAAGCAGCTTAGTTTCGGCTAGAGAGGTCCGATCCGGATCATTATAGATAAGACCCAAAGCTTCGAAAAATTTATCTACCGACCGGAGAGACTGCGATTCAGTCGGCAGAGAAAAAGCCCATGACTGCACATCCCACTTAAGCAAGGAAATAACCACACCGACTCGCTGTTTCTCATCCTCAGATGAGTGTGGACGTAGTCTAAAATACAGTTCGCACGCCTCCCTAAACAAAATGAAATTATCACGTCCCCCAGAGAATCTGTCTGGGAGGGCAACTTTTAGGTTTAAGACAGGCCTGGTAACCACCACCACCACTAGGACCAGCAGCCTGTGGTCTCTACATCTGTGAGACGGTCATGCGGAGTTCAGCTACCTCCAAAGACAGCCCTTGCAGCTGACCTGCCAGTGCAGCAATAGGATCCATGGCTGCACACAAACAAAAAATGACGATTTTGGTGGTTTATAATGTCACGCTTCGGTGTGGGAGATCCACACACCAGCAATCCACAACTAAAACTGAAGCTATATACCGCACATCATTGTGGGAGAAGCAACAATAAATAAGGAAGGTTAAATGACCACATTAGCAACACCTGAGGCAAGGGGTGTGGCCATTAGCAGAAACAACACAGACGCCTATTGATTCACAGGGAAAACCTGTCAGATCAAACCACGTGTTGCCAGTCTCACCGATCTCCTGTCGCGGGATCGTCCGTGACAGAACATTAGTGATCAAACAACATCATGCAAACCAAGGAACACACCAAGCAGGTCAGGCATAAAGTTATGGAGAAGTATAAAAGCAAGGTTAGGTTATAAATAAATATCCCAATCTCTGAAAATCTCATGGAAGACTGTTCAGACAATCATCAGAAAATGGAAGGAATATGGCACAATTGCAAACCAAGACATGGCCGTCCACCTAAACTGACAGCCCAGACTAGGAGAGCTCTAATTAAAGAAGCAGCCAAGAGGTCCATGGTAACTCTGGAGGAGCTGAAGAGATCCAGAGCTCAGGTGAGAGAATCTGTCCACAGGACAACTATTAGTTGTGTACTCCACAAATCAGACTTTTATGGACAGGAGTGGCAAGAAGATTTTCATTTTCGAAGCAAGGCATAAAAAGTCCATACATTTGCAGTTTTCCACAAGCCATGTAGTGGACACAGCAAACATGTGGAAGAAGGTGATGTGGTCAGATGAGACCCAAGTTTAACTTTAATGCAAAACGCTATGTGTGGCAGAAAACCAACACTGCACACCACCCCAAGCATACTGTCTCCACTGTAAAACATGGTCGTGGCAGCATAATGCTGTGGGGATGCTTTTCTTCAGCAGGGACAGGGAAGCTGGTCAGACTTGATGGGAAAGTGTATGGAGCTAAATACAGGACAATCCTGTAGGAAAACCTGGTAAATGCTGCAAAAGACTTGAGACTGGGGCGGAGGTTCACCTTCCAGCAGGACAGCGACCCTAAACATACAGCCAAAGCTACAATGGAATGGTTTAGATCAAAGCATATTCATGTGTTAGAGTGGCCCACTCAGAATCCAGACCTAAATCCTATTGCGAATCTGTGGCAAGACTTTAAAATTGCTGTTCACAGACGATCTGCATCCAATCTGACTGAGCTTGAGCTATTTTGCAAAGAGGAATGGGCAAAAATTTCAGCCTCTAGATGTGCAAAGCTGGTAGTTGCATATCCCAAAAGACTTGTAGCTGTATTTGGTGGGAAAGGTGATCCTACAAAGTATTGACTCAGAGGTGCTGAATACAAATGCACGCAACACTTTCCAGATTTATATTTATTAAATTTTTTGAAATTTTTTGAAAACCATTTATCATTTTCTTTTCACTTCAAACATACTCACTACATTGTGTTGGTCTATCACATAATATCCCAATAAAATACATTTAAGTTTTTGGGTGTTACATGAAAAAATGTGGAAAAGCTCAAGAGGTATGAATACTTTTTCAGGGCCATGTATATTCCTGTTTAGAAATGAATATTGTATACCATACGTATTGTATCTAGTCTCAGTATGGTTGAGAGCTGAGCCTCAGGGTTAGAGACACCAGTGTGGAACACTGAAGAATCAAACAAAACTCGAAGTCCGTAACAGGCTGAGGTCAGGGCAGGCAAAGTTCATACGAATACATAAAAAAAGTCAGAGATTAGGGCTGTCAGCAGAGGATGTTAATGGAAAACAGGCACAGGTCTGGTTAGGCTGCGGAGGGTTAGAGTGTGGAAATTAAGTAAAGATCTGTACATGCGGGCAACAGAGATCATACACTTTAGCAAGGAACCAGCAAGCTAGGAACCTAAATTGCTCAGGCAAGTAGTGTGAGAAACTGCACATCATACATAGTAGAAGCTAATTAGCAACTAGAAGCAGCCTAGCAGTAGCACACAGAGCCAAGAAGTATATTACTCTTGCAGTACTGCAGAAGGAGTTTATTTTCAGTGAAGAGACACAAGGTGAACTGAGCACCTGTAATTGCAGGTCAATGGGGGCATGAGCTGCCCACATAACACAAAAGTTATAAAGCTTTATATGACTGTACCTTCTATCACTAAAGCTGTTACAAAATACATAAAAAAGACATTGGCTAGACCAGTAACAACTCAGCATCTTCTTGAATAAACTTGTCCTCTATCTTAGTCCTACAAGGTGCAATGTTAGAAATAAGGCTCTACCACATTAGATAAACGTTAGCTATTCTTTACTATTTCCTGATCTAATGGGTGGTGCAGGAACAGATGCTAAATGAAAACATTTTTAGAGACACTGCTCTGATTTTATGAGAGGATGAATAAGCTTTAAGTAAATTCCAAGCAAGAATTAAGATTTGATGATAGCTGACACAGAGAAGCATACAATGCCCATGCAGGAAGGAAGATGAGGACATGGGTTAACGTAAGAAAGGAAAACACCATTAAAACAAACAAGAGACCCTGTTAAAACTCTCATTCTTCAACAGGGAATTAGCGTAAACAAGAGCTTACAAGAACAATATAAAAAGTTCCACCCTAGGAGGAAGAATCCATAGAAAAACCAAACAGTCTGACTCTTGTGTATCTACAAATAAATACCTTGTTTGTATCTTACTTGAGGCTGGGTATACACTTTAGATATCTGGTCAGAAAACAAGGCACTCCTCATGTTCATGTTACCCTATATACATGCATGCTTGGATTGGCTGAGAAAGCATGTGTGCTGAGTGAGGATAGTGGAGTATGCCACTACCAGAGACTCCTGGCTAGCTGCTAATCTCGCCTGAGAGTAAAAAGGCAACTCAACATCCTGATCCTTCTCTCTTTTATCTTCTGGGGGAAATTAAGGACAGTGCCATACATATTATATATACATTATATCTAAAGTATTTTATTCAATATATATTGTAAATTATGTTATATTAGTGCTCACTGTGCATTACGGCAATCATATTGCCCTTTCTACTTTCAGCTATGCACACCTTTTGTCATATGTTTTGCCCAAAATTTATATTTTATAGAGACACATCATGCTGCTGTTGTTTGACCCTTGGAGTGAAGGAGCCAACCCTTGTTAGCCCTATCACCTACAAATGGTCGGACCTGTAAAGGACTCCTAACTCCAGAGCAACATTATTAAAGGGGTTGTCCGAGTTATGAAAAAAAATATACAGCACTGTAAATCTAATGGTCAGCAATATATACATAAGCTAAGTTCTATTTCCTCATTGCCCTCGTTCTCTTCTGGCGCTTTGTTTACCTGCAATAACAACAATCTCTGAGGTTTCCCTCATGAATATTTGTCGGCGTAAAAAAAAACTCCCCCCCGCGCCCTGGTCTGCAAAGGGGGTGAATAAAAGTGCTGCCCTGAGTGAAATGTCTAACTGCTGGGCAGTGGCGTGCCCGGGGGATGGGGGGGGGGGGGGCGGTGCACCCCGGGTGCCGGCTCTGACGGGGGTGCCAGCAGGCCCAGAAGCAATGAGCGCTTCCATCAATACAGATGGAAGCGCTCATTGCTGAAGCGCTGAACCTGTGACCCAGTCCCACATACTGCGGCAGGGCAGGGAGCGGGGCGCATAGTTCCCTGCCCAGCCGCCGATCACCGCAATAGGCTTCAGGCCTAGTAGGCCTGAAGCCTATGCGGTAGTGAAATCTGGGCGCAGGCGCGCGTGATGACTTCATCGCGCGCCCCTGTGCCGGGACTCAGCAGCACAGTGCCGGGACTCTGCAAGCAAGTGCAGGTAAGTATTTAGCTTTTAGGGTTTCTTTCTTTCTTTTTTCTTTTATGTGGCAACTTTGGGGTACATGAGGGGGCCTGGGTGGACAGAGGACGTGTGGGGGCAAACTTTTATTTTATTTTATATTATAATGTGGAAACTTTGGGGGACATGAGGGGGCCGGGGTGGACAGAGGACGTGTGGGCAAACTTTTATTTTATATTATAATATTGGCAACTTTGGGGGACATGAGAGGGCCGGGGTGCACACAGGACAGAGGACGTGTGGGGGCAAACTTTTATTTTATAATGAGGCAACTTTGGGGGACATGAGGGGGGTGCACACAGGAGGACGTGGGGGGAATATGGTGGTATACTGTGTGACACCGTGGGGGGTCAATTTATTATGGGAGGGATCGCAATGTGGAAGATACTGCAGTGTGGGGGACACTACTGTGTGGGGGCCTGTGTGGGGGGACTACTGTGTGGGGGGCAGCATGGGGGGACACTACTATGTGGGGGGACTACTGTGTGGGGGAAATTACTTTGTGGGGGACACTACTGTGTGGGGGCAGCATGGGGGACACTACTGTGTGGTGGACACTACTGTGTGGGGGACACTACTGTGTGGGGGATACTACTGTGTGGGGGACACTACTGTGTGGGGGGCAGCGTGGGGGACACTACTGTGTGGAGGGCAGCATGGGGGACACTACTGTGTGGGGGACACTACTGTGTGGGGGGCAGCGTGGGGGACATTACTGTGTGGGGGCAGTTTGGGGAAATTACTGTGTGGTGGACACTACTGTGTGGGGGGCAGTATGGGAGAAATTACTGTGTGGGGGGCAGCATGGGGCCTTGCTATTAAGGAGGCACTGTAGGGGCCATTCTATTATTTCTGGGGACACTATACAGGGATTATTACCTGGAGCACAATATAAGGTGTTATTATTACTGGGGGCACTCTAGGGGACATTCTAACTACTGTAGACACTATAGGGACATTTGGGGTAATTTATCAAACTGGTGTAAAGTAGAACTGGCTTAGGTGCCCATAGCAACCAATCAGATTCCACCTTTCATATTTGACAGCTCTTTTGGAAATCCAGTTCTACTTTACACCAGTTTGATAAAGGACTCCAATTATGTCTATTAGGGTCACAATTTTTTTAGCAGTATAGTACCTGGGGCATTGGGGGGCACAACGGGCACAGTATTGGGGGTGACAGCAGGATGACACTGTGGGGACACCAGGATAGGGAGGTTCATGGAAAAATTGCGAAATCTAACGTGTCTGTGTTATAAACTCTGTAGAGACGAGATGCGGCTGAAAGAATTTCTCATGGCGGTCTAACGGAGGAGAAGAGGAAAGAGAAGGTCTACATGACAGGAGATATCCCTGGATGTAAGAGGTATGTGGTCAAGTATTGGGGGGGGGGGGGGGGTGCCAGAGAAATGACCTGTTCTTGTGCAATGCTCTGCAGAACTCCTCCAGTCTGTGAGCTCTGTGTCTGCAGGATGAGGAGGGAAGATCCTGTGCCCAGCATTTGTCTCTTCACTTGCAGCTGCTCAGCAAAACCTCCAGCACTGAGTCTGTGCTGCTGATGGTAGAACGGATTAATCTTTCCTGAAGAATCCAGGAATTCCTCTCCATGAGTTCCATCTGGTATATCATCTGAATAGAGATGAGGTACAATACCAGATGCAATCCACGGAGAAGAGTGGCACTGTTTCGAAAAGAAAGCAACCATGTTTTTATAATCTCAACAAAAGTGTTATAAACTCTACTAAAGTGTTTTTCCAATAATGTGAAGTTCTCCCCTATTCACAGTATAGGTGAAAATAACTATTGGATTAGTTGGGCCCAACTGCGGGGACCCCCACTGATCATGAGACTGCCAGAATTTACCCAAGCACTGTAATCAGCTATTTCCAACGGTCTCATAGAGATGAATGGAGCAGCAGACGCAGCAGTGCACATGCTCGACCTGCCACTCTGTCCCTGTGATGGATGGGTGTCCCAGTGGTAGGACTCCCCTGATAAAATTCCCAGAATATCCCATTAATATAAATATATTTAATCAGAGTATCCAAGAACAAATTGGAAATAAATTTTTGGCTGCGCCCAATCAGCTAGAAATTGTAACCACCTTTTATTCATATTGATTCACTCTGGCATTTCTCAGTCCTTTCTGACATACAATTATATTATTTGCATCAAAATGTTTCAGTCTGCCAATAACAGAATACGCTTATCATCAGCTTAGAAATAGAAATGAAATAAAGGGATTCATTGGTGCCCCAGATAAAACCAAAAGCTAAATGTGTTCATCACCTCAATTAGCACTTAGTAATATGTATGAGCCAAAATGATTTCATGCATCAATGTCTTCCGTGCAATTTAATCAGTTTTTGTAATTTACTTAATTTTATGCATCAAATTGATTGCATAAAAAGAGGGCACATTTTCCCACAAAACTATTTGTGTGATGCATAGAACTTGATGGTTAAGACTGAACTTTCTAAAGTGTTTCTTAAGATAGAGTATGAGTTTCCAGGTGCAGTATCTACTGTACATGATAAGCACAACACTGAGAGTATCACAGGGGCTTGGTTCACATGCAAAATAGCTTTAAGATGATTCTTGGAATTATGCAAATATATTGCTCTCGTTTACAAAAATTCTGCATGTTAAAGGGGTTGTCTGACATAAGAAAAAAAAGTTCTGCTCTTTTTCCATCTATTCTAGAAACAGTTGTTTCTTGTTTATAGGCTATGTCTAGTGCTGCAGATACACTCTTGAGGCTGCAATCAGAGTCGAACTGGGGTTCCTTGGGCCAACCAGAGAAAATTATACTTGGGGCCAAACCCCATGTGATCAATAATGTCCAATTGGTTTAGATTCAGATAAACAGTCCCTAGTGGCAAGGGATTGGCTCAAAAGGCAACTCCAAAAGGATATTGGACCTTGGCGGGCCATGTGTGATATCACAGCCCGGGCCGACCAGAGGATCTTCTAGTGCTGTATGCCAGTCTGATACTGGCAGCAATAGCAGACACAGCCTAGGAATGGTGCAGCTTCTTAGAAAAGAAAGCACCATTTTTTTTGCTTTAATGTCAAACGGTTCCCTCTTGAGAGCTGATCTCAGGGGCCACAGTTGCATAGGCACGGGTGTTTATTTGCATCTGTGCAAAAACTAAACCAAGGTCAGAATATCCTGTAGAATGAGATAAATACATGCATGTCGCTGAAATGCAAAAGCAAGCATACAATGCAAGAGCGCTCTGCAAACATTGACTATATGGATTATACATGATACTAATACTAATGTTATAGTCACTATATTTCTGATTATGAGATCTTCGAAAGCATTTGGATCACAATCATTAATGCCCACCCAGCAGATGACTTCTTTTAGATTGGACCCTACTCTATGGTGATTCACTTCTTCCTAGGCTAAACCTCAAATGAATTAAATGAAAGTATTTTCCCTGAATTCATTTGAGGCCTACTGGCACAAGGAGAGTTGAGTCACTTTAGAATAGGGTCATATCTAAAAAAGGTTACCTTACCGTGGTGGATGGGCACTAATGAGTTTCATCAAAATATTTGCTAATACCTTATATTATTTTACAGTATCTTACAAAAGTGAGTCCACCCCTCACATTTTTGTGAATATTTTATTATATCTTTTCATGGGACAACACTGAACATATGACACTTTGATACAATGTAAAGTAATCAGTGTACAGCGTGTATAATGGTGTAAATTTGGTGTGCCCTCAAAATAACTTAGCACACACCCATTAATATCTTAACCGCTGGCAACAAAAGTGAGTACACCCCTAAGTGAAAATGGCCAAATTGGGCCCAAAGTGTCAATATTTTGTGTGGCCACCATTATTTTCCAGCACTTCCTTAACTCTTTTGGGCATGGAGTTCACTAGAGCTTCACAGGTTGCCACTGGAATCCTCTTCCACTCCTCCATGACGACATCACGGAGCTGGTGGATGTTAGAGACCTTGGGCTCCTCCACCTTCCATTTGAGGATGCCCCTAAGATGCTAAATAGGGTTTTGGTCTGGAGACATGCTTGGCCAGTCCAGCACCTTTACCCTCAGTTTCTTTAGCATGGCAGTGGTAATCTTGGAGGTATGTTTGGGTGTCATTATTATGTTGGAATACTGCCCTGTAGCCCATTTTCCGAAGTGAGTGGACCATGCCCTGCTTCAGTATGTCACAGTACATGTTGGCATTCATGGTTCACTCAATAAACTGTAGCTTTTCACAGCCGGCAGCTCTCATGCAGCCCCAAACCATAACACTCTTACCACCATGCTTGACTATAGGCAAAACACACTAGTCTTTGTACTCCTCATCTGGTTGCCGCCACACACACTTGAAACCATCTGAACCAATGTTTATCTTGGTCTCATCAGACCACAGGACATGGTTCCAATAATCCATGCCCTTAGTCTGCTTATATGGTTTGCAGGCTTTCTTGTGCATCATCTTTAGAAGTGGCTTCCTTCTGAGGCGACAGTCATGCAGACCAATTTGATGCAGTGTACGGTGTATGGTCTGAGCACAGACAGGCTGACCCCCCACCCCTTTAACCTCTGCAGAAATGCTGGCAGCACTCAAACATCTATTTTGAAAAGACAATCTCTGGATATGATGCTGAGCAGATGAACTCAAATTCTTTGGTCGACCATGGCAAGGCCTGTTCTGAGTGGAACCTGTCTTGTTAAACTGCTGTATGGTCTTGGCCACCGTGCTACAGCTCAGTTTTAGGGTGTTGGCAATCTTCTTATAGCCTAGGCATCTTTATGTATAGGGATGAGCGAACGCGAACTGTATAGTTAGGGTTCGTACCGAATTTTGGGGTGTTCGTGACACGGACCCGAACCCGAACATTTACGTAAAAATTCGGGTTCGGGTTCGTTGTTCGGCGATTTCTATGGCGCATTTTGAAAGCCTGCAAAGCAGCCAATCAACAAGCGTCATACTACTTGCCCCAAGAGGCCATCATAGCCATGCCTACTATTGGCATGGCTGTGATTGGCCAGTGCAGCATGTGACTCAGCCTCGATTTAAGCTGGAGTCACGTAGCGCCGCACGTCACTCTGCTCTGATTAGTGTAGGGAGAGGATGCAGCTGCTGTTAGGGCGAGATTAGGCAGGGATTAACTCAGCAAAAACACTTAATGAAGTGATCGATCTACAGCTGTGAATCATTCAACTTCTGCTAGTTAATTGCTCACTGTTTTTAGGCTGCCCAGAGCGTTTTTCTGTCACTTTTTTCTGGGGTGATCGGCGGCCATTTTGTGTCTTGTGGTGCGCCAGCACAAGCTGCCACCAAGTCCATTTAACCATCAATAGTAGTTTTTTTATTTTGCTATATCCTACATCAGGGGCTTGGCTGTGCTTATTGTCATCCCTAGAAACTCAGGATAGAATTTTCTATATTTTATTGAGGGGTGAAATTCACTTGCAAAAATAGCAATCCCCTAAATCTGGTGTTCCAGCTGTGGCTAGCCAAGTTTAATACTGTCTGCTGTCTGGCAAAGGATATATTTTTTTCTGGGGTGAAATTCAATTGCCAAAATAGTAATATAAATCACAGAAAAAATGCACCAAACGGATATGCCACTGACTATACTGGCTAGTCATAAATGCAGATATTAAAAGCTGAGACTTTCGCCAATATATTCCTGTCAGGAAAATATCGGAGCCCATCATGCACCACGTCACGGTCACTCAGCATGGCAAAGGGTCCTACCACTACGCTAACTATGGTGTGAACAAGGTCTGAAGGTGATGTAATCCATCTCACAGCCAAGCTTCCACACAACCGCCTAGCAGGACAACTAGTGCAATGTGAACAAAGCCAGACTGTAAGCCACACCCATATCAGACCATGTGATGGAGGTTACCAGGTGCAAAAGAGTGTTTGAATGCCAGGTAAAGGCACATACACTACATATAAAACAAGACAAAAACACAGAAATATAGTGGCAATTCTGGAGGAGCTGCTCAACCCCTAACACTGTAGCGTGTTTTTCATTGGGGGAGCAGCCCCACCGCATGTGGACCGCAGCAAACGACTATCCCCAGCAAAAAATGCATACGGTGGAGGATGTTGGCGCGGTCCACATGCACCACAAAGGCATCCTACACAAAACGGAGCATTGTGCGGATGAAAATATAATCATATAAATCACAGAAAAAATGCACCAAACGGATGTGCCACTGACTATACTGGCTAGTCATAAATGCAGATATTAAAAGCTGAGACTTTCGCCAATATATTCCTGTCAGGAAAATATCAGGGGTTGAGCAGCTCCTCCAGAATTGCCACTATATTTCTGTGTTTTTGCCAAAATAGAAATACCCTAAATCTGGTGTTTCTGCTGTTGCAGGCCAAGTGTAAATCTGTCCGTAAAAGGGTATATTATACTCAGCGTGCATCTCCAAGTGCATTTTTTTCTGTAAAAGGGTATATTACACACAGTGTTAAATTACAATTGCTGAAAGCACAAGCCTTTAAATTTGCACGCACTATTGTGCATCTCATAGTGTATTTCTCTCCTTAAAAGGGTATATTACATTCAAGGTGCACATTCAAGTGCTGATAGGGTCATCCTCAATAACTTCACACGCTACCATGCATCTCCAAGTGTAATTCTGTCCGTAAAAGGATACCTTTCATCCAGGGCCTAAATACTAGGCCTACAATTGATATTCCCCTAAATCTGTGGTTACTGCTGTGCCTGTATTAGTGTAATACGGTACATAAATAGATAGCCAGATAGTGTTAGGTGCCTGTAAAAAAAGGCCTGAATTTGAATTCAATACATTGGGCCAAATAATTTTTTTCTTATTGTGGTGAACAGTAACAATGAGGAAAACATCTAGTAAGGGACGCGGACGCAGACATGGTCGTGGTGGTGTTAGTGGACCCTCTGGTGCTGGGAGAGGACGTGGCCGTTCTGCCACAGCCACATGTCCTAGTGAACCAACTATCTCAGGTCCCAGTAGCCGCCAGAATTTACAGCGATATTTGGTGGGGCCCAATGCCGTTCTAAGGATGGTAAGGCCTGAGCAGGTACAGGCATTAGTATATTGGGTGGCCGACAGTGGATCCAGCACGTTCACATTATCTCCCACCCAGTCTTCTGCAGAAAGCGCACAGATGGCGCATGAAAACCAAGCCCATCAGTCTGTCACATCACCCCCATGCATATCACGGAAACTGTCTAACCCGCAAGTTATGCAGAAGTCTCTTATGCTGTTTAAAGACTCTGCTAGCAGGGTTTCCCAAGGGCATCCACCTAGCCCTTCCCCAGCGGTGGAAGACATAGAATGCACTGACGCACAACCACTTATGTTTCCTGATGATGAGGACATGGGAATACCACCTCAGCATGTCTATGATGATGACGAAACACAGCTGCCAACTGCTGCGTCTTTCTGCAGTGTGCAGACTGAACAGGAGGTCAGGGAGGAAGACTGGGTGGAAAACGATGCAGGGGACGATGAGGTCATAGACCCCACATGGAATGAAGGAAGGAGGAAGAGGCAGTGGTGAGACCGAGCCAACAGCGTGGCAAAAGAGAGAGCAGGAGGCAAAAGCAGAACACCCGCCGCCAAGAGAGTTTGCCTGCTACTGGCCACCGCCACCTGGGACCGAGCACCCCAAAAGCAGCTTCAAGGAGTTCCCTGGCGTGGCATTAACGATCTGAACCTTAGCACAACCTGCATGACCAGGCTACCTCTTCTGCTGCTGCCTCGGCCTCTTCCTCTGCCTTGGGAGGAACGTTGGCACCTGCCGCCCAGCAAACAGAGGATGTACCACAAACACCACCACCTCCGTCACGAAGCATCTCCACCATGTCACACGGCATCGTTCAGCTCTCCATCTCACAAACATTTGAGAGAAAGCGTAAATTCCCACCTAGCCACCCTAGATTCCTGGCCCTGAATGCCAGCATTTCTAAACTACTGGCCTATGAAATGCTGTCATTCAGGCTGGTGGACACAGACAGCTTCAAACAGCTCATATCACTTGCTGTCCCACAGTATGTTGTTCCCAGCCGCCACTACTTCTCCAAGAGAGCTGTGCCTTCCCTGCACAACCAAGTATCCGATAAAATCAAGTGTGCACTGCCCAACTCCATCTGTGGCAAGGTCCACCTAACCACAGATAAGTGGACCAGTAAGCACGGCCAGGGACGCTATATCTCCCTAACTGCACACTGGGTAAATGTAGTGGCGGCTGGGCCCCAGGCGGAGAGTTCTTTGGCGCACGTCCTTCCTCCGCCAAGGATCGCAGGGCAACATTCTTTGCCTCCTGTAGCCTTCTCCTCCTACTCAGCTTCCTCCTCCTCTTCTTCCACCTGCTCATCCAGTCAGCCACACACCTTCACCACCAACTTCAGCACAGCCCAGGGTAAACGTCAGCAGGTCATTCTGAAACTCATATGTTTGGGGGACAGGCCCCACACCGCGCAGGAGTTGTGGCGGGGTATTGAACAACAGACCGACAAGTGGTTGCTGCCGGTGAGCCTCAAGCCCGGCCTGGTGGTGTGCGATAATGGGCGAAATCTCGTCGCAGCTCTGGGACTAGCCGGTTTGACACACATCCCTTGCCTGGTGCATGTGCTGAATTTGGTGGTGCAGAAGTTCATTCAGAACTACCCCGACATGTCAGAGCTGCTGCATAAAGTGCGGGCCGTCTGTGCGCGCTTCTGGCGTTCACATCCTGCCGCTGCTCCCCTGTCTGTCTGCGCTACAGCGTAACTTCGGCCTTCCCGCTCACCGCCTCATATGCGACGTGCCCACCAGGTGGAACTCCACCTTGCACATGCTGGACAGACTGTGCGAGCAGCAGCAGGCCATAGTGGAGTTTCAGCTGCAGCACGCACGGGTCAGTCGCACTGCGGAACAGCACCACTTCACCACCAATGACTGGGCCTCCATGCGAGACCTGTGTGCCCTGTTGCACTGTTTCGAGTACTCCACCAACATGGCCAGTTGCGATGACGTCATTATCAGCGTTACAATACCACTTCTATGTCTCCTTGAGAAAACACTTAGGGCGATGATGGAAGAGGAGGTGGCCCAGGAGGAGGAGGAAGAGGGGTCATTTTTAGCACTTTCAGGCCAGTCTCTTAGAAGTGACTCAGAGGGAGGTTTTTTGCAACAGCAGAGGCCAGGTACAAATGTGGCCAGCCAGGGCCCACTACTGGAGGACGAGGAGGACAAGGATGAGGAGGAGGTGGAGGAGGATGAGGATGAAGCATGTTCACAGCGGGGTGGCACCCAACGCAGCTCGGGCCCATCACTGGTGCGTGGCTGGGGGGAAACAGAGGATGATGACGATACGCCTCCCACAGAGGACAGCTTGTCCTTACCTCTGGGCAGTCTGGCACACATGAGCGACTACATGCTGCAGTGCCTGCGCAACGACAGCAGAGTTGCCCACATTTAAGTGTGTGCGGACTACTGGGTTGCCACCCTGCTGGATCCCCGGTACAAAGACAATGTGCCCACCTTACTTCCTGCACTGGAGCGGGATAAGAAGATGCGCGAGTACCAGCGCACGTTGGTAGACGCGCTACTGAGAGCATTCCCAAATGTCACAGGGGAACAAGTGGAAGCCCAAGGCGAAGGCAGAGGAGGAGCAAGAGGTCGCCAATGCAGCTGTGTCACAGCCAGCTCCTCTGAGGGCAGGGTTAGCATGGCAGAGATGTGGAAAAGTTTTGTCACCACGCCACAGCTAACTGCACCACCACCTGATTCAGAACGTGTTAGCAGGAGGCAACATTTCACTAACATGGTGGAACAGTACGTGTGCACACCCCTCCACGTACTGACTGATGGTTCGGGTACATTCCACTTCTGGGTCTCCAAATTGTCCACGTAGCCAGAGCTAGCCTTTTATGCTTTGGAGGTGCTGGCCTGCCCGGCGGCCAGCGTTTTGTCTGAACATGTATTCAGCACGGCAGGGGGAGTCATTACAGACAAACACAGCCGCCTGTCTACAGCCAATGTGGACAAGCTGACGTTCATAAAAATGAACCAGGCATGGATCCCACAGGACCTGTCCATCCCTTGTGCAGATTAGACATTTATAACTACCTCCCCTTAACCATATATTTTTGTACTCCAGGGCACTTCTTCATTCAATCCTCTTTTTCTAATTTTACCATTATATTGCGGGGCAACCCAAAGTTGAATGAACCTCTCCTCCGTCTGGGTGCCAGGGGCCTAAATATCGTAAACTGGCCTGTTCCAATGTGGTGTGACATGAAGCCTGATTCTCTGCTATGGGACCTCTCTCCTCTGTCTAGGTGCCGGGGCCTAAATATCTCACAGTGGCCTGTTCCAGTGGTGGGTGACATGAAGCCTGATTCTTTGCTATGGGACCTCTCTCCTCTGTCTGGGTGCCGGGGCCTAAATATCTCACAGTGGCCTGTTCCAGTGGTGGGTGACATGAAGCCTGATTCTCTGCTATGACATGAAGCCTGATTCTCTGCTATGGGACCTCTCTCCTCTGTCTGGGTGTCGGGGCCTAAATATCTCACAGTGGCCTGTTCCAGTGGTTAACGATTTGCCAAGTATCTCTAACTTATTAGTTCAGCATTTGCAATTATGATGCAATTTTGTACTTTATTTGGTTTGCAGTGAGCTGTTGCATTGCTTGTTTTGTTCAACAGTCTTGTTGTCAGCCATAGCAACGTGCCCCTGCGCTTTGGGATGTGCTGACTGACCCCCTTTTTTCTCTGCAGTTCGTGCTGGAGGTGTGGCTGCCTCCCCAGTCGTGCACTCCTGACCAGCTCTTCTGTCCCACAGGTTGATTTTAATTAGTGTTAGTATATAGCTTGGCCTGCTCCCCCTCACTCACTGAAGCTATCTAGCACCAGGAGAGTGATAGTGTGTGGACTCTCATTGCAGTCCTTGGGGACCAGGGGTGGTGTGGAGTGGGCCCGGCGTGCATGCTGGTAACTGCTTTCCCTGGATATAATGGAGGCCATTTTGTCACCGATACTGACAGAAAATTCAGGCGGGCCCAGCATGTAGGTGGAACCTGCACTTTCTGAATTATATGATAGCCGCTATGGCACATAACAGGTATATTTAGTGTTAGGAACCCGTCTAACTAGAGATTGCCTTGTCGTGCGGCAGACGGGCTCAAATAATTTTGTACAAAACGATTTGCCAAGTATCTCTAACTTATTAGTTCAGCATTTGCAATTATGATGCAATTTTGTACTTTATTTGGTTTGCAGTGAGCTGTTGCATTGCTTGTTTTGTTCAACAGTCTTGTTGTCAGCCATAGCAACATGCCCCTGCGCTTTGGGATGTGCTGACTGACCCCCTTTTTTCTCTGCAGTGGGTGACATGAAGCCTGATTCTCTGCTATGGGACCTCTCTCCTCTGTCTGGGTGCCGGGGCCTAAATATCTCACAGTGGCCTGTTCCAGTGGTGGGTGACATGAAGCCTGATTCTCTGCTATGAAACCTCTCCAATTGATATTGGTTAATTATTATTATTATTATTTATTAATTTCCCTATCCACATTTGTTTGCAGGGGATTTACCTACATTTTGCTGCCCTCTAGCCCTTTCCTGGGCTATTTTACAGCCTTTTTAGTGCCGAAAAGTTCGGGTCCCCATTGACTTCAATGGGGTTCGGGGTAAAGTTCGGGTCGAGTTTGGATCCCGAACCCAAACATTTTCAGGAAGTTCGGCCGAACTTCTCGAACCCGAACATCCAGATGTTCGCTCAACTCTATTTATGTAGAGCAACAATTTTTTTTTTTGCAATCTTCAGAGAGTTCTTTGTCATGAGGTGCCATGTTAAACTTCCAGTTTCCAGTATGAGACAGTGTGAGAGCGATAACACCAAATTTAACACACCTGCTCCCAATTCACAATTGAGACCTTGTAAGACTAACGAGTCACATGCCACCGGTGAGGGAAAATGGCCAATTGGGCACAATTTGGCCATTTTCACTTAGGAGTGCACTCACTTTTGTTACCAGTGTTTTAGACATTAAAGGCTGTGTGTTATGTTGAGGGCACATCATATTTACACTGTTATACAAGCCGTACACCTACTACTTTACATTGTATCAAAGTGTCATATCTTCAGTGTTGTCCCATGAAAAGATATAATAAAGAATTTACAAAAATGTGAGGGGTGGACTCACGTTTGTGGGATACTGTATATCATTACTATAAAAGTGATTTAATATTTTTATTGTATATTTTATTAACCAATAATTCATAATCCTCAATTCCATAACCCTCACCCCCATCCCAATTTGAGCACAGGGTGGGGAAAATGTTCCAGTATTAATCTGTATTTCCTTTCTGTATATCTCTCCCAAAGGTGCCATTGTGAATTGTGAATATGAATTTTGTTCTTTCCCACAAACCACTGTTCTTCCACTGCTCTAAACCTGTTTACATTCTGTATCCATTCCTCAGCAGTTGGCACCGCAGGGCGCATCCAACTTCTAGCCATAATCAGGCGGGCAAAGAATAACAACTTTTTTATTACATTGCCTCCAGACACAACAGATCTCCCGGAATACAGGTCTCAATTGTGTTCTGTATTCAGCAGTTAAAAATCTTAGAGCATCTTCACCACATCTGAGTGTTGCCTACATCTAACACACTACACCAAGGGCAGTCTGCTGATACTCTTGATTTATACATCCGTTTTGGGGTATAGTATAACCGATGAAGAATGTTAAAATGTGTCATTATGTGAGACAGGTTCGGATTGGAATTTATGCTTGTAAAAATATTATGCCACTGGAGACTGATCTTGTATCTGACCTCTTTAGATTAATGGTCCATTCACACATCCGTATGTGTTTTGCGGACCTGCAAAACACGGACACCGGCAATGTGTGTTCCGCACATCGCAATTGCGGACAAGAATGGGACATGTTCTATTTTTTGGCGGAACGGAAGTGCGGATCCGCAACTGCGGACAGCATTTTCGGCACCACTGAAAATGAATGGGTCCACACCTGTTCCGCAAAATTGCGGAACGCATGCGGACCCATTTTGCGGACGTGTGAATAGACCCTTACTTGTTGACATGACTACTTTGGTTGCTAACTCATTTACTCTACTGTATAATAGCAAAGTTAATTAATTTACCTTGACCCTTCCACCCAAATATTAAATTCACAAATTTGTGACTACTTATAGTGATAACTTCTTAACGTTTCATTCCTCTTACTACTGCCTGGACCCACAAATATTTCAAAGCTAAATCCTGAATGTACCCCGTTTCTTCCCTTAATGGTGTTTTCCAGTTGTTTGCCTGATTAAAGCCCATCTAGCTATACCTGTTGAAAAGAAATATACTCACATCTTCCCTGCCACTCCATTCCAGCTCCCTGGGTCCCAGACACCTAAATTAATATAACCTTTAAACTCTAATCCTTTGCAACTATTTTCACCTGGAAAAGGATCTTAAGAGAGTAAAAAAAAAGTATTACAATGTAAATGCAGCTCAAGGGCTCATACACATGGCTGTAGTTTCTATCCGCATCTGCATTTTTTTGCAGATCAGATGAAGACCCAATCATTTCAATTTCTTATTCTTTTGGACAAGGATAGGACATTTCTACAGAAGTTAAAAAATAAATGGTGGCATGCACACAGCCTGGATCTGTGTTTTGCAGATCCGTGATTTGCGGACCGCAAAACACTTATGGTTGTGTGCATGAGCCCTAACAGGAAAAAACTGAAGCACATCTAGTTAGAACTTCGGTGAAAGAGGTAACAACTAGTTTGGCTGTTACATGATCACAGAGATAGAGAAATAAGTGGCGTGATGGAAGGCTAAGTACTGCTTTCTGCTTGTTTGCCTTAACTAATTTCTCTTTTCTTTTTGTGTCACTATGGAGTATTCCCACACTGAATCCCTTCCAAAGGAAGGTGAAGATAGAGAGATAAAAGTTAATTTTTACTAGTATCTAATATAAAATTGCTACACCATGGTATGACATACACAAACCCCCAAAAATATATATACCAATAAATTATCTCAAGCGGCACTTGTTCAGCTCTGCTTAAAAAAATTGGAAACTTCTTACCAATATTGAAATGTGTAGGCAAGATGATTCAAACAGAGGAAGTTGGGGTCCCAGAAGATGTAGAAGACTTGGTGTCTTGTCAGCCACTGTGGTAGATAGGCACAAGGGTGTGCTAGCCCTAACTAGCCCTAACAACAGGTGGTAGGGGGCTAGAAAATACCTTGCCTATCTACACAGAGCACCCGCCCTGACAGGGGCGACCCCATGGATCACATGGATCCTGATGTGCCACATTTCGTCTGATAACTCCTCAGGGGAAACTTGGTAACGGTATCAAACACAATATATATGCAGGGTAACTATAAATTTTGGTCCCAAAACACTTAATCAATACAAAGATGGGACCAAGTAAAATGGACAAAAGTATAAAACAGAGAGGGCCCCCAGTCAGTGGACCTGAAATCAATATGCGTCCCTCATCTAATACAACCCGGCCAGTGTGTTTGAGATGTCGGCATTCCCCGCTGATATGGGGGTTCATCTATCAGCCTCCATATCAGCAGAGAATACCCACATCTCGGACCCGCTGAATCATCTTGCCTGCACATTTCAATTTTGGTAGTTTCCAATTTTTTTAAGCAGAGCTGAACAAGTGCCCCACTTGAGATAATTGATTGGTATGCTGATTTGGACGTATATTTTTCTTTATATATATTTTTGGGTGTTTGTGTATGTCATACCATGGAGTAGGGATTTTATATTAGATACTAGTAAAAGTTAACTTTTATCTCCCTATCTTCACCTTCCTTTGGAGGTGATTCGATGTGGTATTTATCAATTGTGGGGAATATTATTTGGGAACTTGCAAATTCTGTTTCCCCCTAGAGTTGTTTATAAATTATGGAGTAATTAAAAAAATATCATGACCTTTGATCTATTAATTTTAATAGGAAACAAGGATCTTACACCATTTCTGATTGCATCCTGGTCCTTTGACAACAACAAGATTTTTGCTATTATAGCTCATGGGCTATTACCCAACATGTAATTTCTTGTTGAGATTCTGTTGGCCCTAGTGATTTCTATATACACATGGGACTTTCTGCAGAGCAATCTGTCTGTCACGAGGGTGTCAAGGACCACGCCTGACTCCGTTATACCCGGGGTCAGGAAGTCGCAGCGGTTGGCTGCACGCTCTATGTAAGATAGGGCTGTTTCCTTGTGGTAGCATTCTGGGTTTGCTTTGCAAACCCTTTTGGCTCATTCAGGGATCCGTAGCTCCTTCTCCTCAGCTGTTTCTTGTCCAGCACTCCCAAACCTCCTTATATTCCCCTCTCACACTTCTCTGGTTGCCAGATATAGAGCTTCCTGCCTGGACATCTATTCTGACCCTCTGGAGCTGTGTTGCTGCGTTCTCTGGTAGTTGGTCCAGAACGCTACCCTCCGGATCCCTGTTGGACCTTTGTGGTCTATTGTGGTCGCCCACCTGGGTGTATGTGTTTGTCTGTTTTGTCTGTCCTCTCCCTGGTGTTTCCCTCTTAGTGACAGTGGTGCGGACTAGCGATCCCACCGGCCCGTTCACTATCTAGGGCTCATTTTAGGGAAAGCCAGGGTTTAGGCACGTGATCGCCGCACGGGTGAGGAACCCGTCTAGGGACGTCAGGGCAGTCAGGTGCCAGCCGCAAGGTGAGTTAGGGGTCACCACCTTTCCCTCTCCCTTGGGCAGGGCTTTCCCTTTTTCCTCCCTGTGCGTGACGCCGGTCATTACATTATATCTGGCCCTTATTTTGTGTAGGTAAAAAAAAAACAAAAAAAAAACAAAAACATTTTTTTACCTACTTAGAATCCAGTATGGAACAAATTGCTGCTCTGTCCAAACAATTTCATGGCCTGTCTTTGGAGGTGGCAGGATTGAATGCGTCAGTCCTCCAGCAACAGCAGCAATTACAACTGACCGCAAGCCCAGCGGTTGCTACTGGTAACCAGGTTGTTGCGGAACCCAAGGTTCCTCTCCCTGACAGATTTTCTGGGGGAAGGGACAAGTTTTTGACATTCCGTGAGGCCTGTAAATTATATTTTAAACTGCGCCCTTACTCCTCTGGTAATGAAGAACAGCGGGTGGGGGTTGTTATTTCCCTGCTGCAGGGGGACCCGCAGTCCTGGGCGTTCTCTTTACATACTGATTCCCAGGCTCTTCGGTCAGTGGATGAGTTTTTCGGGGCCTTGGGTCTCATATATGACGACCCTGACAGAGTCGCACTGGCTGAATCAAGATTACAGAGACTCTTACAAGGAGAGTGGCCGGTAGAGGAGTATTGCTCTGAATTCCGTAGGTGGGCTACGGATACCCAATGGAACGACCCGGCTCTCAGGAGTCAGTTCTGCTCTGGGTTATCCGAAAGGGTTAAGGATGCGCTTGCATTATATGAGACCCCTTTCCCCTTGATGCGGTTATGTCCCTTTCTATCCGAATAGATAGACGCCTTAGGGACAGGTTGAAAAAACCGGAGCAATTGGTAACCCCTCCCAAGCAGCAGTTAGTCTGTATGGACTTAGACGAGCCTATGCAGCTAGGAGGAACTACTCGTCAGGTCCGTCCTCCTGAGGCTCGCCGTAGGCGTGGGGTTTGTTTTTTTTGTGGGGAGAGGGGTCATTTCATTAATGTCTGTCCTTTTTTCCTCAGAAACAAAAGACCGTCAGAAAACTACTAACCCCAGGCTGTGTGGAGGATGTCAGCCGGGGGGTATACGTTTCCTCCATACGTACATCGCAATTTGTGTTGCCAGCGGTTATTGTTTTTGGTGATAAGACGGAGACTATTTCTTTCTTTCTAGACAGTGGAGCAGGGGTAAATTTGATAGATGCCCATTTTGCCCGCACTATGGGTTTGTCTCTCTGTACGCTACAGAGACCTATTCCCATATTCGCTATTGATTCTGCTCCTCTGTCTCAGAGAAACCTCACCCACATTGTTCATAATTTACACCTTCAGGTAGGGGACCACCATAACGAGATGCTTTCATGTTATGTTCTGGAGGGGCTTCCCACTCCGGTAGTGCTGGGTCTTCCCTGGTTGGTAGCGCACAATCCAGTAGTGGATTGGCAGGCCAGGGAGATATTGGAGTGGAGTGAGCAGTGCAGAGAAAATTGCTTAAATAGCAATTGCTTAGTCGCCTCCATAACTACCCTACCTACATTTATTTCGGATTTTGAGGATGTTTTTTCTGAAAAGGGTTGTCAGAAGTTACCACCTCATCGTCCTTATGATTGCCCGGTTAACCTTATTCCCGGCGCAAAATTACCCAAGACCAGGTTATATAATCTTTCGGGTCCAGAGAGACAAGCCATGAAAGATTATATCTCCGAGAGCTTGGCTAAGGGACACATCAGACCCTCTTCTTCACCCGTGGCTGCAGGGTTTTTCTTCGTTAAAAAGAAAGATGGGGGCCTGCGTCCTTGCCTAGATTTTCGCAAATTAAATCGGATAACCATCCGAGACCCATACCCTCTTCCTCTCATTCCTGACCTGTTTAACCAGATTGCGGGGGCTAGGTGGTTCTCCAAACTTGATCTTAGGGGGGCCTACAATCTGATTCGTATTAAGGAGGGGGATGAGTGGAAGACAGCTTTTAACACCCCTGAGGGGATTATGAAAATCTAGTTAAGCCTTTCGGTCTGACCAATGCTCCTGCCGTCTTTCAACATTTCGTTAATGACATTTTGAGTCATCTAATCGGCAGGTTTGTGGTAATATGCCTAGATGATATTTTAATTTATTCGTCTGATCTAAGAACACATGAGGTGCATGTCAGACAAGTACTGCAGGTCCTACGGACGAATAAATTATATGCTAAAATTGAAAAATGTGTCTTCGCCGTTCAGGAGATACAATTCCTAGGTTATTTTTTATCTGCTTCAGGTTTCTGTATGGATCCTAGGAAGGTCCAGGCAATTTTAGATTGGGATCTTCCTGAGAACCTCAAAGCACTGCAACGGTTCTTGGGCTTCGCAAATTTCTATAGGAAATTCATAAAAAATTATTCACTTATTGTAAAACCCCTTACTGACATTACTAGGAAGGGGACAGATTTTTCTAAATGGTCTGACGCCGCTAAAGTTGCTTTTTCCTCTCTAAAAGAGAGGTTTACCTCAGCACCTGTACTAGTCCAACCTGATGTCTCTCAGCCTTTTATTGTTGAAGTCGATGCGTCAGAGGTGGGAGTGGGGGCGGTGCTGTCTCAAGATCCGTCTCCTGGCAAATGGCGTCCTTGTGCTTTCTTTTCTAAAAAACTATCTGCAGAAGAAAAGAACTACGATATTGGCAATAGGGAACTATTAGCTATTAAACTTGCGTTTGAGGAGTGGCGTCACTTTTTAGAGGGGGCAGTCCACCCCGTCACTGTGATTACGGATCACAAAAATCTTCTGTACCTCGAATCAGCTAAGCGTCTCACCCCTAGACAGGCTAGGTGGTCGCTATTTTTTACCAGGTTTAACTTTGTGATTACCTATCGTCCTGGGGCAAAGAATACCAAGGCTGATGCACTATCTTGTTGTTTCCCTGGAGGGGGTAATGTGAGTGATCCGGTGCCCATTCTTCAAAGAGGAGTGGTTGTTTCTGCGGTACACTCTGTTCTGGAGGGGAAGGTGTTAGAGGCCCAGGGGGACGCCCCGGTCTCTTGCCCCTCAGAGAAATTGTTTGTACCGTTGAACCTACGTTTCGAATTATTAAAGGTGTAAAGGGGGAGTATTAATCACCAATATTTATGCAAATATCGATAATTAATATTCATAAATGGGAGGAGTCAACTATTGATAACTCCGCCTATTTATGCCTTTATATAACAATAACAATATTTTCACTATGCCTTACACTGATCGCTACACTAGCTGCATGCGCCTTACTAACTATCGCCAATAACTACACGTTACACAGGTAGATACAAATATAACAGTATTTATTAACAATACACTGCGCAATATACTAACAATACAGCACTAATCATACAGTACTCAACTACACTACACGTTCCCAATTCCACCCATAAACTAACTATACAATACACACATTCAATATTAACAGCCCACCCACCTAGTACTATTAACTATCCCTATGGGGTTGACGAAGGTTGACGGTGGTCTTACAAGGGTGTAAGCCAACCACAGAGCATATATATATATATATATATATATATCACAGGAGGTGATTAGGGTAAATCAGGGATCAGGGGTAGGGTTACCAGGGGTAATAAGGGGTAGGGTTACCAGGAGTATATAGGGTAGGGTTACCAGGGGTATATAGGGTAGGGTTTCCCAGGGGTATATAGGGTAGGGTTTACCAGGGGTATATATACCAGGGGATAGCAGGAGGGTGTATCGTGAGGGTTACCAGGGGAGTGAGATAGTACAGGGGGAGTCCGGGGGGGTATATAGATAGTGCAGGGGGGTCCGGAGGGTATATAGAGTGCAGGGGGGTCCGGAGGGTATATAGAGTGCAGGGGGGTCCGGAGGGTATATAGAGTGCAGGGGGGTCCGGAGGGTATATAGAGTGCAGGGGGGTCCGGAGGGTATATAGAGTGCAGGGGGGTCCAGAGGGTATATAGATAGTGCAGGGGGGGGGGGTCCGGAGGGTATATAGAGTGCAGGGGGGGTCCGGAGGGTATATAGAGTGCAGGGGGGTCCGGAGGGTATATAGATAGTGCAGGGGGGGGGTATATAACGATACTTAGGGTTAATGCTCGTTGTCCAGGGGTCGCTCGTTCGTCTAGGGGTGCTCGTCAGTCCAAGGGGGTCTCCTTCAGGGTGGGTGGGCGGCCGGCTCTCTCTACACTAGTGCAGGCCTGCGCGAGCGCGCACCACAGTGCAGGACACGTGGGCCGGCGCGGTGAGATGACGTCACCGCGCCTGCCCGCGCGTCCCTGCACGCGCACCGCAGGGCCGCGTGCACTAGCTGACAGGCGGGAGATCCTTTGATCTCCCGTCTGTAGCTCTTAGCATTCTGGACATCGCAATGGTAATTGCGATGCCAGAATGCGCATAATAGAGTGAGCGGAGGTATCTCCTCTCCCTCTATTATGCTTAATTATCTTCAGCAGGGCTGCAGATAATTAGAACAAAAGGATTCAAATTCTATTGAATTTGAATCCTTTTGAGGTCACCAGAATGACCGGACCTTGTTCGGTCATTCTGGCGCCTTCACCCAGATTACATCAATGTAAATGCTTGGGGCACATTTACATTGATGCATCTGTGTCCATGTAGGGGGGGGGGGGATTTATATGGTATGGGGATATATATGTATACAGGGGGCATTATAGGATACAGGGGGCATTATAGATAGATATATATATATATATTAAAGGGGGCATATACGAATTCCCACAGGGGCATGAATGAGCCCCTGGGGAATATCAGAGGCAGATGGGCGCAGGTGCTGGGCACATCTGCGCACATCGCCCTCTGAGGGGCTAACATATACATACATATCTATTAAGGGGGCACATGCATATATCACATTATATGAATTCCCACAGGGGCATGAATGAGCCCCTGGGGAATACCAGAGGCAGATGGGCGCAGGTGCTGGGCACATCTGCGCACATCGTCCTCTGAGGGGCTAACATATACATATATATATATGCATGCCCAGTAGGCATGCATATATATTTATGTATACCTGCCACCCTTCCTCAACAATCCCCCTGTTGTCGGTGATACGACAATATCTAGGGGGAAGGGTGGAGGCATCTTTTGCCCCCCCTCAACCCCATCCTCGGTGATGGTCCAGGAAAACCGGAGTGCACCCTGTCTTTTAGGTACCTAGACATCATCTAACCCAACGACTTCCTCCGACCTGCCCTTCACCGTAACCGACTCCTCCATCCACAGGATACACCGTCGTCTTTGTTTCCCAGGAACTCTCTTCTACCTTGACTGTTACGGTGTTAGCCCCTCCTATTGTCATTTCTTTCTGGACTTTTGGAGTGGCTTGATCCTTGCAGTCTTTGACTTGTCTTTCTCTCACTCTTCCGGTGTCGGTCGCTCATGATAAGTTTAGAATGACCACACCCTCGCTGTCTTTGACTTGTCTTTCTCTCACTCTTCCGGTGTCGGTCACTCCTGATAAGTTTAGAATGACCACACCCTCGCTGTCTCGGCATTGCTGTCGATCTTCAGGTGTCGTCCACGCCCAAGGAATCTGGAGTGGGTCCACCCTTACAGTCTCAGTCTCTATTCTGCGCCAACTCTTCTTAAGCCCGTCTTGTTCCATCTTGATCGAAGGATGGGTGCGGTTCTCCCATGGACAGCTGAATCGGTCTTTACAAGGCAGGTCAGATATATATATAGGTTTTTCTTTCAAATAGAGGTGATGTCACGGTACCCAAATTCTAACAACGGGAATACCTCCGTTACACTACACATCCAGGTTATTCCCTTATGATCCTTACCGTTCAGGGGTCAAAGTGGCAAATGGAAACGAGAGGGTGCCTGTCCCTATCGTGCCCTAATCTTATCCCCATTCACACCACCTATTTACACAATAACCCCCAACCCCCCCCTAAATCCAAGAGTTCAGTCCAATTGTCTTGTTCTTTGGGCGATTAGGCCTCAGGACTTTTTGTGACGTCAAGTCCTGAGCCTTCGGCGGTTGTTTTCGTGAAGTGCCGTCTGGTTCTGGTTTAGTTGGTCCGTTAGTCTCTTGACTCTCTGATACATCCACCATAGTCCAAGGTACATGAGTCCAACCAGAACCAGAAGCACTATTACCGGGTGAATCAATAAATTGAAAAATGACGTTGCCTTTGGACTGTATCCGAAAAGACTCTCCCACCACGAAACCTTTGAGTCCTTGTCCAATGCGGTGGCAACCGCGATAATCTTTGTTCGGTCATGGGTGAGTTGAATGGTGGCTTGCTTTTCCGTCTCCCGAAGACGTTGTATGATCTCTTCCTCTTGGCCGAAATCCATCAGGAGATGTCTAAGTTCTTTGCCGAAGCCAAGAGGAATCTTCTGAAGTCTTACAGGAACATCGGGGCGGATGTCAAGTCTTTTCTCTGGGGTAATCGGGGTTCTTCCCTGTTGCTCTGCGACGTTCAAACCTAAAACGGGACTAAGGGTGCAGTACGCTCCGGGGCGGAGTGTTCCTCGTTCGGTACAGTTAAGCCCAAAAATTGCATACGATGGGTCACTCCCTTGGTACCAACACCAATACCCCTGCCCCAAATATTTCAAAGAGGATGAGGGCATTGGGTTGGCCTTCATCTCACAGGACCCCTCGGTGTTCCAACACTGGTGTCTGAGCATCCGCTCCCGACTACCCTGACAGAGGATGGCATTCTCCCTTATCCGACATCCCTCTGTATCAAACAAAGAGGGATGGCCCTCCTCATAGGTTAGAACGCCCGAGGGGAGCTGGGGATGAAGCACCGTCTGGTTGTTAATCATCGTTCCTAGGTTGATGGCACTGTATCCTTGTCTGATGCGACCGGATACAGGTGCCAGGGACGAAGCAGTGCAGGTTAAATTTTGACATCCATGCCACTGAACCACCCACCAGTTGGTGTGATTAATAGCGAAAGGAGAAATCAGTGGACTTATTCGCTGACGGAGGTTGAATGGGAAGTGGCCGTTGTGAAGTGCCGTGACAATATGTTTAAGGTTGTCCGAGAGTTCGCTCTGGACCTGCGTACACGCCAGAGCAAGCTGAGCCCGATCCTGTTCCTCCAAAAGACCCACAACTAACCTCCTAAACTTCTCACGTATAGCAGAAGATAGAGAGGTAGTGGCATCAATGTGTGAGTGTTGTAAACCCTCTAAGACGTGGTCTACATCAATCTGGGTCTTGAATCCTTCCCCGGCGTGTCGCGCAACCTCCCCAAGCTTACTTCTCAAGACTTCCATGTCCATAGTGTTCAGGGCACCCACTCCCAAAGCACCTCCGCCCAGTCCCATAGCCACCAGGTCTCTCCTCCCCCTGTTCTTCCTGAGTCGAGAGTCGTCTTTCCTGACCTCTTGCCCCGCCTCTATCCAACCTCTTACCATGTCAATTTGGTTCCTAACGAACTCCTCACACCTATGATCCCAGTGATCAACTCGGAAGTCATCTACGGAAACTCTCCAGGTAAACAGGAAGAATTTTGCATCCGTGATGATCTTCCAGGGGGATGACAGTTGAGGAGCTACAGGGTCTGCCAATTGATGGATAGGGGTGGTGCAAGAGTCTGAATGTGGTCTTACTGGTTGGAGACCTTCTGTTTCGTAGGGGACCCTTACTATAGTAACACAGACCCGTCCCCGTCCTTTGAATGGATACCATTGATCGTCTTCTCCAGCCTGTAACACTAGTTTCCCTACGGGTTTGGTTTGAGACAGATAGACCCATTGAGTAAAGGTCCAGCACCCTTCGTCGGCTGCCTCGCAAAAAGGCCACTTGAATGAACCATCTATATTGATGTCAAAGTTAATGTCCCTGCCCCTGGGGTCTGTCCAATCGGAAGACACATACCTACCCCGGTATTCCTCAGTCATAGGGGTACCATCCATCCATACATCCACTGTAGGGGTGTCCACCCCATTGCACACTAAATCCCACCTCCAGGGATTAGTGTCCAACATCACCATCTGGGTATCCTGTTCCCAGTGGGCATAGGTGACGAAATAGTATCCCGTCACCTCAGGAACGCAGTTGTCTCTCATGATCGTGATCATGAAAGACCGTATGGATGGAGACCCCTTTAACTGCGCATACCTTGGGTCCTTGGCATCGGTCCGTACTTTTAAAACTGTGGCTCGATACAAACCCTCCAGTTTTACCGGACCACTCTGATCATTCCAAATGGCCTGATCAGAGTCACTGCAGTTTAACTTTAACATCATTATGCTGGTTCGCACGTAATCTGTGGATACATGGCCCTGTACATAACTGGATTCCCTGGTGATAATCATCTGGGAATCCCTCAACATACAATAAGCCTTCAGGGTGCCTTTTACCGGAATGGGCCTATCAAAATATGTCCTAACCCTCAACCCGTCTCTGCTATCCTTCCCTAGGAAGGTAGCTTTCAGGATATACCAACCGCTGTACTCTGCCCCAGTGACATCTTCAGGACTCAGCAAACCTTCCTTGGTACACAACACTGTGGTAGTGTTGGCTCTCACTTGCTGGTAAGGGTGCAAGTGTGGATTCCTAGACACCCATCTTAAGGATTTGCTAGGTACAGGGTCCAAGTCCTGAAAATGCCTGTATTCCTTGAGACAGAGGGCGTGCAAGTCATGTTGTATGGCAGACACATTCTCCACCGGGGTATAATGCTGAATTACACCATTGGCAAAACCCTCTCTCTGGAAACCATACAGATACCATTGACCTGGTGTAAAGGTAACGTTCTTGTATGGTTCCAGGATTTTGCCATCCAAACATTCCACCATTAAAAGGCCGGGTCCATCAAGTGATATGCTGGCCATACCAATATTAGTCCCCAGGTCTTCCCCTGAAGAGGCTGAGCCCGCCATCAACATGCTTACCACTAGTGTCACAAGCTGGGTACGTATCTCATTCAGAGGATGCCTAGCTCTTCCCTGGCAGTGTGGTCCCATGGAGTGTCTCCCTCTTGTGTTCTGAAATGAGATGGAATGTGTTAAGTGGATTGGATTCACACTCGACCCACCAAGCCCTTTCTCCCCCCCCTCACCCAACTCGGAACGGTATGCGTTATTGAGTTGGGGAGGCTCGGGTGGCTTTGGCCTGGTCGATGTGAATCCAAAAAACTTCCTGGCGTCTACGGGATTTCTTCTTGCTCGTGATAGGCCTTTGTACCTTCAGCATGGTGTCCCCCATTGCTTCAAGGACCTTGTACGGTCCCTCCCAGTTTGCGTCCCATGGGCCGACCCGACGAAAGACTTTCACCATTACCATTTCTCCTACAGAGGGCATAGGCGTTTCCCCCTGTAGATACGGTTAGTGTAACCGTATAGCTGCATGAGGCAGTAACTCCTTCAGGTTCTGCTGAACCTGTTGGAGAAACGAGTCTCTGGCGATGGCGTTCTTCGTGGGCTCCGACACTTGGGGTTCGTTTGGTAGACATAGGGGCATTTTACGTCCGGTCATAAGTTCAAATGGGGAGATACCGGTACTAGAGGCCTCTGTGGCTCGGATACCATTAGCACAGCTGGAAGGGAGATTACCCAAGAGGAACCTTTCTCCAGCAGTGCCTTGGAAAGCCGGGTTTTGATGGTCCGGTTCATCCGCTCCACGATGCCCGCCGACTGAGGGTGGTAAGGGACATGAAACCTTTGCTTTATGTCTAGGAGACCACAAAGCGCTTTCATGACCTTACCCGTGAAATGAGTCCCTTTGTCGGATTCTATCAATCTGGGGATCCCCCATCGTGACAGAACTTGTTCCCAGAGAACACGGGCAGTGGTGGAGGCCGTATCATTGACCGTAGGGATGGCTTCTACCCACTTCGAGAAGACATCCACTACCACCAGGGCGTAACGACAGTTACGACTCCCAGTTGGCAAAGGTCCGATGAAATCAATTTGGATAGCGGACCATGGACCATCAGCAGGAGGAACCCGCTGTAACACCGGCTTCAGGGCCGACGCCCTTGGGTTAACCTGAGCGCACACCAGGCACTGTTGCGTAACGTCCTCTACTGTGTTGGACATTCCAGGCCAGTACAATTTGTCTCTCAGGAGAGGCAAGAGCTTATTCCGGCCAAGATGTCCAAACATTTGGTGGTTCAACCGCGTCAGCTCTGTTTGCAGATGCTGTGGAACCACCGGGAGAGGAAACAACTGAGTACCGGTGTCGTAACACAGGATCCCCTGTTGTAAGGACCAGGGATGCTGTGGTACTTGGATGTGTGTCCTTAGAAGAGGATCCTTAGCTTGTTCCTCCTCGAATGACACCGGGCTGTCACTCAGATGGGTATGCGCTGCAATCCGGTATGCGGGCAGTGGCTCCGTGGCTGGTTCCCTAAAGGTCCCAGACACTGCTGCTAGTTTTGCCAGTTCGTCTGCCTGGTTGTTACCTGCTGTCAAAGGTTCGTCCCCTTTTTGATGCGCCGGGATTTTTATGATGGCTGCTTCCGCCACGTGTGCCATACCCCATTCCCACAGCTCCTTCAGGACTGACACATGAGCCAGAGGTTTGTTTTGGCTGTCCACAAATCCTCTTCTCTTCCAAACGTCCAGGTGCAATGTGAGGGAGCGAACTACATATGCGCTGTCGCTATATATAACTCGTTTCCCTGGAGGGTGAAGAAGCAGGGCCTCTTTAACAGCCTCCAGCTCTGCCCGCTGCGCTGACATGTGACCTGGTAACCGGACAAGACTCTGGGTACCAGTGGTCTCATCCAGCACAGCAAAACCTGTGACATATTCCCCATCCAGATAGAACCGAGAGCCATCAACAAAGATGACTCTGTAATCTGGATGCTTGTCAGTCCTGAACATCTGTGGAGAGTCATCCATTACTGGAGGGCCACAGTCATGTTCAGTTCCAGTCAGGTTCAGCAACTGGGACAAAACATACTTGGCCTTGTGGTCCACCTGCAGATTCCGGCCGCTGAGATCCATGATCCATCTCCCGAATCTCTGTTGGGAGACTCCAGGGAGAGTATCACGGAGCAAAAGGGTCAGCGGTGAATGTGGAGTCTGCAAAGTGAGGGGCCGGAAGCCAACAATATGCTCTGTGGTCTTAACAGCATAGTGTATGGCTGCCAATTGCTTGGCGCATTCATCGAACCCTCGTTCGACGGGCGAAAGCAGCCTGGAGAAATATCCCAGCGGTCTGGTCTCGTAACCTACTTTCTGTACCAGGACAGCTGAGATAGACTCCATCCCTGCATGCGCCTGTATGGCCATATCCCCATCTGAATGTGGAGTGGCCAACACAGGTGCCGAGGAGAGGTCCCTTTTCAGGGTTGAAAAAGCCTCCTCCTGCGCATCGGACCACCCTTTGATTGAGGGTTCCTCTCCTCGAAGGAGTTCGTAGAGAGGTTTCGCTTTGGCCGCGAAATCCTCTATGAACTCCCTCATGAAGTTGGCAACCCCCAGGAATTTTCTCAAATCCTGAAGGGTGCCAGGCCTGGGTAACTTTACCATGGCTTCCACCCGGGACGTCATGATTCCTTTGGTTCCACAGGAAATTTGGACCCCAAGGAAAGTTACCTCCGCTTTAGCCAAATTTGCCTTATGGGGACTCAGTTTGAGTCCTGACTTTGCCAGGAGTCCCAGCAGCTCTTTCAACAGAACCAAGTGTTCCTCCAAGGTTTCTGTATGCAAAAGCAGGTCATCCACGTATTGCAGGAGGGATTCCGGCCGTGAGAACACACTCAGCACAGCCGCCAATGCCTGATGGAAATACGTGGGGCTGCTATGGAACCCCTGGGGCAGTACAGCAAACATGTACTGTTTGTCCCCCACCGTAAAAGCGAATTTGTACCGACACGACTCCGTGAGTTCGATGGAGAAGAACCCGTTGGCAACATCGGGTTCGCCACTTATTCTGGCCATGATGTCGGGAGTTTGGGCCACCACTGGGGCTGACATTGGGGTGTATTTATTAAGGACACGGAGGTCTATGGTCAGCCTCCATGCGTTTGTGTCCTTTTTCTTAACTGGCCAGAGGGCATTGTTGCACTTCGAGTTGCCCTCAATGACCACACCCCTAGTCTTCAATTCAAGGACAGTGTCCATAATTGAATGGGTGGCCTCTGGTGGAAATCGATATTGGCGTTGAGGTGGAGGGTCAGGACCCTGTATGTCCACCAAAACGCCAATCAATCTGCCACAGTCATTCTTATTTTGGGCCCACAGATCAGGGTGCTCGTACACAATAGGCTCAAGGTCTGGATTGTGCGAGACCTCAGGCCACTTGTGTTCCAGCACATCAGTAGAGTTATCTACTGCTGGCAAAGGTGGTCCCAGACACTGGCGTTGAATGACAAACACCTTGGCTCGTCTGGGACCCTTCCACACAATGCAATTTGCCAGATCCAGGATCCACCCATTTTGTGTCATTACATCGGTTCCGATAATGTTATCAGAACCGGGGTAATACCACATGGGTATCCTGAGGTTAGTGCACCTGGTAATCTGAACGATTACCTCATCAATTCTGTGGGCCTTCACCCCCCCTTGTTGGTGATCAAATCCGATCACCACACACTGGGGGCTGTTGGGGAGTAGATCATGTTTGATATTGGTAATGGATATTTCCGCCCCAGTATCAAGCATGATTTCCGTTTCTTTATCTTTTATCGTGGCTTTTATATGGGGTCTCCCTGAAGGATCCAGTATGATTGGACATACTGGTGCCAATTCTTTAGGGACCCCTAATCTTCAATCGATATCCACCAGACTCCCAGTAGGTATTTGTGTGGTACATACTGCCACTCTTGTGCTCTGTTCCTGATCCTTAGGTGTGGAATCTCTTGATTCCACGCCCCCTGGGACATTCATGACCGCCACGCATTTTGGTGCTTGTCCTGATGAATGTCCCAGATTCATATCAACCTGTTCCCCCACAGGTCTGGCATAATTAGGCTTCATCCTGAAACCGTTATTATTGCCGTTTTTCTCCGAATTTGTCCGGTTAATCTTTAACCACTGTGGACAATTTCTTTTTATGTGCCCCTCTTGTAAGCACAGGAAACAACGAAAGTTTCCTGCCCTCTCCAGCGGTGGGGCCGTGGGGCGGACAGTTGATGCATACCTCGTGTGTTGTACCCGGTCGTCTTGCGACCTACCGTATACAGGCACACGCTCCTACTTTCACAGACTTCTTACTGAGCAGTATGTCTTGTCTACACTGCTCAATAATCATGGCTGCGTCCGTGAGGGATGGCTCCCTAGCTGCACTCAGCCGGATTGCAGTATCAAGATATGGGAATTTTTCCACAAACATGCGCACCATGCCTTGTGGAATCCCAATACCCTGATCTTTGGTAACCCTCCTGTACATCGCTTCAAACCGACTACACAATGACAAGGGTTCATCATGTATAGTAGGCTTAAACTTTGACAGGACCTCTGGAGTGACATCCCAATGACCCGTGGCCAGTCTCGTGAGTATGGAGAGGCGCTCCTCCTTATCATGAAACTGGCCATTCGTGGGTCGCATCCTCCCCGTTACCTCATACCTTTGATTAAGGTGTGTTGGTAACCATAATCTGAACAGCTCCATGTAATATTCCGGAGCCACTGAATATTTGTTACAGTGACCTTCGAAAATATCGCATGAAGCGAACGGATCTACATGGGGATCATATTTCGGGATCTCCTTGCAGATCCGTAACAGGAAGTTTATCCTTTCCATACTGGAATGGTTAGGATACACCTCTTCCTGTTTCTCCGGACGTGTTGGCGGATTGGAAGTGGAATATACCCCTCCACTTTCCTCTCCCCAACAGTTGTCCTGGTAACGGTTGCTACCCCTATTCTCCCCGGATGACGGGGTGAATTGTAGAGACCGTTCCACCTGTCCCCTAGTGTCTACCAATGCGGATGTATTATCCGTCGAAGACCCTGGCGCTGCCGCCGCTGTCTCCCCCTGTGCCATTTCCGAAACACAAACTTGTTTCGTGGGCACCATACCGTTGGTACTAGGCCTGGACAAATTGGAGATTGCCCGCTGCAAGTCTGCAATGGTTTGCGACTTTGCAGCCAGGTCCTCCCTCATCTGAACAATCAGGGAATCTGTAGATACCGTATTGTTCCTGTACTGATTAATCTCAGTGTACAGCCGGAGTAGCTCTCTGTCCATGTCAGAGTAGAGACTGTCCTTATCCGAGAGTCTCGACTCTAACACACAGATTTCTCTGCCCCTCTCGACTGTACACTGGGCTTCGTCTTGTAATTGAACCTCTAGTGTGTGAATTCTTCTATAGTTATCAACACAACAATTGCAGTGGAAGTTTGCTTTGTCCGCAGCCTCCCCTGCCTTTCTTGTGCTGGCAAGTATCTCTGTGTGTTCCGCCCTCCAAATGGTATCCTCATAGGAAAGAACCAATTTGGCTAGCATTTGGAGGCGTTTGGTGGTCTTGTTAAAGACCCTCCTACTAATACAAACCCGGTCATGAGCGTACACCTGGTCCAGTAAAGCGGACCACAGCAGCTCAGCGGATTTATATGTAGTAGGAACAATGGGATTAAAAGTGCTGTTTTTGGCTAAGTGTTGGAGTGTGGAGAAGTTCATACTCACCGTTTGCTGAGCGTCCATCTTCTTGTTGGTGCTGTACTTTCTTGTCCCTTGCAGCTGCTTGAAAGAAGTCCTTTTCTTCCGGATCGCTTCTTTCCGACCAGCTGGACGTTTATGTACCTCCAACGAAGATTGATCTCTTTCCGTGACGTATTCTTCTTCTCTTACCCCAGCGACGGTGACCGTGTAAAGCAAATACAAAAATATTAATTCACAGAACAATTATAGATTCTCTGCAAAAGATTTTGTTTTATTTCTGGTGCTCTTAAGGGAAGTATCGCTTCTCCTGTCCGAATTATCGGGTCCTAGACGCTCAGACACTCCGCTGACCGCGTCTCTCCTGCCCGCTAATTCACAGTACTAGCGACCCTCAGCCTTAAGACCAAAAATAAACGCAAAATCCACGCAGTGGGCCTGGCTCGCCAATGTAAAGGGGGAGTATTAATCACCAATATTTATGCAAATATCGATAATTAATATTCATAAATGGGAGGAGTCAACTATTGATAACTCTGCCTATTTATGCCTTTATATAACAATAACAATATTTTCACTATGCCTTACACTGATCGCTACACTAGCTGCATGCGCCTTACTAACTATCGCCAATAACTACACGTTACACAGGTAGATACAAATATAACAGTATTTATTAACAATACACTGCGCAATATACTAACAATACAGCACTAATCATACAGTACTCAACTACACTACACGTTCCCAATTCCACCCATAAACTAACTATACAATACACACATTCAATATTAACAGCCCACCCACCTAGTACTATTAACTATCCCTATGGGGTTGACGAAGGTTGACGGTGGTCTTACAAGGGTGTAAGCCAACCACAGAGCATATATATATATATATATCACAGGAGGTGATTAGGGTAAATCAGGGATCAGGGGTAGGGTTACCATGGGTAATAAGGGGTAGGGTTACCAGGAGTATATAGGGTAGGGTTACCAGGGGTATATAGGGTAGGGTTTACCAGGGGTATATAGGGTAGGGTTTACCAGGGGTATATATATACCAGGGGATAGCAGGAGGGTGTATCGTGAGGGTTACCAGGGGAGTGAGATAGTACAGGGGGAGTCCGGGGGGGTATATAGATAGTGCAGGGGGGTCCAGAGGGTATATAGAGTGCAGGGGGGTCCGGAGGGTATATAGAGTGCAGGGGGGTCCAGAGGGTATATAGAGTGCAGGGGGGTCCGGAGGGTATATAGAGTGCAGGGGGGTCCGGAGGGTATATAGAGTGCAGGGGGGTCCAGAGGGTATATAGATAGTGCAGGGGGGGGGGGGTCCGGAGGGTATATAGAGTGCAGGGGGGGTCCGGAGGGTATATAGAGTGCAGGGGGGTCCGGAGGGTATATAGATAGTGCAGGGGGGGGGGTCCGGAGGGTATATAGAGTGCAGGGGGGGTCCGGAGGGTATATAGAGTGCAGGGGGGTCCGGAGGGTATATAGATAGTGCAGGGGGGGGTATATAACGATACTTAGGGTTAATGCTCGTTGTCCAGGGGTCGCTCGTTCGTCTAGGGGTGCTCGTCAGTCCAAGGGGGTCTCCTTCAGGGTGGGTGGGCGGCCGGCTCTCTCTACACTAGTGCAGGCCTGCCGGACTTATATGTCCGGCCGCCCGCACTGCCGTACCGCCCACACAGCGGCGCGCGAGCGCGCACCACAGTGCAGGACACGTGGGCCGGCGCGGTGAGATGACGTCCCCGCGCCTGCCCGCGCGTCCCTGCACGCGCACCGCAGGGCCGCGTGCACTAGCTGACAGGCGGGAGATCCTTTGATCTCCCGTCTGTAGCTCTTAGCATTCTGGACATCGCAATGGTAATTGCGATGCCAGAATGCGCATAATAGAGTGAGCGGAGGTATCTCCTCTCCCTCTATTATGCTTAATTATCTTCAGCAGGGCTGCAGATAATTAGAACAAAAGGATTCAAATTCTATTGAATTTGAATCCTTTTGAGGTCACCAGAATGACCAGACCTTGTTCGGTCATTCTGGCGCCTTCACCCAGATTACATCAATGTAAATGCTTGGGGCACATTTACATTGATGCATCTGTGTCCATGTAGGGGGGGGGGGATTTATATGGTATGGGGATATATATGTATACAGGGGGCATTATAGGATACAGGGGGCATTATAGATAGATATATATATATATATATTAAAGGGGGCATATACGAATTCCCACAGGGGCATGAATGAGCCCCTGGGGAATATCAGAGGCAGATGGGCGCAGGTGCTGGGCACATCTGCGCACATCGCCCTCTGAGGGGCTAACATATACATACATATCTATTAAGGGGGCACATGCATATATCACATTATATGAATTCCCACAGGGGCATGAATGAGCCCCTGGGGAATACCAGAGGCAGATGGGCGCAGGTGCTGGGCACATCTGCGCACATCGTCCTCTGAGGGGCTAACATATACATATATATATATGCATGCCCAGTAGGCATGCATATATATTTATGTATACCTGCCACCCTTCCTCAACAAAAGGAACATCATAATTCGGCACTTGCTGGGCACCCGGGTAGTAAAGCAACCGTGGAGCTATTGTCTCGTCGTTTTTGGTGGCCAAGGTTGCGTCAGGATGTATTGGATTTTGTGTCTTCTTGTTCTACCTGTGCGCGCGCAAAAGTTTCACATACACGTCCTGCAGGGTCTCTATTACCACTCGTCATTCCCAATAGACCGTGGACACATCTGTCAATGGATTTTATCACTGACTTACCTTTGTCTGCGGGTAAAACAGTTATTTTGGTAGTAGTGGACAGGTTTAGCAAAAGGGTACACTTCATTGCGTTACCCGCACTACCTAATACTAAGACTCTTGCTCAGGTATTCGTCAGTGAAATCGTGAAGCTTCACAGGGTCCCCTCCGATGTTGTTTCGGATTGGGGTACCCAGTTTATTTCTAAATTTTGGAAAGCTTTTTGTTCCCATTTGGGGGTACCCTTGTCCTTTTCCTCAGCTTTCAATCCTCAGTCGAATGGACAGACTGAGCGTACAAACCAAAACCTTGAGACATATCTAAGATGTTTTGTGTCTGAAAACTAAGAGTTGTGGTCATCATATTTACCGTTAGCTGAGTTTGCCATAAATAATCGTCGTCAGGAATCCACTGGCAAGTCACCATTTCTTGGTGCATATGGTTTTCATCCCCAATTCTGTACTTTCAAAGAGGGGGGGTCTTCTGGGGTTCCCGAAGAGGAACGGTTTTCGTCATCTCTTTCATCGGTATGGCAGAAGGTGCAAGCTAACTTGAAAAATATGGGCGGTAAATACAAATGCATGGCTGATAAGAGACGGTCGCCAGGTCCGGACCTAGGAGTGAATGACTATGTGTGGTTGTCTACTAGGAATATTAAATTGAAGGTTCCCTCTTGGAAACTGGGTCCTAGGTTTATTGGCCCTTACAAAATTGTAGCCATCATCAACCCCGTGGCTTTTCGCCTGGAGTTACCTCAGACTTTTAAAATTCATAATGTTTTTCATAAGTCGTTACTCAAAAAATATGTTCCACCTCTAGAACCGTCACCGCTGCCACCCCCTCCTGTTGTCGTGGATGGTAATCTAGAATTTCAGACATCCAAAATTGTTAATTCTCGCCACTCTCTTCAATATCTGGTGCATTGGAGAGGTTACGGTCCCGAGGAAAGAATGTGGGTTCCTGCGTCTGAGGTAAACGCAGACAGGCTAGTTTGGGTTTTTCATGCCTCTCATCCTGAGAGACCTGGTCCTGAGTGTCCGGAGGCCCCTCGTAGAGAGGGGGGTACTGTCACGAGGGTGTCAAGAACCACGCCTGACTCCGTTATACCCGGGGTCAGGAAATCGCAGCGGTTGGCTGCACGCTCTATGTAAGATAGGGCTGTTTCCTTGCGGTAGCTTTCTGGGTTTGCTTTGCAAACCCTTTTGGCTCTTTCAGGGATCCGTAGCTCCTTCTCCTCAGCTGTTCCTTGTCCAGCACTCCCAAACCTCCTTATATTCCCCTCTCACACTTCTCTGGTTGCCAGATATAGAGCTTCCTGCCTGGACATCTATTCTGACCCTCTGGAGCTGTGTTGCTGCGTTCTCTGGTTGTTGGTCCAGAACGCTACCCTCCGGATCCCTATTGGACCTTTGTGGTCTATTGTGGTCGCCCACCTCGGTGTATGTGTTTGTCTGTTTTGTCTGTCCTCTCCCTGGTGTTTCCCTCTTAGTGACAGTGGTGCGGACTAGCGATCCCACCGGCCCGTTCACTATCTAGGGCTCATTTTAGGGAAAGCCAGGGTTTAGGCACGTGATCGCCGCACGGGTGAGGAACCCGTCTAGGAACGTCAGGGCAGTCAGGTGCCAGCCGCAAGGTGAGTGATTGCTGTTTGTGGTGAGACACTGGCTGTCATGGGACACTTCCCATTGCACAGCATGGATAGGAACAACTGAATATCCTGAGTGAAGACATGAGGCCAAAACCACCTTGATCTTTACTGCCCTTGAATACATGTGTGAAGTCCCCTGATGATGTCTCAAAAGAAAGACAGAAACATGGCATGTAGGGCTTTGTAATTAGGGCCATATAGAACACTAGACCCATACTGAGGGAAAGGTTCGGTGTGGGGTCGCCCCTGTCGGGGCGGGTGCTCCATTTGTGATAGGTAGGCGCTGCTTGTAGCCCCTGACCCCTAATGAGGTAGGAAAGGCAGAATAGGGCCTACTAGGAGTTATCTGCGGTTCCTGGTACTATCCAAGACCAGGAAATTTCTCCATTGAATGTGGATCCCACAGAATGGGGTAAGATCCACCCTTTTTTCATGCATTTTAAGTGGTATATTGGAGATATTGTTGTTGTCCATCACCTTGTAAAAACCATTATTTTAAATGATTTAGTAAATGTTATGTTTTAAAGTAATCCCAGTTTACAAAACGAATCTGATAATTATTTGGGTGTAATCAGATATTACCACAGATTTATCCAGTGTGGTGATATAATTAATTTTATTTGTGAGTTAGGGGTCACCACCTTTCCCTCTCCCTTGGGCAGGGCTTTCCCTTTTTCCTCCCTGTGCGTGACGCCGGTCATTACACTGTCTCTTTAAATAGTAACATAGTAACATAGTACATAAGGCCGAAAAAAGACATTTGTCCATCCAGTTCGGCCTGTCATCCTGCAAATTGATCCAGAGGAAGGCAAAAAAAAAACTGTGAGGTAGAAGCCAATTTTCCCCACTTTAGGGGAATGAAAAATTCCTTCCCGACTCCAATCAGGCAATCAGAATAACTCCCTGGATCAACGACCCCTCTCTAATATCTGTTATTTTTATAGTTAGTATGATTTAAAAAATATGGAATTTGTCATCAAGTAGAACCTGGTGACTGGTGAGGAAGTAAATTAAAGGAAGACGCAGAGGTAGGTCTAAGAACTTTTTCTTTAATTGCTCCTGGGAAGGCACTAAAAAAATCCATAAGGCATGAGTCAATCTGCCCTAAGAGGGAAAGATCCTTCCTTACCTCATGTTGCGATCAAACAAGGTCAACATTCATATTTAAAGGGGTATACTAGTTTTGCAATTTTCAGCATCAATTGACAAGAAATAACGCATATTATCACTTACTAACAGTGATTGTTTATCAGTAATGCCCTGTTTTTCTGCACTTAATCATGGTCAAGTGAAATTTTCAGTTGTGTTGGTTCCCTGTCTACATCTGAGGTGTGCTAAGGCTTGTAAGGCTCTACCCTGTAGACACAATATTATCAATGACCGTGCCTCTGAGAGCAGTGTTTTGCTCATTCTCCTGGACCCTGCCCTGTAGACGTGATCTCAGCAATGATGTGTATCTTAGGATGGGGTTTGTCAAGCAGGGCTTCAAGCAGGCTTGGATCTGTGATTTTCAAGTTGGGAGGGGAAGGAGAGGCAGGGACCCGATGCTACAAACTCTCACTGCGAGTCTTGTGCTGGGATGTGAACACAGGGTGCAGGTCACAGATCACAATAATCCTGGAGGAGTCAGAAGGCAACCAGAACCTCATCATCTGACTTATATAATACAGTAAGTTTGAATGCTGGTGTTATTTTTTGCGTACCCAAAAAACCAGTTTAATGCATTTCTATTAGCAAGTGTATGTGCTACATATTCAAGGGTATTCACAGTATTTGAAAATGCTCTCGGGCATAAAATAATAAAACATGTCCTCTGGTTTAGAAATCTGTACTAATAAAAAGCGTATTGGAAAAATAAAAAGGTTTTGTAATCTTACTGTGTATCTCTAAAACAATGGACTCCAAATATATTTTTTTGCTAATTCTATTGACAACTCGAACACTTGGAAATAAATTTTGCCAAGGTTATTTTGAATATTATCTTTTAATTCTTATTTTCAAAAACACATTAAAAAGTATATTCTAATTAATGAGAGATGAAAATCAGTTTCCAAAGCATTTTAAATTGTGCTACATACTAAATTCATGCACAATTCTTTGTAGAAATCTCTCAATCATCCTGGGCCTGGCCATTATTATTATATCAAGTTTTTGGTAGGTATATATGGAGAATTACCATGTGTAAACTCAGAGCCAGGACGAGGCAGTGTCGGACTGGGGTTCCTGGGGCCCACCAGAGAAAATTATTTTTGAGGTCCAGGCTCTAATCATAAAGTTTTAAACCAACTAAATACACCATAGTGGCAGATAATGGTCTCAAAAGGCAGCCATATAATTTTTGGTCCTGGATCTATGGGCCCCATTATAGTTTCAGAGTGGTAGGCTACTGGTGGATTCTCTGGTAATCTGATGGGCTGGTCTGACCTTGATAAGGTGTAAGTAGAACAGGTTGTCATGTTGGTGGCCATTCAGTTTGGGGTCCAATTTATAGTTTTAATAATGCTCTACCTTACATTTCTTTTTATATCTAATTGTAACCAAGCTTCTGTTAATGCTATAGGTGCTGGGGATGATGCCTAAGTAACAAACAATGCTAAAATTTACTGGTCTTGGGTTTACTAGTTCTGAAAGCCATGCAACAGTCACCAAGAATGCTTGATTTACCCCTTTGTAAACCTAGCCAAGTGGATTCTATAGATTATCCAATAATCATAAAAGGGTGCATAAAATAAGAATACTTAAGGTGGGGGCGGATGTAGGTAAGTAACTGGCTCAGTGGGGTACCACAAAATGCTCTTCCATTGTAGATAGTGCCTTGGAGGTGTCTTTGTAATAGTAATATGCCTACTAAGTAGCACAGCTTTTAGGTAAACCTCCACTGACACTTTATTCAGGGGCAGACTGGGAACTTAAGTGGCCCTGGAACAAAAACTAAAAGTGGCCCCATGTTGTAGGTTGGTCCAAACTGACAGAAGGTAGGGCAACACAAGTAGGCAGGGGCAACAGAAGGAGGCAGGTGCCTGATGCTTCTACGTTATTAATGCTGAGAGCACCAGATTTTTATTTACCCGGCTGGCAGCTGCGAGAAGGGCTTGGGGACCCCCCCGGCCATCGACCCATTGGGAAATTTCCCTAAGGTGTCAATGGCCAATCCACCCCTGACTTTATTTCCCCTCACACTATAAATATCTGGCTTTCATATTACTGCCTTTTTTAACCTAATGGAATCAAGAATAATCTATGCACAAATTGAAAATCAGGAACCCAATATTGTCACAATTGCAAATACATTCTGATATGTGAGACTATTTCTGTAAATGAAAACTCAGATTGCCTGTATATAGAATGGAAAAGTCAGCAGGTACCTACAGTATAGTACACCACTTCCTTGGTCACTTGATGAAATGTACACCTGATATTTTACACAGATCTATAGTATGGTATTCACACATGATCAACGTCTCGTATTCCAGGAATGTTCAGCAGCTTAGGTTTCCACGTAGGCTGTCACTTGTGACACCTATTATTGGAACCCAGTCACATGGTAATGTATGTAGAATACTGACCTATTCCTCATTGCCTACCTGAGATTTAAAATCATATTCAAGGTGAACTTTATGAGCCCTCAGCGAACTCTACATGTTTTTGCATTGGTTACAGATGTATTTCTGTGTATGGTTACATTAAATTAAAATGGCACCTCTGCGAATATTTGCTGTTGTTTTTTTTTTGTGAATTGTGGAATTGTCTAATGTTTTTGACATACAGGGAGTGCAGAATTATTAGGCAAGTTGTATTTTTGAGGATTAATTTTATTATTGAACAACAACCATGTTCTCAATGAACCCAAAAAACTCATTAATATCAAAGCTGAATATTTTTGGAAGTAGTTTTTAGTTTGTTTTTAGTTTTAGCTATTTTAGGGGGATATCTGTGTGTGCAGGTGACTATTACTGTGCATAATTATTAGGCAACTTAACAAAAAACAAATATATACCCATTTCAATTATTTATTTTTACCAGTGAAACCAATATAACATCTCAACATTAACAAATATACATTTCTGACATTCAAAAACAAAACAAAAACAAATCAGTGACCAATATAACCACCTTTCTTTGCAAGGACACTCAAAAGCCTGCCATCCATGGATTCTGTCAGTGTTTTGATCTGTTCACCATCAACATTGCGTGCAGCAGCAACCACAGCCTCCCAGACACTGTTCAGAGAGGTGTACTGTTTTCCCTCCTTGTAAATCTCACATTTGATGATGGACCACAGGTTCTCAATTGGGTTCAGATCAGGTGAACAAGGAGGCCATGTCATTAGATTTTCTTCTTTTATACCCTTTCTTGCCAGCCACGCTGTGGAGTACTTGGACGCGTGTGATGGAGCATTGTCCTGCATGAAAATCATGTTTTTCTTGAAGGATGCAGACTTCTTCCTGTACCACTGCTTGAAGAAGGTGTCTTCCAGAAACTGGCAGTAGGACTGGGAGTTGAGCTTGACTCCATCCTCAACCCGAAAAGTCCCCACAAGCTCATCTTTGATGATACCAGCCCAAACCAGTACTCCACCTCCACCTTGCTGGCGTCTGAGTCGGACTGGAGCTCTCTGCCCTTTACCAATCCAGCCACGGGCCCATCCATCTGGCCCATCAAGACTCACTCTCATTTCATCAGTCCATAAAACCTTAGAAAAATCAGTCTTGAGATATTTCTTGGCCCAGTCTTGACGTTTCAGCTTGTGTGTCTTGTTCAGTGGTGGTCGTCTTTCAGCCTTTCTTACCTTGGCCATGTCTCTGAGTATTGCACACCTTGTGCTTTTGGGCACTCCAGTGATGTTGCAGCTCTGAAATATGGCCAAACTGGTGGCAAGTGGCATCTTGGCATCTGCACGCTTGACTTTTCTCAGTTCATGGGCAGTTATTTTGCGCCTTGGTTTTTCCACACGCTTCTTGCGACCCTGTTGACTATTTTGAATGAAACGCTTGATTTTTCGATGATCACGCTTCAGAAGCTTTGCAATTTTAAGAGTGCTGCATCCCTCTGCAAGATATCTCACTATTTTTGACTTTTCTGAGGCTGTCAAGTCCTTCTTTTGACCCATTTTGCCAAAGGAAAGGAAGTTGCCTAATAATTATGCACACCTGATATAGGGTGTTGATGTCATTAGACCACACCCCTTCTCATTACAGAGATGCACATCACCTAATATGCTTAATTGGTAGTAGGCTTTCGAGCCTATACAGCTTGGAGTAAGACAACATGCATAAAGAGGATGATGTGGTCAAAATACTCATTTGCCTAATAATTCTGCACGCAGTGTACAGTGAAAGTTAACTAAATGCCTGTATATAGACACAACAGTAAAAAATAACAAAAATGTGTTACAATCCTTTTGCAAATCAATTTCAGAAGAGCAACTGGAAACTCTGGTGCCCCAGTGACAAAACTGTAACTGGACCCCCACCTACAATGTGCCATTCATAATGTGATAGAGTGGTCTTGTGCTGCCTCGAGGGCTGGATCCAAATGCACCCCTTTATACCTATCCCCCTAGTTAAAGTCTGTCCTGCTTAGTGATTGACAGCTATCTCTATATGGATACTCATACAGAGAGGGCTGGCAATTATGGATAAGATCTCCTACTGGACTTCTGAGCATAGAATGAGCAGGTATTTTAAAGAAGTCTTTCACCTCAATTAAACATAGGTTTTTTCATTTTTTTTCATGTCACTATAGTTTCAAAAATGTATATAATTCTGTAATCAAGCAGAATAATATCTCCTTTGAGATCTCATTTGCATGCCCTAATCCTTCAATCTTCACACTGGCCACTAGGTCTAATAATAGGTCATGATTTCCTGTTAGGCACAGGTAACGTTTCAGTAGCTATCTCGTTATCACCACAGGCAATACCTCTGCAGAGATAACACAGGATCCACCATTCACAGTAGGTGATATTACAGCTTATCTACTCCCTCCTGACCTGTGACGTGAAAAAAAAAAAAAAAAAAAGTTTACAAAATGTTTAACATAAAAACATAATGTAAACAATAGGTCATTTTCTGAGGACATATTACCTTAAAAGGGAATGTGTCATCAGAAAATGACTGTTTAAATTGCATTTTATCTTAAAGGGGTTGTCTCACTTCAGCAAATGGCATTTATCATGTAGATAAAGTTAATACAAGCCACTTCCTAATGTATTGTGATTGTCTACTGTATATTGTCTTCTTTGCTGGATAGACTCATTTTTCCATCACATGATACACTTCTCATTTCCATGATTACGAACACCCTGAAATCTAGTAGCTGTGGTCGTGCTTGCATACTATAGGCAAAATCTCTGTCCTATCTGCCCTCTTATGTTCTTGGCCACCAGAAAGGCCATCAGTTTCAAGGTTAAAATTAGCTTTTTAAATATGTGGAAAAAAAAAGTTTAAAAAAAGTCATTTAGGTCTTAAGTAAAAGAGTAAACCCCAGCCGGTCCGTCAATGGATTTTAATAGTTTACATGGTCTAGATCCAAATGAATAACAGTTAAAAACCCATGAGGGATGTATGAGGAAAATATCTCAAGAAGTAATACATGGTATTGTTTGGATGTCTTGAGGCTGTATTTGTGGAGAACAAAGGAAAAATGGTTATTGGCAGCAGCTTGGTAGCGCTAGATCAAAACATAGTAACAGTAAGTAGTGAGGAACTTGAGGAAAACTCATAAGAACCCAAAGCCATACAACCACCTGGATATCTTTGGTTATAAACAAGGTCCTCAACTTCATTCATGACCATAGTCTTAAACTTATATTGTGGACTCTTTTTTTGTACGTGTTGTTTAGAAGGAAGAGAGAGAGAGAGAGATCATGCTGCTGCAACATCAAGTGGGTCTTCTAGTATGTCCACATGTCTATGCATGTTGTTTCGAAACATCTACTCCCAATTCTTTGTTTTAACCATTTTAAGGCAATTCAAGACTTGAATTTGCCAAAGTCTTGTGTCATACTTAAAGGGTTGTTTGAGATTTTTGCCTCTGGATAGGTCACCAGTATCTGATCGGTGGGGGTCTGACACCCAGAACCCATACGATCAGCTGTTTGAGATGGTATCGGCGTCGCAGTGACACTGCGGCCTTCTCTAAGCCCACCAAGCACAGAACTGTAAATAGACTGACAGAGGCTGTATTTGGTATCGAAGCTCTGCCCCATTGACTTCAATGAGGCTAAGCTGCGCATTGGCCATGTGACGTCACATGACCAAGGCAAAGCTGCGAGAAGGCTGCTGTTCTACTGCGAATGCCGATGCCTTATTGAACTGCTGATCAGCGGTGTCGAACTTCCATCTATCAGCTCTTGGACAACCCCTTTCTGCATATTTCAGATGCAATGCTGTTCTTCTCCCATGAAAAGGTTGTCTATTTCACAATAATCAGTATTTCTTTCCACATTAAAATAATAATAAAGACTGGTCCACCATGTCATGCTTAGTTGTGCCAAATGCTCCCCATGAGGGGGCGGTTATTTCTAATACAGTAGGAGCTGGTCAGATTGATACATGGGGTCATTTATTAAGCTATTTATGCCACTATTGTGGTGTTAAAAAGTCACAAATTATGGCACACACAAAATTGGACAATGATTTGTAACTTTTTGAGCTTCTCTCCTCTCGTTTAGTTGTGAGAAAAGGGAGTAGGGCTTATCGGGAGGTAGTGGCCCTCCAGATTTACTATAATTTGTGAGCGAAGTATTAAAAAATTTGATTCCACTGCTTCACCGAATTAAAAAAAAAAAATTGCTTCCTGACGTTTCTTTCTAAGTAGCAGGTGCAATGACAAGGAGCGGAGATTGTACAGGCCCCCCACCATTGTACTCCTCAGATACCGCATTCAAAGCGGATCACGGCATCTGACAGCGATATTACAGTGTAACATAATAAAAAATCATACTTACCTTATCCATTTGATTGCGAAGAGCCGGCCGCTCCCATCTTGATTGAAGATCTAGAGTGACACCTTGTGCGGTCCGTGATGAAATCATCACGTCAGCCGGCATTGTGACGTCAGACGTCACCGAGCACAGAATTTCATGAGAGATCTTGAATCTAAATGGCGGCTGGCTTTTTCGCCCAAACGGATGAGTTAAGTATAATTTTTTTTATTTTTTACCACCATTCAGGGAGAATCTATTTGCTACCATGAAGCACAAGGAAATTTGGCTTCGCTGCAAATTGAATTTTCCCTGAAATTCGTGGAGCTCGATTCACCCAACATTAGTCATCAACATCAGATTAGCGGGGGCCTGATTGCTGGTACTCCTGCTGATTAGCTGTTTGAACCATTTAACCTGGATGTCTGGGCTGGTGGCATGTTCATCTGAAGTCACTGAAGAATAGCCTCTCACACAATAAGAGACAAGTCTCTGTGGATTTATGTTATGCACCAAAAATCCTGCTGGAGGCAATGACTTTAATAACAGGAAACATATTTTAAGCAACTGAATGGCATCCTTAAGAAGTTGTAATACAAATAACGCTAAAGCCCTTGTTCAGGCTGTAGTCTATAATATATATTGTACGGGAACATTTGTTTCACAATGATACTACATTGTCACATGTAATGTGATTTTCACAGAATAAGAATTCATTTATTGCACCATTTATAATATCCTGGTAATATTAATCATTCCTATCTTTGGGAAGAATAGGAATAAAGCATTAAATCACTGATCACATCTCAACACATCAATTCTGTGCTATAAAGACCTACGTTATGCTTTTCATCATAGACTTACTGTTATTGTTTCTTAAATGAGAAGTAGTCTCAAATATAATGATTTCATCCATCTCTATTTAAAGGAAACCTGTCATCAACTTTATGCAGCCCATACTGACAGCAGAATAAAGTAGAGACAGGTGAGTTGATTTCAGCAGTCTATTTCTTGTCTATATAATGCAGGGTGGGACATTACTACAGAATATGATAGAATCTCTTGTGTATGCCTTGTGTATATGTAACGCCCCAGAGAGCCATTACCACCTTTGTCTTACCCCTACTATCTTCTATGGTGTATCCTGTGTCATCATGTGTATTTATTGCATGTGCTGCAAAATGTGTATTCATATTTCCTTGCAAAGGTTATGTTTAAGTGTAATGTGCCTGGTCTACCAGCAGATGGCGGCAACAGTGGCAGAGTTAGTTTTCCCGGAGAGGAACCTTCTAGTTCCAGTCCAGCCCTCTCTAGAGAGGGAGGAGTTTAGCTAGTGTGAGAGAGCCTGGAGGAGTTCTAAATGGTTGCATGTCCCCTCCTGGACTTGCATTGGCTAAAGCCAAGCTAAGTAAGCTTGAAGCCAGGAAGAAGTTTTCCTAGGATTACAGTGAGAGTCAGACTACAGAAAGCTAAGTTCCAGCAGAAGAGGAAAAGTTCCTATTTATTCCAGCCGACATAGCAGAGCTGAGAGAGTACGGATTTAGCAGAGCTGAGAGTGTTTGCCTGCCAAAACTAATACCAAAACCTGTTGATGATCAAGATAAAGTTTGGAAGTTTGTTCCCTGATGCAAGTTTATGCAAAGTAAAGCTGTGTTCAACGTATATACAAAGTCTGGACTCAATTATTCCTTCATCATCCAAGTTAATCACCCCTTTTGCACTGCTTTGGATGACCACGTTTGGGATCCAAGGATATCCAGGTAGGAGCACCATGACACGTGCATACAACACCTTCAGGGAGATTGTAGGTCACTCCACACCGCTCTGGCAATCCTACATCTGGGTACCAGCACCACTATACTTAAAGGGGACTCCATATCCTTGTTGCTTCAATGCAACTGGTGTCACAACAACTTGCTCTATCAGAGGGACATATATCATAAAAACCTCTTAAAGGGTAAGGGATACCCCAGATGCCTGGCTAAACCGTCCGTTACATATACCTGTTTTATATGATGTGTAATGTGTGGGTTGTCATTTAGATTCATTTTCTGATGGCTACTGAGGAAGAGGTTTGAACCTCGAAACACGTTTAGCAGATATTCCGAAATACCCACATAAATATCGCGAAAAAGCGATCAAAATCTTACGGACATTACTGGCAAGAGATATAACTAAAAGCGATTATAAGTCGAATTTTCGCTATCAACGAACTTTATAGCAGCTCTTTGAATTTCGAAACGGGAACCACAATCATCACGTCAGACGCCGAGTCACGGCAGAAACAAGCACAAGCGCACAGGTGAATACCAAACAGAAGCGACAACTTAGGCACCATGATCAAGAGGGGTGAGTACATTGTACACCGAGCGGGACGCAAATCCCACTAGTACAACTCTACAAAACAAGAAAAATAGTGAGTATTAAACACACAAATACTCCGCACCAATGTACCCGACACGGATGCTTCTTTAAAACAAATTCCTGGAAAATATCAGGAGTTGAATTAGACAGACTGAACTCTATGCTAATGAACTGTGCTAAAATAGATGCTGCTATAAAATTATTGTGACCGCCATATACCACAGCTACTATAACCACCAGCATCCATACCCTTAAACTGTGGGTGGCAGGGATAACTGTATCCTGAGCAGGGCTGGGACAAGGCCATTTGGTGCCCAGGGCGAAGATGGCAAACTGCGCCCCCCCCCCCCCCCCCCCCCGTTTTTAAGAAAAAAATTAGTTTGTTATTTGTATTACATTATTTTCTTACTTTTTACAGTCTGTGTGTGAGTAGCAGCTAGTGAAGGCAGGCTCCTCGTGGCTTGTTCTTCACGCGCCGACACAGCTCCCTGTAGGCTGCGCGAGTCCTCCCTCTCTCACCTCACACCTCGCCTCCGGCGTGAGCCGCGTGACGTCACACGGCGCACGCCGGTGGTATCAACCAAATGAATCCTCCATGGGGGGGGGGGGGGCGAGGAAACGCAGAGGAGGAAAGGGAGCCCGAGCCAGGAGCGCAGTCGGCACAAAATTCATAGGGGGAGAGAAGGAGCAGCGCTGACATGGCTGGTGTGGACGGTGTAGGCGGGTGCAGGAGCGCACTCAGCACAGCAAGCACAGCAAGTGGCGCTTGGCTAATGTGGTACAGTGAAGCTGTACACTGCTGGCACTTCACCTGCGCCCCCCTCCTGTCCGCAAATGGTAGCGCCCAGGGCACCCGCTCCTTCGGCCCCTGCCTTGTACCGGCCCTGATCCTGAGACTGGTGGAGACCATTATTAACCATTTAAGGATTACTATTGATGACTGTTGCTGTTGACAACCACTGTCACTGATAATTATTGCTATTAACATTTGCCGCAATTAACAACTGCTGCTCCAACACTGCTGTTGCTATTAACAACTGCTACTTCTACTATTGTCACTGATGATTACAGCTATTCATGACATTTGCTGCTACTAACAACTGCTGCTCCAATACTACTGCTGCTATTAACAACTGCTGCTATTAACAACTGCTGCTTTAAATACTGTCGCTAAAGATTGCTGCTATCAACGATATCTGTTGCTATCAGCAACCACTGCTTGAATACTGCTGCTATTAATTTCCATTTAATTGCCACTATAAACATTGATGCTATAAACCAATATTGATGCTCATTACAAAGTATATATTTTATTCTATATTCTTTTTAATTTTTTATTGTTTGAATTGCTGTTTTTAAACCATTGTTGTTGAAAACTATTGTCAAATTATTTTATAACATTGTGATAATAAATGATATAATATCAATATCTATATCAACCCTTGATTACCCAATATAACCAGATGAGGAGTGCCTGATATATTTGAAAACGTATATTACATTAATCTGTGATTGGGTGAAATCACTACCAAGCAAGAGCACCCATCCTTTCATACCAGGAAAGTGAGCCACTATATTCTTTAATCGTTACATATACCTGTTTTATATGATGTGTAATGTGTGTCATTTAGATTCATTTTCTCCTCGGATATGGTTTTCCTAATGAATTCTACATTTCCCATAATGCCTGTCTTTGCAGAGACAGAGGGGACAGAGTCTCACCCCACTGCATTGGCCTGTATAATGGCAGCCATGACAGATTAGTGACACAGCTACTATCCCCTTACCCTGCAGGATCTACATGTTTTCCTATGTGATGCAGCTTGAGCCTGTCTCCCCTCTCTGTTCTGTCATCTTTCTCCTATGTCGCCTCTTACAAGCAGGAGGCAGGGAGACCAGAGTGAAGCTACGTCTCATAGAACATGTAAAATTTAAGAGTGAAACTGGATTGCACATCCTCAATACTATCCTTTTATCTAATAACGGCTTCTCAGCATAATTAACATGGCTTCTCAGCGTAATTTATAGTATACCTACCCCTCTTGCACACTGTACATGAGGCATTGGTATGCAATGTGATCAAAAAGCATAGGCCCACTCACCACGACAAAGTTGCCTCTTCGAGTGTGAACCTACTTTAAATTTGGCGCGGCGCTGTGCGGCGACCATTGGCACCGCTGCACTGCACCAATAGGCAGCGGGACCTAGCAGACAAACAACGCCCCCACTGTCTGGCAGAGCCACCCTGGCACTGGACCCCACCAACCCACCAGCACAGCACCAGAACAACAATGGCCACCGCACAGCACCGCACCATGTGAACAGTTGTCAAAGTTCACCTTATCACATGGTCTCAGGAACTCCAACTGAGAGGTGGTAGGAATTATTACACCCTTATGCAGTCTCCTGCTATTTAAAATCACCTGGGCCGAATGGGGAGGAGTGCTGATACCAGAGGGGGGAAAAAGAATAGATTCTACAGGACATGTAAAATATAAGAGTGAAACTGGATCGTACATCCTCAATACTATGCTTTTATCTAATAACTGCTCATAGAACATCTCATAGAACTACAGTGGAAAGTCAGCACACACAGATAGTACAGGCAGGCAGTGGGAGTCAGGAGTTTTATATAACTGCAGCTAATTCTGGGAAACATTATATCTTCAACAGACTGCAGAGATATATAAAGAAATATAAGGAAGGGTGGAGCCTGAGAGCTGCCAGGGATTTAATTGGTTATTATGTCATCCTGTAGTTCACAGGAAGTCAGTCACAGGGAGAGACCGAGTTCCTGTTTACACATTACAGCAAGATGTCAGACTTGAGGTCACGTGACCAGGTTCCCATAATGAAAAGGTTCGAACTGTATGGATGCAGATGAGTTAGGCTGAAACAAATTACATTGCTAGAATACTGGTGGTGAGTTAGTAATATATGTAAGGCTGGGTACACATCACATTTCTTTGCCATCCGTTTAACATATACAAAAAAAGTATACGTTAATTGCGGCCTGTGGCGCATGCCATACAGTGGCATCCATCACCATAGAGTTCCATTGTAAAAAAAAAAAACGCATACATTAATGTATACTTTTTTTTAACAGACTCTGCAGGTTTGAAAAGCATAGTGTACTACACTTTTGTATCCCTTTTTTTCCCCAACGGATAGCAAAAACCTGATGTGAACCCACCCTAAAATTGTTTTTTTAATGATCCAGACTATAGAAAACAATCCAGGTCTTAGACGCACACAGTGAATTTGTAGAGTTAATTTTCCAAAAATAATTTTTGCCATTAAAGGGAGGTCCGACTTTAAAAATCTCCCCAAAGCCCATAAATGTGTAAAAATAATAAAAGATGTTATGCCCACCACTTATTCCTACATCGTTTCCAGTGAGGCTGCTCTGGTCCTCCTCTCTGCATTTACAGGCTGCAGTGATGGCATAGCCGCACATGGCATATGACTGCTGTAACCAGTCACTGGCCTGAGCGGTAAACGGCACGAGATTCCTTTTAAGAAAGTGATTTGGATAAATGTGGACGTACGTAGAAAAGTTTTCTTTGTACCAACAATGCAAGAGTCTCCAAATGTATTACACATGTCCATGCTAAAAGCGAGTTACCAGACAGAGACAGACAGCTTCTAAACAAATCGGTTTGTAAATCACTGGTGGTGCCACTGCTGGGGCCCACAACAATCAGTAGAACATCGACTCGTCTTCCCCCATTTGAATGGAGGGTCTGATATGCATATTTGTGGCAGCTCCATTTGAATTGGGGAACATGGCTCAACAGGTGCCGCAACAGTCAGACCACTGTAGATCAGACGCATCCACTCCTGTGGGGGAAATCCCTTTACACGCCTTTACCTGTCTGCCCACCATTTTAATAACCAATCCGTTTGCCGTCTCCTGATGAAATGCCCTCTATATTATTCCTCACCCCACCCCTTATAGACTCCCAGTAGATCAGCTCTGTTTTTCCTAAATTTAAACCTGCCACCACCGTATTATTATCAATACCTAACTTGCTCTAAACCTTTTGCATCTGTCCCTTTATGCTCAATAAAAGGGATTTAGCCCATGGTTAAACTTATTGCATAGAAACAGACAGGCCTGAAGAGATTTCATTTTTATCATGCAATGTGTTTAACTTTTTTTGTTATGAAAGTAGAGGGACAGCTCTAATAACATTTCCATCAATCACAAAGCCAAAATGTATTATGGCTCAGAGGTCTTCAAGATGTTTTTTTTTGTTTTTTTTTTGGGGGGGTGGGGGTGAACAAGTTTCTGCTATTTATAGCTACAGTATATTTCTATTTCAGCCCATCTTGCTATATATTTTTGCTGTACTGGACTTGGGACAGAACTTGTGACTGCATTAGTGGTGATGGTGGAACAAACAAGCATTGATTGCAATTAGTGAAACAGTCTTAGACACAAAGGGATTTGGACTGAGCTGCAAAGTATTCTGTGAGCTTTTCATTTCTGATTTATATGTGATCATTTAGTTATTTATTAACTGTTAGTTTTTTTTTTAGTTTTTTTTTACTGTTGGTATATTTTGTGAAGAGCTTAAAGTGATAGTCAACTGCTTGAGTCTATTATCTGCATGTGGAAGAAGTATGTCCAGCGGAGCATGGGCGGGTTATTGTTTGACCTTTGAATCAATCGCAGCTATGGAGGAACCTTGGCATTGAGAGCCTGGATGGAGATTCTCGGAGGAAAGGATGTGGGTATTATAGGTTGAATAGCACCACCAGCCCTAAGAAGAACAGCTGTGGCAAAAGTTGGAAAGACTGAGTGGCCCTGGAGCCAGAACAGGTGAGTAATACCATGTAGATTCTGGTTCATTGCTTTATGTAAGATAGTATTTTATCTGTAGCTAGAGCTGAGTGAATTGGTCAAAATTTTGGTTCAATTTAGTTAAATCAGTCTACTTGAATGAAAAGTGCTTCATTTTCTAGGACCATCGTTGCCAACCATCCAGAAGTCTATGGACAGTCTTTTCTCCTATGTCCGAGAATAAAAAATTGATGATTTTTGAGGCTGGTGGTATTTAACCAGTGCTACAGCCTGATGCAGTAACCACACCCCCTCTCAAGCAATCAGGGCTCCTCAACGTCAGCAGAAGGAAGCTGTTGTTCCTTCCCATCGACTTCAATTGTGTCTATTGCTCCAGATGCTCCTCCTCCTTATACTACTACTCCTCGTCCCTTGTTTCGACTGCAATCGATCACCGAGGCGATTGCAAAAAAACAACTGTATGCATGCATCCAACGGCGCAGAAGCTGAACGTGCACCTGGCCAAGTTGCTGGTACTACAATTCCTCCCTTTACATTTGGTTGACTCTGTACATTTCAGAGAACTGATGGCTTGTACACTGCCAAGGTGGAGAATCCAAAGCTGACATTACTTTTCCAAAAAAGCTGCACCAGCCCTGCACACTTATGTTCAACAGAAGGTGGGCCAGTCCTTGGGCCTCTTGGTGTCTGGTAGAGTTCACGCCAGTGCTGATGTATGGAGTTGTAACTATGATCAAGGACAATATATGTCATTCAAAGCCCACTGGGTTAACGTGGTTGCAGACAAGGCATACCAGCAACTTGGCCAGGTGATGGTAATGTCGCCTCTGCGTTGGGAATTTGCCCATGGTGGTTCTAGTAAAGGATTATTTTATCTGTCTCCTCATCCTCCACCTTGTCCTCACCCTCCCCTCTAGACATAGTTCACAGTGGTCCTTCAGCATATCACCTATGCAAAGCTAGGCATTATCACACGGTTCTGCACCTCGTCAGCCTGGCTGAACGGAGCCACACTGAGGAGGAACTGCTCGGTGTCCTCCATAAAGAAATTGAACACTGGCTGTATCTTCTAATCACTGAAGAAAGAAACGTTGTGTGAAAAAGCTAAAACGCAACCTTTATTGGAACACTCTAAAAAATGTGTGAACGGGAAAGATAAACTCTACCTAAATTAAAACCCTCCTAGTTGATAAACATCTGTCCACGCCACCTAAAGCGACATCCTCTCAAGCAGCCAGCTGGCCTGCCTGGAGCACACGTGATACCGCGTGCACAGTCGTAATGGTCTGGACACGAATTAACTATGGAAACCACGTGAGTATGACTACTCTACAGGGAGTGCTATAACAAATAATCGCACCCTAACCCTGATGAAGTCTCTAGCAGTGTATGCCTCCTCCTGTGTAAATTACACCTCAGGCGTCTCACAGTGGTGTATGCGGCATTTGTGCCATTAGTCAATTGCCCGGCAAACTGGTGACCTAATAAACCTATTGTCCTGGGTCTAAAACCGCCCGTTGATAAACATCTGCCCACACTAACAGTTAGCTAATAATACAAGCACGTGCCCACTGTGGCGTTACTGGGCTTGTGCACACAGCCACTGCAGTGTGAACACGAATTAACGGGAATTGACTAGGCTAACTAAGCTACTCAGTTTGTCCCCACTCCCCGCTCGACGCGCTTCCCCATTACAGGCTCGTCAGGAGCAAAGTGTGAATGGGGGTAGACAAAACAATACAGGAGCCGCCAGCCTTACGTCCTGAGGCTGCGGCCACAGCTTTACAATCGCCGTACGCAGCCACACAGACGCGCCGATTATAAAGGGGAGGTACCTCCCCTCCACAGGATCGAGCCCCTGGATCGGCCGATGAAAGGGCTGGAGGTGCGGCTGAGCCGCAATACAACCTCGCCCCTTCCGCCGGCCCACTTACTGGAGCGATCGCGTATGGAGTGTCAAAACACTCCTACTAATTATAAGGGACCAAACGGCGGTGTACGGAATGACAAGACGATGTCTTGTAGCAGCGCAGCATCTGAGTGGAAGGGTGATATGAGTATTATGACGGGACATAAATGCAAATGACATCAAATATATTAAATTATTCTAGTATCCATTTAATTACCAGAAACATATAAGAGATCACTATATGTAGGGACCCCCCAGAAAACCAAGAGGTGCCCCATAAACCCTTTTGATACTGAAGGGAGCATATGCCGGTACAAATAGTGCAAAAAACACAGGGGGATGGAAAAGAGCCCATATAATGCACAACACAAGGATATTGTGGGCAATGGGTTTCAAAAATGGGCTCCCTTACCATTACCCAATAGAGAAAATGGTCAGATGACTCATATATAGATTGCATTTAGAGGAAGCAGACAAAGTGTAACGGTCACGTCCACACACAGACAGGGGGAAGGATAGTGGCCACTGCGCTCCACAACTGGACGACAGTCCCTAACTTAGGATACGTGTAGGGAAGACAGACAAGACAAAATACGGAACATGAACGGACCGGTTCAGAATCAAGAGAGCTACGCAATACAAAGGGTTAAGCAAAGAATGGTCAGGAGAAGCCGGGGTCAAATACCAGGAGAGTAGAGAAGTACAAGAGGAGTCCTAAGAGAGTAGTCAGGTGGGAGCCGAGGTCACAATACCAGGACGGATTCGCAGTAAAGGAAGAGCAGGCAAAGGATTGTCAGGGAACGGAATCAGGTGAGTATTCAGTAGTCCAACAAATAGCCAGGAACCTAGAAATTAACAGGCAACCTGTGGCTAGAAGGCTGCCTGTATTTATAGTGGGAAGTGAGGGTCATGTGACGTGGCCAGCGTCACATGACCGACAGACCAACCAGTTGAGCACTGAGTGATCAGCTCGGCGCTCAAGGCAGACTTAGGAGCAGGGAGCCACCCAGCAGTAAAGCCGCCCTGGGAATGAGGTCAAACACAGATCCTCATTCCCAAAGCTAAGCAACAGGTCTGCGGATAATGGGGGACCGAGTGCACCTTCGGAACCCCGTTACAGTACCCCCCCTTTTACGAGGGGCCACCGGACCCAAGACTTTAGGCGATGGCTTTTCAGGGTGTTCTAAATGAAATTTATGAACCAGTCTAGGAGCATGAACCTCCCTGGTAGGTACCCAAGATCTCTCTTCAAGTCCATACCCCTTCCAGTGAATCAGGTACTGCAAGGAATTACGCACCTTCCTGACATCCACTATTTTAGACACGACATACTCGACAGCATCATTAACAAGAACCGGCGGAGGCGAGGCTTTCGATGGTACTACCGGTTCAAAATAATTTTTTAGTAGAGATTTATGGAACACATTATGAATGTGGAATGACTCGGGCAGCTCCAACCTAAATGATACCGGGTTAATCACCTCCGTGATCTTATATGGTCCAATAAAGCAAGGAGCAAATTTTCTAGAAGGTACCTTGAGAGATAGATTCTTGGAGGACAACCATACTTTATCCCCAACCTGAAAGTTCACCCACCTTGAACGTCTCCTATCGGCCTTGAGTTTTTGAGAACTTTGAGCCTTTTCTAGGTTCGATTGAACCCGGGCCCAAACTGTGCACAGTTCGGAGGAGAGTTTATCAGCTTCAGGGTTAGAGGAGGAGACGGACGACCCAGAATGAAAACGGGGATGAAAACCATGGTTACAAAAGAAAGGGGAGACCCCAGCAGAAGAATTGACACGGTTATTCAAAGCAAATTCAGCCAACGGAAGGAATTTGACCCATAATTGCTGGTCATCAGCAACATACAACCTCAGGAATTGTTCCACAGACTGATTAAGGCGTTCATCGTATTGTTACATCGACCAAGGACCGTGTGGTGCTGCTTCTACCTATATTTATCACTGATTAAGGCGTTCAGTCTGCCCATTACTCTCAGGATGGTAGGCGGAAGAAAAAGACAACGAAATTTTACATCTTTGACAGAAGGCCCTCCAGAATTTGGACACAAACTGCACACCCCTGTCAGAAACAATATTTTCCGGGATGCCATGTAAACGAACAATCTCTCTCACAAAAATAGACGCCAGGGTTTTAGCATTCGGAAGTTTAGACAGGGGAATGAAATGAACCATCTTGCTAAACCTATCGACCACTACCCAAACCACAGTCTTACCCTCCGCCAGCGGTAGGTCAGTTATAAAGTCCATCGAGATATGGGACCAGGGTCTACTGGGAATGGGTAGGGGTCGTAGGTTACCAGCAGGGCGAGTCCTAGGTGTCTTATACCTGGCACAAACTTCACAGGCTGACACGTAGGACTTGAGATCCCTTGTCAGAGTGGGCCAATAAGATCTAGAAACCAGATCCTTAGTGCCCTCAACACCCGGATGTCCACAAAAGGCAGAATCGTTACGCTCACCCAACAGCTGGAGACCAAATTGTACGGGAACAAACAACTTATCTGTTGGGGTGGATGCCGGTGCCAGATGTTGTTCAGCCTTAATGCGAGCCGAGATATCCTGGGTTAGAGCCGCTAAGTAGATGCTTGCTGGTAGAATGGATTCAGGCGGCGTCTCAGTGGGTTGAAAAGCACGGAAGCTCCAAGACAATGCGTCTGCCTTCACATTTTTTACTTCCCGGCCTGAACGTAATGGAGAAATCAAAACGGGTTAAAAACAGAGCCCATCGGGCTTGTCAGGGATTCAACCTCTTAGCAGACTCGAGAAACATTAGGTTTTTATGATCAGTGACAACAGTTACTCGATGCCTTGCCCCCTCCAAAAAATGCCTCCACTTCTCAAATGCCCATTTAATAGCCAGCAGCTCCCTATTCCCTATGTCGTAGTTTCTCTCCGTGGGAGAGAATTTCTTAGAGAAGAAGGCACACGGTCTCAGGTTAGTGAGGCTAGCAGGACCTTGTGAAAGGACTGCTCCTGCGCCGTCCTCGGACGCATCCACCTCCACAATAAAGGGTCTTTCCTGATCAGGCTGGATCAGAATGGGAGCGCTACTAAATGCCTTTTTTAATGTTTCAAATGAAGAAATGGTCCTGGTAGACCAATTCTCCAAATCCGCCCCTCTCTTAGTAAGGTCGGTCAATGGCTTAGCAATTACAGAAAAATTCATGATAAATTTACGGTAGTAATTAGCGAAACCCAAAAAACGTTGTAAAGCCTTTAAGGATGAAGGCCTTACCCATTCCTTAATTGCTAAAACCTTACCAGGATCCATCTTAAAGGCGTGAGGAGTCAAAACATGCCCTAGAAACAGTATCTCCTGTACACCAAAGACACATTTCTCTTGCTTAGCGGATAGCTGGTTCTCCCTCAACACCTCTAATACTTGTTTGACATGAGACACATGAGATTCGAAATCAGGAGAGAATATCAAAATGTCGTCAAGATAGACAATAATAAATTTACCTAAGAACTCTCTAAGAATATCGTTCATTAAATTTTGGAACACAGCTGGGGCATTGCTGAGTCCAAAAGGCATTACCTGATATTCAAAGTGTCCTATCGGAGTATTGAACGCTGTCTTCCATTCGTCTCCCTCCTTGATTCGGATTAGATTGTATGCCCCTTTCAGGTCAATCTTGGAAAACCAGGTTGCCCCCAAAACCTGGTTAAATAAATCCGGAATCAATGGGAGAGAGTATCTATTTTGGACAGTGATTTTATTTAATCTCCGGTAATCAATACAAGGCCTAAGACCACCATCCTTCTTTTTAACAAAGAAAAACTCTGCTCCCATAGGAGAGACTGAAGGTCTAATATGCCCTTTAGCAAGGCTCTTCTTAATATAATCTTCCATAGCCTTGCGTTCGGGCCCTGAAAGATTATAAATTCGCTCTTTAGGAAATTCGGCACCCTCTATTAGCTCTATGGCGCAATCATAAGGTCTATGGGGGGGTAGAACCTCTGGAGTAGGGGACGAGAACACATCAGAATATTCTTTAATAACAGAGGGTAATGTATTAGACCTTACTGAAACCCCAGCCTGGACCACGGACAAGCATGAGTCACACTTAGGTCCCCATTTCACCAACTCTCCTTTGAACCAATTAATTGTGGGGTTATGTAAACGGAGCCAAGGCAACCCTAGTACCACCTCAACCGGTAGGTTCTCCAGGACTAGAAGAGTGGCACACACCCACGGTCAGAGAAATTTCAGAGGTACATGACCTCACCGTACCACCAATCAGGGGAGTAGCATCAATAGCCATGACATGGATAGGTGTAGGTAAAGCAAACATTGGAATATCCAATTTACTAGCAAACTCAAAATCAATAAAGCTGGCCGCTGAACCGGAATCAATAAAGGCCTTACCCGGCCACTTATTAACCCCCAGAGAAATTGTTATGGGTACCAAAAGCTTACATTTAGAAAAATCAGGGTGTACCTGGTCTTTAGGTTGTCTTGCCTTAGGACACTTGTCAGAGAGGACCCTCTTAGGACACTTGTTGATCCAATGGCCAGGATCTCCACAGTAGAAGCACTCTCCGCGTCTGCGACGAAGATTACCCCGGGTCATGCCAACCTGCATGGGTTCCTCGGTGGAGACCTCAGTGTTGTCCCTGGAAAAGGCCTCTGGCTGGACCACCATCTGAGAACAGAACTGTCGTTCTTGTCGTCTCTCTCTAACTCGTCTGTCAAGTCGGACAACTAGGGTCATCATCTCCTCTAAGGTCTCAGGAATTTGATAATTGACTAATAGATCTTTTAAATTATCAGATAGACCAGACCTAAACTGACTCTTCAGGGCTGGTTCATTCCATCCTGAGGGGACACACCACCATCTGAATTGGGTGCAATACTCCTCCGCAGGGAGATGGCCCTGAACCAGTGCCCTAAGAGCCGTCTCGGCTACCAGGGCCCTGTCTGGTTCGTCATAGAGGGTACCCAGGGCCTGAAAAAAAACCTCCACAGAAGTTAGACAACTGGCCCCAGGAGGTAACGAAAATGCCCAGTCCTGGGGATCACCCTGTAGTAGAGAAATGATAATCCCCACGCGTTGGCTCTCGGGACCGGAGGACACAGGGCGCAAACGGAAGTAGAGTTTGCAACTCTCCTTAAAGGAGAGAAACCTCTTCCTGTCTCCATAAAAGGGTTCTGGGAGCTTGATCTGTGGTTCAAAATGTGGACTGGAGGACAGAGGAGTGGAAGAACCTTGCCCTAACTCAAAAGAACGGAGTTTCTCTCCTAGCTCCTGCACCATCTGTGTCAAGTTAGAGACGTGGTCAGTCAGGGTAGTGAGAGGATTCATGATACAGTGGTTATTGGGCCTGTTAATCTGTAACGGTCACGTCCACACACAGACAGCGGGAAGGATAGTGGCCAGTGCGCTCCACCCTCACCCCTGGCCCTGCCTACTTGCCTCACGAGTCCTGATGACAGGGGACAACTGGACGACAGTCCCTAACTTAGGATACGTGCAGGGAAGACAGACAAGACAAAATACGGAACATGAACGGACCGGGTCAGAACCAAGAGAGCTACGCAGTACAAAGGGTTAAGCAAAGAATGGTCAGGAGAAGCCGGGGTCAAATACCAGGAGAGTAGAGAAGTACAAGAGGAGTCATAAGAGAGTAGTCAGGTGGGAGCCGAGGTCACAATACCAGGACGGATTCGCAGTACAGGAGGAGCAGGCAAAGGATCGTCAGGGAACGGAATCAGGTGAGTATTCAGTAGTCCAACAAATAGCCAGGAACCTAGAAATTAACAGGCAACCTGTGGCTAGCAGGCTGCCTGTATTTATAGTGGGAAGTGAGGGTCATGTGACGTGGCCACCGTCACATGACCAACAGACCAACCAGTTGAGCACCGAGTGATCAGCTCGGCGCTCAAGGCAGACTTAGGAGCAGGGAGCCACCCAGCTAGTAAAGCCGCCCTGGGAATGAGGTCAAACACAGATCCTCATTCCCAAAGCTAAGCAACAGGTCTGGGGGTAATGGGGGACCGAGTGCACCTTCGGAACCCCGTTACACAAAGGAGTTATATTCATTGAGGCCCTGTGGTTGAACCGTGCGCATTCTGAATATCCACCCCTTGAAATTTGACCACATCCACATCCTTGTTATGTAGCGTGGAGATAACTATAAGCTGACGAACACTCTGAGTGATTGGGCATCAACTTGGCAAATGAAGTTAAATGTGGATAAATGTAAAGTTATGCATCTCGGTAGTAATAATCTCTGTGCTTCATATGTCCTAGGTGATGTAACATTGGAAGAGTCACTTATAGAGAAGGATTTGGGTGTCCTTGTAGATCATAGATTGAATAACAGCATACAATGTCAATCAGCTGCTTCTAAGGCCACCAGGATATTGTCATGCATTAAACGAGGCATGGACTCGCAGGGCAGAGATGTAATATTACCACTTTACAAAGTGTTGGAGCGGCCTCATCTGGAATACGCAGTTCAGTTCTGGGCACCAGTACATAGAAAGGACGCAATGCAGCTGGAAAAAGTACAGAGGAGAGCGACTAAACTAATAAGGTGAATGGAGGTTCTTAGTTATGAAGAAAGATTAAAAGAATTTAATTTATTTAGTCTTGAGAAGAGACGTCTAAGGGGGGCCATACAAAATGGGCCATACAAAAAATACAGTGAAAAGCTCTTTGATGTAAAATGCGCTCAAAAGACAAGGGGGCACTGCCTCCGATTAAAGAGGAAAAAGTTCAGTCTCTGGAAGGGTCAAATCTTCTTTACTGTAAGAACTGTGAAGCTGTGGAATAGACTTCCTCAGGACGTGGTCACAGCAGGAAAAGTAGACAGTTTCAAAAAGGGTTTAGACGAATTCTTAAAAGTAAAAAACATTAATGCTTCTGAAAACATGTAGAAATCTGAGTCTCAATTCCTTCTGGGATTCACGTCCCTACCTATCCCTTGGTTGAACTTGATGGACATATGTCTTTTTTCAACAGTATTAACTATGTAACTCCTGAATTTCAGAAGTGAATAATAGTCCCAATGTGTTTTTATTTAGGTCAGCGACGAAGTTGTTGAAATCCGATCTGCTTCCTGACCACAAAATGAGGACATCATCGATATAACGTAACCACAGATTTATGTGGTCCATCCATTGATTATTCTCCTCTACGAACACAACTTCCCGCTCCCAACAGCCCAGGTAGAGGTTGGCAAATGTTGGTGCACAAGGGCTCCCCATTGCCACCCCCCTGAGCTCGTGGTAAGTGTGACGATCAAAATAAAACTCAGAAACATATGAGAGATCACTGTTTCATTGTGCTGCCAGAGATAAGTACCCCATTGATTTAGAAAGGACGCCACAGCTCCACACCCCTTATCATGGGGTATGGAGCCGTAAAGTGCCTCCACATCAAGGCTTGCCAACATGGTCTGATCATCGACCTGCACCCCTTTCAGTCTTGTTATGACAGCCATTGAATCACGTAGTTAGGAAGGCAGAGCCAATATAAATGGTCGTAAAATCTGATCCACGTAAGTGCTGATGGCGTGTGTAAGGCTACCTGTTCCCGAAACAATGGGTCTTCCTTTTAATGTGGACAGGCCGTTTTGCACTTTCGGCAACCCATAAAAACAGAGGATCTGGGGGTGTTTGGGAAACAGGAATGCAAATTCCGTCTGGCTGATCAAACTACGTTCACGTGCAGTTTCTAGAATCTTTTTGAGTTTGGTCCGGAAAATCTCAGTTGGATTATTGTCCAACACCTGATAACATAAGTCATCTATCAGAATGTTGAGACACATCGTCCTGTATTGTTTATATTTCATGATGACAATTTCCCCCCCTTTGTCGGATGACTTAATTACAATAAAGGGGTCCTGTTCCAGGGAGAGTAGTGCATCAATTTGTCCCCTTGTGAGATTTGTTGCGCTGCCTCTCTGATTCTCTAGTGACCTGAGTTGATCAGTCACAACACTTAAGAAGATATCGAGGGGTGTATTGTCTCATAGGGGTGGATTCTTGGTAGAGGGGGGTTTAAGGTTGGTAAATGGACCTTCATCCAGGTCTCTTTCCCCCTCTTCCAGTAGATCTGCCAGAATTTTTAAATCCGGTAGGTCCTGTATGTCAATGGCTAGTTCCAAACATTGCTGCCTATTATGTGTGGCAAATTTTTTCCCCCTTATGAATAGGGTCAAATTTTTCACCCATTCAAAGGAACTAAATTCACATGTAGGAACAAAAAAAGGTCTTTACTTAATAGTCGCATCTCTCTTTCAGTCAGGGACCTATCAGACAAGTTGATAATTTGTAACGTATCAGTTTGTTTACCTATTTGCGTAATATTCACTTCTGGCGCAACATCCCAACCCCCCTTTTTTTCTCAATATCTTATTGATTTTTCCTGTCTCTCAAAGTGTATGATGTGGTGGGAGGATTCCTTAAAAAAAAAACGTTGTTGGGATCTCCTACCTCTACCTCCTCTACCTCTGGGTCTCTTCCCAGAAGGATAAAAGATAGGGTATTGGTTATTGGAGTAAGACGCACCCTCAGATTAAATCTCTCATTAAGATGAGGAGGGTTCGATCTCCACTTCAAGTGTTCTTGCAGTTTTAGTACCAAACTCCAAGACATATTCCTCTCTAAAAACCAAGGTATTCCTCAGAAATTGGGAGTGCTTACGCTCTTTTAGCTGGGCATAAAAACGCTCAATAGTCTGCTGTAAAATCACCTCATTATGGGCAAAATCTGGACTATTCAAGAATTTGTTCGTAGCTGAAATATGCTCCTGAAGTAATTGAGTGTTTTTGTTGTAAAGTACTCTTTCTTCCTCAAGGAGTAAAGCCATCAATCTGAGCGAACTCTCAATGGCTTCTTTCTCCCATTTTTAAAAAAAAACTCAAGTGAATGAACTCTAGATGATGGTAAGAAGGGAATAAGCATTCCCCTGGGTACTTTTTTGTTTTTGACATAGATCTCTAGCGTTTGCATCTTCCACCAACTATGGCTCTGGCTGTCTCTTCACCAAATGGAGATAGGAACCATGGTTAACGGGAGTCTGTCATCAGCATTTCACGTTTGTAACCCTTCCCATAGCTTTCAAGCATGCTTACAGTTAATTAAAAACGTAAACTTTAGCATCAATCCTGGACTTATAAAACGTCAAAAAACATCTTTGTAGCATATGCAAATGAGGGCTCGCAAGTGCCCAGGGGCGGCGTTACGCTCGTAGGTGCCCTGCTAGCTGAGCCTTTTCTTCGCTTCCCCCCGCCCCCTTCCTTCCCTCCGCCCGCCCATCCTTTCCCTCTGACCGCCTATCTACTAACTTGTTGTTTCGCCGAGATCCCGCGCCTGCACAGTCACTCCGCCAGCCGGGGCATGCGCACTGCAATGACCATTCCTTGTACGGCATCAAAGTAATTAATGCGCATGCGCCGGCTTCACGCCGTTAGCTGGCGCATGTGCAATAGTTACTGTGATGCCGTACAAGGAATGGGCATCGCAGTGCGCATGCCTTGGCCGACGGACTGACTGCTCAGGCGCAGGATCTCGGCGAAACAACAAGTTAGTAGAAAGGGGGTCAGAGGGAAAGGATGGGCGGGCGGAGGGAAAGGATGGGCGGGCGGAGGGAAGGAAGGGGTGGGGGAAGCGAAGAAAAGGCTGAGCTAGCAGGGCACCTACGAGGGTAACGCCGCCCCATGGCACTTGCGAGCCCTCATTTGCATATGCTGCAAAGATGTTTTTTGACGGTTTTATAAGTCCAGGATTGATGCTAAAGGTTACGTTTTTATTAACTGTAAGCATGCTTGAAAGCTATGGGAAGGGTTACAAACGTGAAATGCTGATGACAGACTCCCTTTAACATTTTGCCTGCGCTGCGTCAGAATCTAGTTAATTTAAACTTGATTCGCTCATCTCTGTCTAGACAGCAAAACTATACAATATACATAGTTATTAGTATCAATGTGTTTTGTTGTTCCACAAAACTGTCAGATTGCCAGTAGGAGGTCAGGAAGGATCTTTCTCCACTCTATAGCACAATGGTCTTTGTTGGGTCATTTTTATTTTTATCTTACGCTGGATCATCTCTGACTTTTCCAAGTAGAAGAGCTTGGACTTAACAGGCTTTTGTCTTTTTTTTTTTCTCAATGCATTGTTTAAAAATGCAGCATAGAGCCACAAAAAAGAAAGCTAACCAGAGGTTTACATATGCTTTAAAAAAGTTTTCACTTCATATCACACTTCCTAACAGGAAGAGTTAATTAAGGATTTCCCCCATTCCTCATCTACTAGAACTATGAGTGGCTACAACCATTCATGTCTGTTTTACTCTGGAGGTCCCAGAATGTTGATGCATTACATTGATCTGCCTATCTATTTCAACACAAAAAGGTGCAGTGTTTTCTTTTTCCTGAGGAGGTGCTACAGGGGAATAGTAGAGCACTTGCCATTTGGTTCCTTCACAGATTACAGCTAATTGTTGTGGGGGACCCTGCAACAGGACACTATATGATCATCTTATCATTTGTGGACTGTTTACATGTTAGCCTCTAAGGGAGGTAGACATTTTCACATGGAGCAGCTGTCAACCATTCTACGTGGTTTTATATTCCAAGCAATTTCTATAGCTAGTCAAGGGGTATGTTTTCTATTCTAAAACAGCTCAGCTTTATTTCTGTATCACATCTTTTTTTATATTGATATACTACGAGTATGGTAAACCTGTTAGACATCTTGACGACAGATCTGTGATATTACGGTGCTGCTTTGTACTTGATGAACAGTTGAGATCCCATCCTGTAGCAGATATCTCCACCATGTGTTGATTTACTTTATTTTATCACATGCTAGTGGAGGTATTAATGGTGATGGTCTGGAACATCAAAGTGCATTAGCTAGGCAGATGTTTTCTGAAAGACATAAAATAAAGTGATTCCCATTTTCACTTATTGTTCATGGAGTCTGCTTATTCTTCATCCCCCGCAAAACATGTCAGTCACAGGGAATGTTGATGCACGAAGTAGTGTCTCCAGGTGGTTGATTATGTTCATTATTTGCTGTCCAAAAGTCCTCCCATGTTGATTGACCTTTTCTGACCTGAAAATCTCTTGTCTAAAACACATAACTGTGCATGCAATATCATTTCATGGCATGACTGGGTATATGAATGACGATGGCGAAGAGCCATTCATGGATAGTTCACAATGGAACATTATATAAAGACAGACTAGCATCACAAGCTGAAGAAGTTCTAACATGAATATTGTGTCTTATGGATAGAATATTAAATGTAGCTCTCATGTACAGAGTGTGCATTTTCATCACATCAAGACCATTTGCAGACTTCGGTCTGAGACAGAGAATCAAGCTTAATCATGAACTCCCAACAAATCATTGCACTTCAGTTTTGCTGCTTTTTACTTTTCAGGGCCACATGCTGCACTGTCCGTCCCGCAATACAATTCTGTCCTCTCTCAGGCTGATTGTTTGAAATGTAATAGGACTGTACTACTCTTCTAGATTTGATGGAGTTAGGTGTTTCTTAAACTTTTTAAGATGTTTTGGGATTTTTTAAAGGATATCTACAGTATGTTGTTGTAACGGTCCGTTTCAGCAGACAAGGGGTTAAAATCCGTTTAGGCGATAAGCCCCTTTCTGAGAGACAGGCACAGCTACTGCAGGATACACCAAACTCCCGAACTGGATACAAAATAGCACTCCAAACTGGAACCTCACGAATAGCTGCTAGCAGACGAACAGGAATCAGCTTACACTCCTGGCAATCAGTCCCTAACAGCATACAGCGGATCCCCCCAATAACGAGACAAGGCTCCGTGTTGAGGGTCAAGAGGTGGTCTGAGGTGCTGGCACACCCAGCCTGGTTTTTATTACAGTTGTTGCAAATACAGGTCCGCCTACATGGGTTTGAAATACAGCCAATCAATATATTACAACACATACAATGTAAGTACACGCCCCTAGGGGACCAGAAGAAAGACTTGTGACATAGGACCGATATGCAGCACTGTAGGATACACAGAGACAATACATCCCCACAATGCATCATGGTTTCCTCCTCTCTGTCCCGGAGACAACCGAGGCGTAATCCAATTATCTCTCAAGACAAAGAGAAGTCACCAATACACATGCGCAGACAACAGGACAGACATCACCCTTTAAACACACAATGGGACAATGGCACAATAGAAACACACCCAGCATTTTCCTCCCAAGCTGACAAGTTACACTTATTATAAATTGTTACAACTTTGTGAGTTTACATTGGCCATACATATAACTTACATCAATTTAAACAGTATAACTTGGGGACAAACCTATCCAAAATTCACTTGAATCGGTTCAGGGGTTTAAAAGTTAGTATATGGCCCATAATCCTGGGGCAGGAGGCCAGCAGCCAGGCCTCTCCAAAACCCAGTGGCGAGGTTGGTTTCGCCACACATCTCCCCCCCCCCGGGAAGACTAACCAGATACCTGACCTCACGCCGGTCGGTACCTGAGTTAGTCTGGCAGCCCACCCACAACCCAATACTGGACCTGTTGCATTTGGTAGCCTGTCTCTGGTCTGGTTGTTGGAGGGGGAGACCGACTGTCTCTACCCCCTGTGCTGTAAGTGCAGAGACCACGGTCCCATCTGCACGGTTGTGGGTTTTACTGTCTCCCTCTGGTGCGTTAAGCTGCCGCTGGGGAGAGGGGGTAACGAGCTCCTCTCCCATACATACTTCCAGCCACTGGGGAGGGCGACCGACCGTCTCCGCTCTCAATACAGTGTCCTGCTGCTGGGGAAAGGAGACTGGGCTCTCTATTCCCTGCTGGACACTCTGCCGCTGGGGGACAGGACCGACTGTCTCTGCCCCCTGTAACTCCACCTGCCGCTGGGGAAAGGAGACTGGGATCCCAATTCCCGGCACATCACTCGGCCGCTGGGGAATGGAGACTGGGCTCCCAATTCCAAAAAAATCATGCTGCTGCTGCGGGACAGGAACAACTACCTCTGCCCCCTGTAACTCAGCCTGCTGCTGGGGAGGGATGACGCTGCTCTCCTCTCCCTGCATTTCACACTGCCTTCCCGGCATATCACTCTGCTGCTGGGGGGCAGGAACAACTACCTCTGCCCCCTGTAACTCAGCCTGCCGCTGGGGAGGGAGGACGCTGCTCTCCTCTCCCTGCACTTCACACTGCCGCTGGGGAATGGAGACTGGGTTCCCAATTCCCTGCAGGACCGGTGGAGAGACCTCGGTCCCATCTCTACCGGCCACCTGGGGTCCTTCCCAGTAACACTCTACAATATCTGCCCAGCTGAATGGGTCTGGATCTGGGTCTGTCACCTTACCGTCCTGCTGAGCCTTCTCAATGGAGTGGAAGAGATCTCGGTAGTCCTGCTCCAGTTCCCACTCCAGGGTTGCTAGGTGAGCCAGGTCTTGCTCTACCTCATGGGGGTCATCCCACTCATGCCTAGCCTCCCTCTCATAGAAAATGTCCTGAAGTCTGGACTGTGCATGGCTCCCAAAGTCAGGCTCTGCAAAGGACTCCCATAACAAGCCAGGACCATCAAACGCCTCTCCCTCTGGCTTGTCATGTTCGGCTGTCCAGGGTATATACTGTGCCATATACCACCAAAGCGCCTGGTAGGCATCCTCCAGCCATAGCTCCTACCATACCCGGAGCTCTAGATCCTTCACCCATTCCTCCAGGGGCTGCTCTCCCAGGAAGGGCATCCGCAGGGCCACTTGCTTCTGCAACCGCTGCTCTTCACTGGGGAGACTCTCACCCCGCTGGTATTGTACACTATCCAGGGCCTGGTACCAGATGCCTTTCCTTAATGCATCCCGGCCATCCAGGTCCTCCTCCTCGTATAACACTGCTGGTTCCATCCTGTTGCTTTTAGGGTCGCTGTACTGGGACATGCGTTGCCTTTAAATTGTAGAATCCAAAGAAATGGTGTCTCCTGTAGCTGTCCTTCTGGCTGTAGGAACGATCCCGCTGCTTGCCACCAATGTAACGGTCCGTTTCAGCAGACAAGGGGTTAAAATCCGTTTAGGCGATATGCCCCTTTCTGAGAGACAGGCACAGCTACTTGCAGAACACCAAACTCCCGAACTGGATACAAAATAGCACTCCAAACTGGAACCTCACGAATAGCTGCTAGCAGACGAACAGGAATCAGCTTACACTCCTGGCAATCAGTCCCTAACAGCATACAGCGGATCCCCCCAATAACGAGACAAGGCTCCGTGTTGAGGGTCAAGCAGTGGTCTGAGGTGCTGGCACACCCAGCCTGGTTTTTATTACAGTTGTTGCAAATACAGGTCCGCCCACAGGGGTTTGAAATACAGCCAATCAATATGTTACAACACATACAATGTAAGTACACGCCCCTAGGGGACCAGAAGGAAGACTTGTGACATAGGACCGATATGCAGCACTGTAGGATACACAGAGACAATACATCCCCACAATGCATCATGGTTTCCTCCTCTCTGTCCCGGAGACAACCGAGGCGTAATCCAATTATCTCTCAAGACAAAGAGAAGTCACCAATACACATGCGCAGACAACAGGACAGACATCACCCTTTAAACACACAATGGGACAATGGCACAATAGAAACACACCCAGCATTTCCTCCCAAGCTGACAAGTTACACTTATTATAAATTGTTACAACTTTGTGAGTTTACATTGGCCATACATATAACTTACATCAATTTAAACAGTATAACTTGGGGACAAACCTATCCAAAATTCACTTGAATCGGTTCAGGGGTTTAATAGTTAGTATATGGCCCATAATCCTGGGGCAAGAGGCCAGCAGCCAGGCCTCTCTAAAACCCAGTGGCGAGGTTGGTTTCGCCACAGTTGTTTTTTGGGTAAAATGTTACTATAGGCAATTGCTTCCATTTGTGTTTAACAATCTCTTATTTTATTTGAAAGGATTTTCCAGGGGAAAAATACATGAAAAAGAGGTGTACTGACCTCAATGAAATCCCTCTTTTTATTTTATTCAAAAGGTTGCTGGGACATAATCACTAAAGCAGGAAGTAGAGAATAGTGATGAGCGCGAATTTTCAAATAGCAAATTTTAATCGCGAATATCGGCACTTTAAGAATTCGAGAATATTTAGAATATAGCACTATATTTTGGTAAAATCGAATATTCTTTTTTTTAACACAGTACACATCGGGTGATCATCCCTCCCTTCTAGCCTGTGGGCCAATGAGAAGGCTTTGTCACAGCTTACCAACATCCCTAGCAACCAATAGAAGAGTTGCCTACCCCTTACTATTGCCGAAAATTCGCAAGCGCAAATGCAGTGTCCCACTTACGTGACCGTGGGCACTGCAAATGTATTTTAATTATGTATTAATGTCATGTTATATGCCTGAATTTTGTATTTTATCTCCTGTTATATTCTCCCATGTCACAATGTGATTCTATATGCAAAGATCCTTTACACAGGCCTAGTCATGGTGCACGACACCTGTTTCTCCACAAGATGGAGCAGTGTCAGTGTGTATAAATAGCTTAGCTCAGACCTAAGTTAGGTAGTTGTTGGCTGGTTGAGGTCAATCCAAACCAGATCAAATGAGCTCAGGTCAATCCAAGTGAGAGCTCAGTTCAAATCAGTTCTCTCATGAGCTTACTCAGAAAGCAACAGCAATGTAGCTGAATACCTGGAGGGAGGCATATTCCTAGCCTCTCTGCTCTGTCCCTGTTGGCTTCACAGTCCAGGGTTAAAGCCTGCAATTATTCTACCTAGTGGTGAGCAATTCACTACTATAGATCGCTCTTCCAGGGTGACCAATGTCTAAACTGCATGCAGCCGAATATTTAAGGAGTTATCACGTTTTTATGCAAGATAAAGGATTAGCAAGATAGTCATTACCTGAGGACTTATTAGGCACCTTTGTAGTAGGTGTAGGAGACAGCATGAAGCATCTACATCTCCAGTTCAAACTCTGAGGACAGTTAGGCCAACTGTCAGAACAACATTGGAATAGAAGTTCCAGGATTCAGAGAAGCACCTTTAATCAAGGATTAGAATCAGGCCGGAGTTTTGACCAGTGTAAGACTTTCATATTATTACCAGCCTAGTCTGAGCAGTAGCTTTCTTATGTATTACAAGAGCCTGTACTTCATTGAGGATTTGCACTTACCTTTCCCCATATGTATGGGAGATTGTGCTTAATGCCGGACTGTATCAGGAGACTGTCTTAATGCATTGGATGTACTGTTAGCAGAAGTCATCTTCAGTAAAGTTCCACCTTGAATTTCATCCTGCTTGCCTTAGTCTCAAGTTCCTCAATTAACAGTAGTAATTTGCTGTAGTAGTAAATTGCTGTACCTCCATACAAAAGGTACTGGCGTCACGACTACAAGGGACCTTGCCATAGGCTCATTAATACAGACCATCAAGGGCACCTCGGACCACCATCTGGCATGTGTCCCTTACACCAGAGTGTGCCCCAGAGAATCCTTGTGCCGTTCTCCTCTTCACTTATGCTATCCTGCCCAGGGACGACATAACCGTGAGTAACCAGAACTGTATTTATCTCGCGCCCACCTATTGCTCACACCGTGACCTCACGCATAATTCCCCTGCAAGGTCTGGCATACCGCACAAATATATTGGAGCACTCTATCTGCATCTAAAGCTATTCTAATGTTCTGCCGTTTCTCCAGTCTCAGGAAACTTCTAGCAGCTTGAAAAATGTAGCATAAGTGACCCACGCCTGTATTTCACGCGCATTATGCGAATATTACATTGCTGATTTTCGCAATCAAGAATATAATCTCGAATTTGCGAATATATGACGAATATTCTACAAAATATTAGTGAAGTATCGCAAATTCGAATATTGCCCCTGCCGCCCATCACTAATAGAGAACAGGAGTAGACTCCTCAGAGCTGGAGTGACAGGAAGTCATTGAGGTGAATATACTTTTTTTTACATTTATTTTCACTCTACTCTTCATTTTACATATATTTTCATTTGGAAATCCCTTTTAAATAAAATAACATATACAGTATTTAATTCAATGGAAAGCCGCATAAAAGCTCTCCTAACACCTCCTGGAAATGTATTAATGGGGTCTTCCTGGAGCTTAATATTGATGGCCTATCCTCAGATGAGGTCCAACTCCTGGAACCCTAGTCAATCAGCTGTTTAAAGAGCTCTGATGATGAGCAGTGCGGCCTCCTTACAGCATACAAAGCCATACATTGTATACTGGTTGTGCTTGGTTTTACAGCCCAGGACCATTCACTTGAAAGGGACTGAGCTGCAGATGGGCCATGTGACCGATGAATCTGACATCAGTGCTCTAGGGAGAGCACCAAGGCCTCTTCAAACAGGGGTGCCAGGATTCAGACCCCAACCAATCAGATCATGAGAATAGGCCATCAATATCAAACTTCAAAAAAAAATAAAAAATTGTGGTGCGGCCATTTTTATTTATTTTTCACTTTATTTTTATCCTCCCTGCATTTGAAGAGCCATAACTTTTATATTTTTTTGTAGCCATGTGAGATTTTT